>NC_141689.1:1341627773-1341975273 GCF_964263255.1 Lissotriton vulgaris | reverse complement strand
ATGACCGCACAATAAAAAACAGATTTAGAGATTGCACACTTCATAAATTTTTTTATAAAAATCTAATTTCAGCTAAAATATTCACTCCTTAAAATAATAGATCACCATGCATATTTCTTCCTTAATTTCAGCGCTTGAGTAAAACAATTCAGAGCTGCGAAACATATCAAAGGAGACTCACGATGCTGTAAGTAATGGAAACCCTTATAATGATTATTAAAATATCCTCTACTGAGTATGGGGGCGTAGGAATCATTTTCTAAAAGAGGTGTACAAGGTACAAAATAGGATAAAGTGCTTAGTTGACTGAAGTGACCTCCCATTGCATGGGCAACAGGGTAATGACACAAACGAGGTGCCAGCAATAGGGAGGGCCACTAAGTTCAGGGATCTGTTCCCTGTTTGTGACTATTGTTTATACTTATGGTCCGATCTCCGTTTTCTCTCTCTCTTTCCTGCCCCTATCTGCTTTTCTTACTTGTTTCTCGCTCATACTCTTGTAAATGCCAGGTCCTGTAAATTTGTAACATATAATTGTCCAACCCAAATCGCTTTTAAAATGTAATCTTGAGTGTTGTGCAATTTGTATATATGTAATTCTAATCACTAGAATCTGTAGTAGACTTATTAACTTATTAATCTTCAACTTATATATGCAACTCTAACCTCTAGTATCTGTAGTAGGTGTATGTACTGACTACTGTTCTTTAGGGATTCTAGAGTTGTTCTGTCTGTATCCTTTATGTAACTCATGTACTCTCTTCCTTGAGTGACATTACAATTTGTACATTTGCAATTTATCCCTCCTTTCGCTCCACTTGTGCATTTACACTTTTTTTTAATGTAACTCAGATAATCCAATGTTCTTATGTAACGCAACTGGTTCTTTTGTAAAGCACACTGACACCTTCGGGTAATGTTCGCGCTATATAAAATCGCATTAAACAAAATAAAATAAATAAATAAAATAATGAATTATGTTCACTCTCGATCGTGTGAGATAAAATCTGATTTCTGATGCCTTTATCCAGGTCAAGTATGGCTCCATGTCTTGGGTGGTTGAGAGCAGGACGTATGATTAAATGTCACCATACCAAAGTGATTTTTATGTGTAAGACTGGGCGTAGCCACTCACCTGAAGTTAAGGTTGTGTGCCGGAGTGAAACTTTCCTCTCTCCTCCTAGAACACCTCAAGGCACTACTGAACTCACTACTGGAGTCCCAGCAGGTGTGCCAAAAGGGAAGGGGAATGGGATGAGAAAAAGAGAGAGAACACTGCTACTCCACACAGTCTGGTCCAGCCAGACACCCTCGAGGGGATTTGTTTACAGAGTAGGATCGCATTTTGGAGGATTTGCATTTCTCTATCAAATAAGAAATGCAACAGATGAGTACAGAGACACTTCTGGGCCACCCAGGCGCACTCAACACAAAACATTCATAGTAAGTGAGTTATGTTAATCTCCTGTATCTCGAGAGGAACTGAGATACTCCCTTAGCCTTTGTCTGTAGGTTGCATTAGAATACAATCCAAATAACAGTTCTCTGAGAAGAAATTCACCATTCTTCTTTAGGACGAAAAAAAGTGGTGAGACACTGGGGAGGTAGAATGTCTAATGAAACCCCTAGCCAAAAGGTCATCTACATACTCCCAGAAATGCAAGGTTTCTGGTTCTGATGGAGCAAAAACTGTGCTGCACAGTAATGCGACTCCTGGAATTAAGTCAATGTGGCAGTCATATGTTCAATTGGGTGGTAAGCTTTTGGCCTGTTTGCTGAAAACATCAGAAAAGTCACTGTATGGTGCAGGCAAGTCAACTGGTGTCTCAGCCATTGGTTGGGTGGAAGCACAATGTAATGGGATCACTAGCTGGGTTTTCTCCCAATGACACGCTTGCCAACAATGTTTAGAATCAACCCAGTCTATTTTGGGGTTATATACTTGTAACCACAGGATGCCCAAAATGGCTCCAAATCCTGGGGTGTCTATTGGGTCGAACAGAATATGTTCAGTATGATTGTTGGCACAAACCATGGTTAAATGACCTCTCTCATACATGATTAATCCGGATGATAATTCAGAGCCATCCACAGCTCGGACTGGTTCTGGGGTGTTTTTCTGGATTGTGGTAATACTGAGCGTCTTCGCTAGACTTAAATCAAATAAGTTACCTGTTGCTCCTAAGTCAAGCAGTATGGAGAGGACCTTACGTGCTTGCAGAGACAAAACTGAGGTCACAATCAAGTTGATATGAAAGGCTGAGGGTGATTTAGTATTAGCTAGGACATTGGAGACAATGTTCATGGGAGTGCTCAATAAGGGGGTCTCCATCTTTACAGAGCCAGGTCGTTTTCTGGCTGCTTCATACCAGGTTCCACTCCTACTGTTAATACTACTCTCTATTTTGGTAAACTGGGTTTATTACCATAACCCTGGGCGAAATGCCCACCCTTCCCACAATATAGGCAAAGATTATGTTTCCGTCTTCTATGTTTCTCCTCTTTGGATAAAAGTCCCCGGACACTCCCTATTTGTATGGGTTCTGTGGTGTCCTGGGAAGAAGTGGCTGTTTCTTTCTTCTCAGTTTTCAGGACTAGTACTCGAGTATCCCCCCTTGACTTTCACCTTTCCGTTCCCCTAGATGGTTGTCTAACCTAACTACTAAATCAATGAAAGCAGAACATTTGGTTGGTTGTGCTACGATCTGGGCTTTAATGTCCTTTAAGTCATCCGGTAGACCACAATAGAAAAGTGAAGTTCTTTTCTCCTAAGGCCATTATGTTTTGGCAATGAACCGATTAAAACAAGTAATATATGTCAACAAATCCTTACTCCCTTGGCGCAAATTTAGCAGTTCCTTGTTGCTAGCCTGAACAAACGTGTTCTGCAAAGAGTTTGTGCATGGCATCTTAAAATCTTTCAAAATCATAAAGTAAGAGATCATCCCGCTCACCAACGGGAATGGACCATGCAACCACATTACCCCCAAGATAAGAAATAATGAAGGCTACTTTAGCCACATCACTTGGAAAGGCATTGGGGCGACACAAGAACTGTAAATGACACTGAGTCATAAAAATCCTGAATTTTGTATTATTACCAAAGAAGTGCTCAGGTGGCACTAAGAGGACTGGAGTTGGGGTTGTCACATTCAAGTCAAGTCAAGTCAAGTCAAATTCCTTTATTCGGTTTTCAGAATTACAAAAACCATAAAGGTTCATTATTTAAAAAATACATTAAAAGAAGTAATTAAAATTTCATCCTCTAATTATAAAAAGAAATTAAAAAATTCCATGAATTTGTCGAATGACAATACATACCAACGATATAAAGTGCTAAGATACAAGCTCGATATTTAAAGGGCTCAAGTGCATCATTGGAGTACAAAAAGTCAAAAAGGAAAATACAACTGTATTCTTACACAATATATACAGCACCAGTCCTATTCTAAATTTTACCTGTGTTTGATACAGAGCTTCAAAAATTGGGCTATATTTTTAGCAAAACACTCTACCTCCAGAAATTGCATCACAAGGAAAGCTGGGTGGCATTGTCGCTAACCCAGAATTTTTAATATCGGTATTACCCAGCGCTTCCTTGATTTTTTGCAAAACAGAATCACATGGATTGATGATTGAAGAGATACATTGTCACAGGGGCAGAGTGATAACATATTTGACCAATCATTTGTTTTAGGAAAAGTTACCAGGCGGTGGAAAATGTTCATCCTAAATCGCGTCAACAAAAACCACTCAATTTAAAAGTTAAATAAGGCTGTATGGCCAGGGTGGTTTTAATTGATAGGGTATGTTGAACCGAACTTTTGTTTACCTCACTAACCAGTCGTAGGTCTTCCAAATGTGTCAAGCATAGTTTTTTTAACCTTTTTCCAGAGATCTCCGATATACTTGAGGGGTTGTGATAGTACCTTGCCAAACCCAAGTTGCACAAAATGTTTTTAACATATAAGAGTCAACCAATCTTATGTGAATTTTCAAGAGAAAGACAATCATTCAGAAGCCCTTGGTTAAAAACTGTTTTGGTTGAGGACCAAATGCGATGTCACAAAAGAATCGGTTGTAATTTCACTATATCAGTGACATATGGCAAGCCCAATTCCAAATGACAGTTAAAGGTCGAAGTACCTCGCGGCACCGCAAAGAGAAACCTCAAAAAACTATTCTCTACTTTTTGGAGGGCATCCACCCTTCCATAACCCCACACCCCGGCTCCATAAGTCACTATGCTGATACATTTAGCTTGGTAAATGTGGATCATCTCCTCCGGTGGCCTTTTACCAAGCCTCTGCGCAAAATTAACTAATGCAGTATTTGCCCTCATAAACAGCAGTTTTCTAACCTCAATTGCCTGCCTCCATAAGCACTTGTCATCAATTAAAATTCCTAGGTAGGGGTACGTGGTAGTATTCTCCAACTTAGCATTTTCAATAAAAATATCCCTTGTTTCCTTATATCTGGACCCTGAGGACATTACAAAAGTTTTTTAATGTTAATTCTTAAGTCTAGAGTGGCCATATAATTATGGTACCTGTTAAGAGCACGTTGTAATTCTAAGGGGGTTCGTGCTATAATCACAGCGTCATCCGCTTAGAGTAGGGCGGGTATTGGGAGTTTTCACGAATAGGGTAGGTCCTGGCACCCTTCCAACATGGCCTGTTCCAGGCCATTTGTATAGAGTGTAAAGAGGAAGGGTGCCAGGACACAACCCTGCCTTACCCCCCTCCACTCTGATCGAAGCTGTAAGTTCCCCTCCTAAACCGAACCTCACCCTAGCTGTGGAATTTGAATATAATTCTTGCAGAAAATTTACCAAGGAGAACTCTACACCCATCTCTAATAAAATGGTCCATAATTTGGAGTGGTGTACGGAGTCAAAAGCTACAGTTAAATCTACGTAAGCCATATACAAGTTCCCCCCCCCCTTTGCAATCACGTATTTACCTATTAAGAGGGTCAGATTAAGGGCTTGCTCCGTGGTGCTCAGACCCTCACTGAACCCGAATTGGAGTTCTGACAATTTCTTGTTGTCATTTGTCCATTGATCTATACGATCAACGATAATACGTCCCGCTACTTTACCCATAGAATCTAGCAAAGATATAGGACGTTAGCAAGATGGACTCTGGCGCTCTCCTTTCTTGAATATCGAGACCAGGATTGAATCTGACCACGATTCAATAAGCCCCACTGCACAAGAGGCTTCTAAGACCCTGGTCAATATTGGGATCCACAGATCCGTATTATATTTAAAAAGGTCTACTGGGACCCCATCGGGGCCTGGCGCCTTTCCCCCTTTGCTAGCCATTAAGGCATGTTCGACTTCCACCTGGGTAATATCAAGGGCTTTGTGGAAACTTGTAGGATTAAAATAGAGACTCATCCTCTCTTTTTCTTTTAGCACACTATCTTCCTTGGTAGTTAATCCAAATATCTGCGAGAAGTGTTCTACCCATAGTGTTTCATCTATGGCTATTTCTATTTTTGAATTATCCCTGGCTTCCGAAAGAAATGGTGATTTGAGGGTTTTCCAAAAAGCAGTGATGTCCTTCATCATACAGCTCTTATGTAGTTCTTCCCATAATTCATTTTTTAATTCTATTTTTCTTATTTTTATAGCCCGGTTGTATGCCTTTCTAAGGAGGGCAATGTCTTGTTTATCCCTTTCTACTTTATGTAGAGCTGATTTTAGGTCAGAATATGCTTTAGTACAAGCCTTGTTAAACCATCCTTTAGTTTTACCCTTTCTATCTTTCTGTTGGATGCGTAGGGCTTCTTTTACTGCTCTTGTTATATCCGAAAACTACTTAGGATCTCTTGATAAGGAGTGGTAATATGTAGGCATTTTTCTATAGATTTAAGAGAATTTTTTACTACCTCTGTTGTAATCTCAAGTGGGTCAACTTTATTCCACTTGAGCGAGTACCCATTCAGCCTATCCAGGATCAAATTTCTTTGCCCATATGTTCTCTCTAGGTTGCTCCTATCTGATTTATGCAGATAAGATAATATAACACTACTTGGAAAATGGTCGCCTGTAGCATTGTCATGAGTTTTAAAGTTCAATATACGGGACGCAACACTACTTGATACAAATATAAAATCTATAATGGTGGAGGCTCCTCTCATTAAAAGTCTGAGTGAGTGGAACTGGGGCTACCACTAATTTGTTAGCCATACCAAGTTCCAAAACGAATAATGTCTCATTCAGACAATCCCCACTTGTTGTTTGAGGAAAATGTGTTAAATTATTCCTATTCTCATCTGTCAAACCACAAGATAGATTATTATTATACCCGCATGGTGTTAAATTAAAATCACCCGCCCCCCCCATTTTACAAAAATATTTTTAGTGTTCTTGTTTTTAAGTTCTTGTGGGATAGTGCAAATGTCTTTTAGAGTTGCTATCAACTGGACCTTATGCATATTATTATAAAAGTTAACCAACGCGTAAATGTCGCGTTTATTCATATAGAGAGTTATTGCTTGAAAATTAGGTTCCAATTTAAGAGGAACTATTTCTGTAATCTCTAGAAGATTAAAGATGAATGTTGTCAAGCCTCCTTTAGCTCTCCCCGACGTAGAGGGAGTCGCCGGCGAAAAGTAATTTTTTCGTTCCCTCAATGTGTATGGCTGAAGCGGCCCAGGTCTCTTGAAGGCAAAGCACATTGAATTTTCCAGCAAATTTAAGCCATACATCGTTGGTGATTTTAGAACGAAGACCTGCTACATTCCAATAGACGATATTGAGCCAGATTCGCTGGGAATTCCTGTCTGTGAAATGTCTTGTTCAATAAGCCCCCCTTGAGGGTCAGGGTTTATCGTATTCCCTATTCCTCCCTGTTTTAACACAGTATTGCTATGTGGCACTGAACACGTACTCTCTGGTGCACACCGATGGTATAGAATATGAGGATCGGATTCACTGCATGTTGCCACCGTACATAGCCGATGATTAAGATTTGGGGCAAATTCCAAAGGAAACACACACAACTTATTAGGCTCTTCCTGTGTCCCAAGATGTTTAAAATATGACTTAACCTGTCAATCTGTTTCCTCCAAGTCAGATAGCATATTGTACCTATTAAAAGTTGGAACATTATAGGAATAACTTTGAATTTGTTCAGCGTTTCTAATACTAAATTCGCTCACATCTATAATAATGGGTGGGTAGAAAGAAACCAAGCGGTAATACATTGATCTCACCCACTGCTAGTGAATTATTTCCTTCCATCCTAAGAATTTTTTTCACAAGCAGAGGTGTTTTAAATGTTAAGACAATACAATCATCTAGCAGCATTTTCCCACGATAGCCAACCCACTGGACCCTCACCATCTGAAACTCGGTAAAAAGTTGTTCGGTTAGACCTGTCCTCCTGCCTAACCAATGAAGTGATTTATTTCTCAGTGATTCTGAGGTTTCTATTTCTGATGGGCCCTTTTTTGGAGCATTTGCCAGAATGATTATATAAGGTGTTGCATCAGGTGGTAGATCAAGATGTTGATCTATTCCAAATCTGTCCTGGGTTTGACCTGGGAAAGAGGGCCCTGAGTATTTGTGGATCTGTGACACACGGGAAGGGGGGTTAGACCTATTGACTTCTACTATCCTCATGGTGCCCCCGTTCCCATCCCCCAACTCTGTGCTATTTGGTTGATTGCTCGACCTGATCTGTGAAGGACGATCCGTTCTAGGAAAATTAGCACTATCTTTAGGGTTAGCCATTCCCACCAGTGAAAACTTGTTGTCCTTAGTTTCTTGGGAACTTGTTTCTGGAACGCTTGGTTGCCTAGTTCGCACATTTTTGCCTCTATTCACCATTTCTGACTCGACAAGTGTCAAATTAGTATTGTTCCCTTGTTTCGTATTACTAGAAATTAAATCTTCAATAAGGGTCAGTCTAGCGCCCATTTGGTCTAATGTGACTCTCACATAAAGATCTAGTCTTTCGACCACGGACATTAGACTCTTTAAATCATTACTATACACATCATCCCTTCTACCAACCTCGTCTTTAGCTTTACAGGAACCTTTTCTTGACCTTACCCTTTTCTTCCCTTGGTAGCCCTGTTTCATCACAGTAGGCACACTGGCCTTCAATGATTTTTTACCATCATCGCCTATGACTAGTTCAGCACTTATTTTCTCTCCAGGAGCAGGATTCTTTTGTTTTTTCTGGGGAGGTTGTAACGAGGAATCAGAATCACTCAGTAGAATCTCCTCAGAAATCTGCTGGATACAACCATTTAGGACGATGTTGGACTTTAAGCCATGCCTCGTGGAAACTAAGGCTTCAGGTTGTTCAAGTTCTGAGATTGAACGTGATGTTCCTGCCTCTAATGACTCTTCTACAGAGGATATCTGTTTATCCAAAGCCCCCATTGCCCCTGTGAGATAGCTCAACAAGGTTTGCTGTGTATCACTATGAGCTCTTTTTACTACACAGGGGTTGGGGCTTGGCATTTTCCTTTTACCCATAGCTAATTATGTTAAAGAAAACAGCTCTACGCTAGATACAATGTATGGGAACCAAAGATATTCACCCTGATATTTCTTTCACCCTGCACACTAGTTGCCAAGTCCACAAACAACTGGAATAATCTGGCAGTAACATAAATACTAGACTCCACTTAACACAAACCAAACACAATGCATGGGATTCACCAAATGTACAACAGTTTTAGTCACTGGATCAGATAATTCAATTTCTTACTATCAGTGTGAGTCCAGTTGTCTCGTACAGAAACCAAGAGAATGGGCCCAGCCCACCCTCATTCAGGCACAGACAGGCAAGGACGGGCCGCCCTTGGCCTGGGCTCCGCACAGGTGAGCACGCGTGCGCCCGCGCAGCGGGAGCCCCAGAAAGGCTTTATGCGCAGGCTGTTCTCCTGAGGTGCGTGACGCTGCTCCTCCTGCATGAGCGCACTGGCCCCCTGGGAGATGGAGTCCTGCGGCAGTCCGTGCTCGAATGTCACCGTCTGATGGGTGATGATGGCTGAAGGCTGGTAGCAGCAGGTAATGTGGCAGGGCTTGCGGCGATAACAAACGAAAAGGGTGTCCCGCGCCGTGGGAGCCCAAGCGAGGCTTTATGGGCTGGCTGTTCTCCTGAGGTGCGTGATGTAAAGGGCTGTGGTGGGCCCTAGGCCCTCATGCTGGCAAGCACTCATGCACTGACGCAGGACACACTGAAGGTATGGTGCAACTGGCCCAGAGCACGTGGGCTCGGCCTCTTTTATTGGTACTGTGTCACATGACCAGTGACATCAGTGGTGGGTGGGTGTTCAGTGTGAATACAGGCTTCAGCACTAGACTGCTGACTTATGCTGGGCATTACATCCCTCCCCAAATTGGTTAAAATTAACCCAAACAGAAAAAGTCAAAAAACCTGTGGGGGAAAGAAAACACAGAAATTTAACATTGGACTTGTGCTTTCAAACGAGTCTCTTTCGCTGCTTGCAAGCCGCAGGCAGTATAGTTCTTGCGTTTTGGATTAACAGTTCTTGGTGGCACGGTTCGCAGTTGTTCAGCGGGTTCATTCTTTGTCTGTACAGTCTGTCCTCAGCCCTGCCTTTTGCTTTGTTCTCTTGGTGACGAATAGTTAAAGAGAGATGGATGACATGGTTGTTGTTTGTCTTCCGGCTTCTTTTCTCCATGCTGGTTGCGTGATGTTTCCAGGCAGGCTTCAGTGTGTTTCTTGGCAGGTGAATAGAGTAGGTGCGAACATCCCTCTCACTAGGATGCCCCTCTCGCCGGTTTTCTTCTGCCACAAGATGTCCGGGAGGACCTCTTTGCCAGGTTTCCACTGGACTGGTGTTTTTGGTCGCGTTGCTCTACCATAGCCTTTGGGCCGTGAGCAGGGCGCGCCAGGAGCCTCACCGTCGTGTCCTAGTTCCAGCTGAAGGTTGAGTTGTCGACTCTCTTCATTGCTCTTGAGGCTTTCATCCTCTTGGGTCCTGCAGACGTGCTTCTGTAGATCTGTCTCCCGTGCGGGACTTGCTGCATTTATTTTGTTTCTGCTTCGGAGAGCTTTCCTCCTGCTGCGAGGTTCGTGCTTCGTTCGTGTGGGGCTTTAGATGGCATCCCATGAGGCTTGGGTCTATGCAGCGCTTTCCCAGGTAAGTCCTTTCCTCTTTATTTATTTATTTTTATCCGATCCCAGCTGCATGCGGTTTTCCTCACTAATTTCACCGGCGATGGCTGTATACCGGCATTTTAACTCTTTCACCCCTCACAGTAGGCCCTTTCGCTCCTCGTGCAGCGCAGGGGGGGATTTATGGCACTGTTCTGATCAGCCGTGGGCCGCACGCATTCTTCTTTGTGTTCTCCCTCCCACAGCAGCTTAAGCTCGGTTCTCACGCTGCGCTGGGTGGAGAAGGAGCTACGGCCTGGGCTCACAGCGGCCTTACCGATGCGGGGGTGAGCACCCGCTCGGTTCTCTGAACACTTCTCCCTCCGGATGTGCGCCGAGTCCAGCGCTTGGTCTCGGGGGTGCGGTCAGCGGGGCATGTCGACGCTATTGTTGGCACTTTTGATCGCGGGTGGGCTCCGCTTTCACTCTCGGCGCCCGGCAGCTCCCCTCACGCTGCAGGCACTCAACGGTAGAGTTTGTTCACCCCGCCGCCGCACCTCACACGCGCGGCGGGGGACGCTGTATGCAGGCCGCGGGTGGGCTCTGTGAGCCTTGCTTTTTATTACGGGGCAGTTGCGGTGTCGCTGCGTCCCTGTAGGCAGGCCGCGGGTGGGCTCCGCTTATATCAATTACGGCCCGGCAGCACTCCTCACGCTGCGGGGCCCCTTTCTCCTACGGCAGCATTAGTCCGACGCTGCGCGGCAGGGGTGACTATATGCAGGCCGCGGGTGGGCTCCGCGAGCCTTGCTTAATTGTTGGGCAGCGTATGTTTATTGTCCATAGCGGGTGGGCTCCGCTTTTAGGTGCTTCACAGTCTGGGGCTCACCTTCGGCCGACGGGCCTGTTCTTACGCGGGTGGGCACCGCGATGGCTTCTCTGTCTCCTCAGGGTGTCGCCACGGCAGGGCGGACTACGGCAGGCTGGAGAGGTGCGGGGTGAGCTCCCGGTCACCTCCTCCTTCTTCTCCAGGCCCGGGGCTCGACACACGCCCCACGGGCCTCTCGGCGGCCGGATCTGTTCTTCGTAGGGGTGCTCTCAGGCAGGCTGTATTCTCTTCCCCTTTTCATCGAAGTTTTTCATTTAGCTGGCACGCATGGGCACAGCTAAACCCTCGTCGCCATTGTAAAGGGCTGTGGTGGGCCCTAGGCCCTCATGCTGGCAAGCACTCATGCACTGACGCAGGACACACTGGAGGTATGGTGCAACTGGCCCAGAGCACGTGGGCTCGGCCTCTTTTATTGGTACTGTGTCACATGACCAGTGACATCAGTGGTGGGTGGGTGTTCAGTGTGAATACAGGCTTCAGCACTAGACTGCTGACTTATGCTGGGCATTACACGTGACACTGCTCCTCCTGCACGAGCGCACTGGCCTCATGGGAGATGGAGTCCTGGGGAAGTCTGTGCTCGAATTTCGCTGTCTGATGGGGTGATGATGGCTGAAGGCTGGTAGCAGCAGGTAATGTGGCAGGGCTTGCGGCGATAACAAATGAAAAGGGCGTCCAATTCAGATGTAAGGGTTGTGGTACCATGTTTGCAATGGGGGCTGGTTGAACAGGTAGAGAGTGTAAGGGAAACTCAAACCTAGGGGGTTGCATAAAGGTCCTGGGTTGTTTTATCTTACTTTCATCCCATGGGTTGTCTCGTGGCTTATATCACTGTAACTCCTGTTGCAAATCCTGATTTTCTAGTTTCAGATTTGAGACCTCATGTTGTACACTAGTTAGGGCTTTCATGATATCTGCTAAGGTGTGGGCGTCTGTGTCTGGTACCTGTGCTAAATTGCCAAAGGACCACCCCTAGAATCCATTGCTCAGGCAGGCCTGTGTTTTGTGGCTTGGCTTAATGTAAGACTGTGGCACAGCTACTCACCTGAAGTACAGGTTGTCTGCAGGGTGATTAACTTTCCTCTCTCCTCCTAGAACGGCTCTTGGCACTACTGAACTCGCAACAGGAGTCCCGGCAGGTGTCCCAAAAGCGAAGGGGAAAGGGACGAAAAAAAGAGAGAGAACACGGCTACTCCACACAGCCTGGTCCAGCCGGGCACCCTCGAGCGATCTGTTTGAAGAGTAGGATCACTTTTTTGAGGACTTGCGTTTCTCAATAAAATAAGAAATGCAACAGATGAGTACAGAGACACTTCTGGACCGCCCAGGGGAACTCAACACAGAACATTCATAATAAGCGAGTTATGTTAATCACCTGGTTCTCAAGAGGAGCTGAGATACTCTCCTAGCCTTTGTCTGTAGGTTGCATTAGAATACAATCCAAATAAAAGTTCTCTGAGAACAATGCTGCCAAAAAAGTCACTTGCTATGATTATGTATTATCTACAGGCAGGCAAACGAATGGCACCTAGATACGTCGTTTAATTTCCACAAACACCCATAAACAAATATTCACATCTAGGAACGGGCCCAAAGGGCTACATAAGCCAGTAACCATACAATATGATGATCAGAGGTGTAACAGGATGCTTCCATGCGGAAAGGCGCGCTCTCAAGTACACAATATTCATCTTAATATCAAAGTTCTATACAAATAGTGTAGAAGTAAAACTCTCAGAAGTCTGTAATGAGTTCAAACAGAAAATGACTCCAAAAGCTAAGCTTAATACAAATATGAAATGAGTTCAAACATAAAATGACTCCAAACGCTAAGCTTAATACAAATATGAAATGAGTACAAACAAAAAATGACCCCAGGCGCTAAACGTAATACAAATATGAAATGATTTCTAACATAAAATGACCCCAGGAGGTGTAACAGGATGCGTCAATGGCCAAGGCGCGGTCTCAAGTTCACAATATTCATCTTAATATCAAAGTTCTATGCAAATTGTGTAGAAACAAAACTCTCAGAAGTCCGTAATGAGTTCAACCATAAAATGACTCCAAGCGCTAAGCGTAATACAAATATGAAATTAGTTCAAACATAAAATGACTCCAATCGCTTAACATAATACAAATATGAAATGAGTGTAAACATAAAATGACCCCAAACGCTAAACGTAATACAAATATGAAATAATTTCAAACATAAAATGACCCCAAGCTCTAACCGTGAAACATATATGTAAAGGCCATAGTCTTGAATCACAAATCACTTGTGCCAAATACCAGATGTCCAGTTCACATGGCAAATATGCAAGGACGAGCCTTCCGATACCAACAGAAAATGTCAAAGTCACACAGCCTTTACCTTCACACTCAACCTTAAAGCGTTTGCACTTAGCAGTCTGATGCTTACATCAGTTCAAAAAGTCAAAAAGGATTGTTAAGAGATAAATATAGACTAAATAGACACTATATTCTTTGTCCAGCCGGACAGTTTTATTTTCTGATAAACAGTTCCAATAAAAGTTCTAATGTGATAACAGCAGGACACCAGCCGATGTCCAACTGACACACTAAGGAAAGGGACAAACAAGGAATTAGAGGCAACTCAGACAGTCTGTGTAGTAAAATTCACAGTCAATATTAATTGCACACTATTGCTGGCATCAAATAACACCCGAGGACGCGGATCGCATTGACGGCCCGTCCCCAGCTATTCCACGCAAAATCCCTATCAGTGGTTGCTGTCTTGCTGTCTATTCGGCAGACCAATTCCCTAATACTCAGGCTATCGGCCCTCATGCCAAATCAATGGGAAATACCGATTCGGTATTTACCGATTCGGTGAATACCGAATCCTGCAAGGGTGAAGGGTGTGTCACTTTGACACCCTCTAGCACCCCAAGTACAGGCTTGTGTGACATGTGGCACACATACGTGCCCTAAGGGCATGTCTGTGTGTCACATGGCACAGGTGTGCATGCACAGATGTGCATACACACCTGAATTCGGTATTTTACCACACAATAGGATTGTGTGGTAAAATACGGACTCTTAAGGGCCTGTGGCACTCTTAGGAGTTGTCAGCTACATATGGATTTATCAATTCGGTAAATATACCGATTCGGTATTTTACCAAATCGGTATATTTACCAAATCGGTAAAATTACCGAATAGGCCCCCTACATCTCAAAAGCCAAATACCGGTCGGTAACGGCCGAAATCGGCTGTTACCGACCGGTATTAGGGCTCCTACATCTGGCCCAGTATGTATAAAATCTATACTTTGTTAACATTTAACCTCCTGGTGCGGATAAGCCAGGCGCATGATAGATATTTTGCCACTCCACATACAATAAGAAGGGATGTTGTATCAGTTGTAAGGATACATAGGGCAACCCGGAAATCTCTGACCCCCAACTCTATACAAACTGGTTTCAACCATCTCAGCCTTGCCCTCTTGTAAGCTTTACAGCCAAACAAAAAATGTGGTAAGGATTCTGATTTACACGGGCAGCAAGGGTAAGTACTGTTTGAGACCCTTGATCCTTTCCATCTTTCAGTGAATTTATTGAGGGGTAGTGTCCCATGCCTCATTTTTAGGAAGACCGATCTGTCTCTTGGTATTCTGATGAAGTCTAAAAACGGTTCCAACTTTCTGCTTCACTTGTGTTCTAAGCACTGTGTGGTTAGAGATCCCCATTTCAAGCTCTTCTGTTCCTCTGTATCTACCCACTCCCAATACATTTTCTTAATTACTTGCTTTGGGGGGGGGGGACTGAGAGGTCCAGACTTTGGCCAAACCCAGTTTCATAACCATTTGTCTTAATTTATTTACCCACTGTACTTTATTCACACTGTTCAAGGTAATCAGCTCATCCATCACCAAGGCATAGTTTGCTAGCTCTGGGGTCCTCCTCAGGCGCACCCAAAACAGCAAGGGGCTAAGGTTAACTATATGTAAGATGGAGCGTTTGCCCATGTCATGGAAAAGGGGTTTCAACGAAGTTGAGGTAGGAAGGGAGATTAAGTCCCTTATACATTTGTTCTCTGCTCTTACCAGATCTGGGACATTTTCACAACCCCAAAGTTCAGCCCCATAGGTCGCAGAGGGCAGCGCCCTCCCTTCATAAACAGCAAGAGCCGGGGCGATAGGTCTGCTGACTGAAATTCGCTGGCTCCTTAAAATGGCACCTGAGACTCTCTTGAGGTTTAGCAGCATCTTGGCCACATGGGAATCCCACTTCATTCTGCTGTTAATTCTGATCCCCAGGTAGTCAAAATCCTCAACCACCCCAAGAGATGACCCATTAAGAATTATGTTGATTTTCTTTGCTTTTTTGGAGGGGGGAAACACCATCAGCTAGTCGTGTTAATGGTCAACCCACGTTCGTGGCAGAACAGGCTAAATCTATCCAATAATTTTTGTTGTCCAGATGGGGCTTTGGCCAACAGGAGGGTGTCATCCGTGAAGAGGAGAGTTGGTGTTTTCTCCCCTGCCAGGACTGGGGCGTCGGCACTGCACTCCCTCAGATGGTCTACCACCCCATTGACAAAGAGGGAGAACAATGTCAGGGCCGTCACGCAGCCCTGGCGTACCCCCCTGTTCACAGACATTCTCCCTGTTAACTGACCCTGTCTCCCCCATCTAATCTTAGCATAGCTGTCCTCATGGAGTTTGACTATAACCTCCAGGAGGTAACGAGGGAACCCCATATCCTGCAATACCCTCCAGAGTTTGTCACGAGGTACCAAGTCGAAGGCACTTTTGAGGTCTATAAATGCCAAGTAGAGATTCCCCTTCATAATAGTTACTGTTTTACAATATATTGCCCAGAACCTAAAAACCTGGTCCATTGTACCCACGTTTTTACGAAAGCCCGCCTGGAAGTGGGAAAGTATATTCCCCTCCTCTAACCATCTGTCCATTCTATTTACAATGACCCTGCCAACTACTTTCTGCATAGCGTCGATTAGACTAATCGGCCTGTAGTTGGCAGGGTCCTCCCTATCACCTTTCTTATGTATGGTAACCACTTCCGCACCCTTCCAGGAGTCGGGTACAGAATGACCACTGAGGATTAAATTCATAAGGGGGGGGCAATAAAATCCGACCATAACTTGGGGTCATGTATATATAAATCACCCGGTAGCCCATTCGGGCCTGCCGCTTTTGCGGGGATTATATTCCGAATAGCATCAAGAACTTCCCAGGTTGTAAAGGGTTCTACGGGTACAGACCCCTCATTACTATGGTTATTTTGTGCCCTACAAGAAGGGCCTGCCTCATCTTCACCACAATACAAATTTGAGAAGTGTGAGTGCCATTGCTGTTCAGTTATGGGGTTGGCGAGGGGCTCCATACCGCTTCTGTCTAATTTGTTTATCAGGTTCCAAAAGAGAGTTGGGTTTTTTGAGCTGGCAGCGACCTTAAGTTCCTGCCAATATTCCTCCTCCCAATCCCTCTTAGCCCTTTTGATGCACAAGTTATATTCCCTTCTAGCCAACCGTACAGCTGTGTTATCCTTTCTTCTAATATCATTTGCTATGGCCCTTCTCCTTTCCCTACATTGTACTGTGTACCATGGGGTGCTGGCTTTTACTGGATTCTTCCTTTTTGGTCCCCCTGTGTCTTTTATTGTGAAGAAGGAGCCAACTTTCTTCATTAGGGTATTGTAGGAGTCTGTAAGGCTGAAATTTTGATCGGTGTAATGGACAGGGATTTTAGATACAAGTTCCCTGGTTTCTAATTCCACTAGACCTTTGATACAACGTAGACTATCTTCTTGACACAACACCCTGTTCCATTTAAGTCTGCGGTTGCAGTTAGATGGGACTAATTCTTTTGTTATCATTAATGGATCATCTGAGGATTCCCTCTCCACCCCCCATTTTATTTCCATACAAAGCGGGTTGTGATCGCTATCCTGTGACTGTATGATTTCCATATCAATTAGTCTATTCCAAGAGCCAGTGTCAAGCAGAATATAATCAATTCGGGATGGGTAACTAAGTTTGTTGTAGGTCATCGCACCGTTTGGGTCTGAGATTGAGATTGAGATCGTTCAGGGCACGTAAGTTATATTCTATTGTTAGGGCATTTATTTGGATCGCTCTTGGAGTCCACTTTTTGATTGGGGCTAGGGCCAAAGGCGGGACAGACTTTTTACAATCGTCTTCAGTCATGTCCACGATATCATCTGCACTTAGGGGTTCGTAGGTACAGTTAAAATCTCCCTCTATGAAGACACTGGGCAGTAAGGGAATACCTGCCAGTGCCCCCTCAAGTAAGGTTATGGTGGATGAGGTTTGACCTCCCGGGGACCCTCGGGCATACACATTAAACAGCTCAAAAGAGCTTATAGAATGGTTGCCCTTAACAGAGATATGCAGTATATCCTGCGATGGCAAAGAGTGAACAGTAACCGCCAAATTAATCCAAACATGTAGACCCCCCGAAGGTCGACCTCTCCCTATACTAACGGCAGGAATAAAGTGGGTAGAATATCCACATTTATATTGGGGGGATATGCTCCATGTTTCTTGAAACAGGCAGATATCAAACATGTCTATAAATACGCTCCATTCTGGGTTTAACATATTTTCTGGAGCCCCGCTATATTCCAAGAGATTAGTTTAATTATTTTCGTGTTTGGATTAGTCTTGCTGGTAATTATATCTGAAGCTAGTCCTCCTACAACTGTAGTTAGGGGCCTATCAACTGTGGGCACTTCATTAGAACTTCCATCCCTAGGGGGAGTAGCCTCATCATTAATCACCCTGCCCTCCTTGTCTACGATGTTTACAGAGCAGTTAATCTGATGCTCAGGATTCTGTGTATCAAATTTTTGTGTTGCACTATTCAAACGATCACCTTTTGGTGGTCAATCTATAAGGTTAAGGCCTGATTGATCCTCGGGCCTATAATTAGACCATAGTGGTGCCGGTCTGATTTGAATATTGCAATTCCTGGGGGAGCAAGTCCTATGCTCCAAGGCTACTAAGTTCTCAGCAATTGTTTGGTTGCCAAACACGATCTCAATACAGTCTGTTGCCGAACTGGGCAAGGAAAGTCTTTTAACATTGATCATGTCGTCCCTAATAACTGACCTGCACCCTCTAACATGACGAAGCCAATGAATGGCCTTGTTACGTAAGGAATCACTATTCTCATAATTACTGGTGGCTTCCCGCTTAGTAACCCCAGTCATGTAGACAGTGCCACAGGGGAATTTTGTCGCTGTGCTCCCAGTGGATAGTCTATCCCTATCTCCATAGTGTATATTATGGCCCTGCAGGTCCCTACGTTGTGATGTTGGGTCCCTCTGTTTTGCTACTGTGAGAATTGAGCTTGAGATCTTGTGCCTAGCTGATGTTTTAGCAAGAGGTGATTGGGCTAGATTCATGGTTCGTGGATCTCCTGCGGTTTTGCTGACTGGCAATGGGCCAGTTCGTGGTGTACGTTTAGATGATGCCACATCTGCAGTCTGAATTATTGGGGTCAATCGTGGGGTGGGACTGGAAAAATATATAACCTGTGTACTTGGAATCAACTATGAATTGGAGCGCTAGGTAGGGCGCACGAGGAAACGGATACGTACGGAAATTCTGTGATAAAAAAATTGTTTACATTTTTTTACAGCGCGAACTCGACCCAAAGGTATTGGAGCACTTTAAATGAGCACCACTTACATTATGCAAGGAGACATTCATTTTTTGGTAGGCAGAGGGAGATTAAGTGATTTGCCCAGAATCAGAGACTCAAACCTTTTTTACATCTACAAAGTTGACAGCTCTGGCCGCTGGGCCACATCCGGTGGAAGAGACAATTAAAACAGTACATTTTATTTAACATCGAGTCATAAATGGGCACGTGTGCCCTAAGGAGCAAGCAATTCTTTGCTCGTCTGTTCGGGACACGGCCCGCTGTCTCCTCACTGTCCTTTGTAATTGCGGCGAGCAGATGAGGACGGAATAGCGGCAAATGCCCGGCACGCTTCCTGACTGGATCCTGCCTCTGGGTGGGATACCAATAAAACCAGAGGTGACGGAAAACCCCTGCTTGATGTCAACAAATCAGAGCACCCATGCGTCCTGTGGTTTGGGAAAAATGAGGTTGGTGGTAGTGAGGACACGCTTTCTCCCAAAGTTTTGTAATTCGATAGTTGGCTCTGAGGGGGATGAGCAATACCTGGTAATGGGAAATAAGGGGGCGAACGAGAGGAAACGGCCGTTCCTTGATGTGAACAGCAGGGAAACAAATCTGGTAATATGTATCTTCTGTCGGCCTGTGAGCTCTCTGAGTCTGTTGTAATGCCAACCAAAAAAGCACAGTGCCAAAAAGGGCGCTGTGGAGGGCAGCAGGCACAGAGAGGTTTCGTCACAGCTGAAGCCCTACTCCCCCCATGCAAACCGGATGTTGTCATGCGATGCCACACTGCGGTGCCAGCTTGTCTGTTGAAACAGCCCCGGTCAGCATGGAGTTCACGATCGACTGCAGCCCCGATCAAAGCTCCGTGTAGCTGAACTCCTTCCAACCCCGAATCTCGTTCGAATGGCAGCCCTAATGCAACAATAACATCACAACTCTAAGACATTTGCTCACCTTTGACAGTGTCAAATACCCTATAAGTAGGGTGACCGGAATTTTAAAGCAACAAGCCTTGTACATGTAGAGATGGCTTTGTCTGAAAAGCGATGGCAAAAGTGATTGCTATTGAAACAAGCTCTCTGCATTGCATGGAGCGGGAGCGGCTTCCTTTGAAGTCTGATGGGGGACGGGGGAGCGGGGGAGCGGCTTCCTTTGAAGTCTGATGCCGAAGCACAGACAAATGGTGGTGTGATGTGGCTGGCGATGGTGTGCACGAGCATAGCTCACATGAACTGTACGCGATCCGCAGGCTAGGTAGACTTTCTTTTCTGCTTACTATAATCTTGCCTATTTATTATCCCTGCGGGATATAATAGTCGAGACCTAAAAAGGAACCTGTGTTTCATTCATACATTTGCCTGCATTTGTCATTTATGTTCTACTTCCATTGCACATAAATAGGTCAGCAGGAAGATGGGTTCAGAACGATGTCTAGTCCTCTGTCTTCTTTGACTGATTGATTAAGGGGTTTTTAAAAAATATGCTGTTACCCTAAAGGAGAAAATGAAAAAAGGAGAAAAAGGAACCTCAAAGAGAGAACTAAATACTTCGGGAATGGGTGGGTTTTCCGTTTTTTTGTAGAATGCCATGATGCAGCTTTCTTTATGAAGCTTGTTGTTGTGGGAGAAAAAATATATATCTATGTGTATGTAGACATGGTAATCAATTCCAAATCTCTACCGTACTGTCCCAAACCTAATTAACTATCTATTTCTATTCCTGAATCAGTTAGCCTGAGCTACAGCTCAGTGCTTCTCCCCCTTCACAAATCTATTACGGACCTGACTCAAGGCCCTCCACTGCCTTCTCTGACATCTTCAATAGCTGCCAACGCAAACCATACTCTGAGGCCTCCTGCCTTTGACATTAAGTTTAGCTCAACCTGTTTTCTGTTCCCTTGTTTGCTTATACTACAATATGTATATTTTGACTTTGTTTTGAGCTTATGTGACACTGCTAGCTTCTATATGGTTACCCGTATTCGGATTGTGTTCCCTCTGGGGTAGGGCTGTGTCCCCTTTGGGGTTTTGCAGGTGACAGCGCTATCTAACCGATATAAAGGCCCCGCAAGAATTTCTTAGGGCAGAAGAAGCTTGTTCTAAAATGTAACGCTGGGATGTGTGTCTGCCTTGGCCGGCCAATATACCTTGGTACCTAGAAATATATTTCATCTGTTCAGGGGCCCTGCCTAATGTCTGTGTTTTCTTTGCATTACTTTGAGGAGCCTTGGAAAGGTTGTTTCCTAACAAATGGTGTCAGAAGTGGGATGCATGAAATGTTCCACCGGAAAGTGAACTGAATACCTTTCAACTGTGGCCCTTCAATGCTTAGAATATAGCTGGGAGTGAAACAAGAGATTGAGGTGTGTCTTTAAATATAGCTTGCAATTAAACAGGGGACTGAGGAGAAAACTGAAAGTTTCGTCTGCATCAGTAAATTAATTGATGGTGGCTGATGCCTTTGGGGCTATCATAAACCATGCAGGAGAGCCTGAGCCAGAGGAACATTTATATGACCCCAGAGACAAGGAGCAAAAACCCTCCCAGAGTGTAGCGTGGTAAGCATTTGATTATCAGCTGGCGCCAGAATACAGGGAAATGATTTTGAAATGTGCAAAAACATCTTCAGTCATTGATCAATGACTGTATTTAAATTACGTGTTGATCTTTGATAGTAATGTGCTGCTATGTTTCTTTGTAATGTTTCTTTGAATTATATGTAAAATAGTGCATTACTGCATTAGTAAAGCAAATTGTTTATGTGATGTCTCTTAGTAGTCCACACTTGTCGATTTTTTTCTCTTTTTTTCTCTCCACTTCCTAACAACGTTTTACTTGCAGTATACATTTGTGTTTATCTTTCAGGGTGTAAAATTGTGAGTGAAGGGCACAATGGGCAAGTCTAAAGGAAATGTGAAGGTGGTAAGCTCTCAAATGTTGCAAAAGACTAAAAAGTTGTTCAAACAACTGGAAGGAGAGAAGGGTTTTAAATTACCACCAGATATCCCTGCCGCTCAGGTTGTGGAGGCTACAAATTGTCTAGAATATATACCACATTTTTGAGCGCTAGTCTGGACTTGGGAAAGGCAATGGAGGAGGGTGGCCTAGATTTGGTTGGCTTGAGATAGAAGATATTGAACACTTGACAGAGACTATGGAATTACGGGATGACCCATCAATGGATTCATCCAATATACATGAATGCTTGAAGCTGTGGCTTTCAATTGCTAAAAGTAAAGCTCTCATTTAAAAAAAGAAAGGCCAGGGGAATGCTTTCACAGATTCTGGAGGCTGTTCTGAGTAGCAATGGTGAAAACTGAGTGCAAAAAACATAATAAAAAGAAGCTAGAACTACCGAAGGATTGGCCCACTACCTATAGCCAATGTTTATTAGAATTAAGGGGGTCCTTAGGATGGTGGAAGGACCGCCACCACCGGCCCGGCGGTGGCAGTCATTCTGTCATCACACAGGATATTCCTACCACCAAATTAGTATGGTGGTGGGAATCCCAATCTGTCCCTGCCTTGAGAAATCAAAACACAGGCCAGCATTGCGGCGGTGCCTTGCAGGCACCATGGTAGGGATTAGGAAATCCCTTTCCGCCTGTCTTTTCGCGGTGGTAATCTGACTGCGAAAACACAGGCGGAGGCTGGATTTGGGGGCCTGTTGCAAGCTCCCTCTGTGTTGGGGGGTGCACTGGGGATTTCCCTGCACTGCGAGGCAGGCACCGCGTGGTGCCTGCCACGTAGTGCAGGAAAATACACAGCATGCATTTTAGAATTGCATACAGTGCTGCAGCCAGCAGCACCGTCCGCAATGTTTAATGCCCTGGATGAGCCCGCCAGTATGGCAGGTGCATCCTAATTGCAGTGGTGGGACCGATGCATGTCTGGTGGGCGGTCCCAGCACCGCAACGATGGCAGGCTTATTGCGATGGCGGGTTTATTACGATGGCGGGCGTACTGATGTACGCCCTCCATCGTAATAAGCCCTTTAGTAACTATGTGCAAACAGAGCAGCATTTTTTGTCACTGTGTAAACACAGGTTTTACTACAGCTGAAATAGACAGGGTTAAAGCAATAACAAATACCACTATGTCTAGAAGGGCTGCTGCCCTGCTGTGTATCTGGACACACCGCCACATATATATTGACATAAATACATTGAAGAAACTGTTTATTGCCTGCAAGCTTCAAGGCCTTTATGTCAAACTAAACGAACGAGCAGACAGTGAACAAACAGCTAGTAGTGCATTAACGGAGGAGAAGATTTTGCTGTTAACTGAGGAAGAAAGGAAAAGACAGATATTGGATACAAATAGTGAATTAAATTGCTGGATCATGTAGTGTAGTTCCTATTTTCCCAATAGGCCCTGGGCATTGGAATAACATAAACAGTAGTATCGACGTAGAAGTGCGGATCTTCCAGGCCTCTACTGACTAGGCTAAACTTAATTGGGTTTGTTACCAACTAGCTCAGAGGTCACTGGAAACTTTCTTCTCTGAATAGGAAGTGATCATCTTCCCTGGTACAGACAAGAAGGGATTCAGTTTTCCAACAACCGTGCAACATGACAACTTTGCTCCTCAGATAAGAGTCAATCTCTAGGGTCGTGTGAAACAATAGACAGTTATTTTACTCAGTCAGTGGTTGTGCAGTTTACTTTCACAATATGTAGAGAATAGAGAGACGGGCGTTGTCAATAAAGGGTAACATTTATTGAACAGTCTTTCTTCTCGTACAAGAGAAATGAATTGCCACAATTGCAAGACTTGTTATTATAAAAAGTACGTACAGTAAGATGAGTATTGCGAAATAATACTGTAAAAGCATTGATATGGTTTCTTAGCCATACAATGGTTTAAAATGAATAAAACATATATACATTCATATATACATTAGGCTAAAATACTCAACTGGTGCTTCTAACTACGCCTACCCCAGTGTACCTGACCTAAGCCTAATACTTGGGAGGGGAGTAAGTAAGTAGCTTTAAGTTAAGTTGGTTTTGCCAAGGTTTGCTTCAAGAATTCTCTCTAAGGGTATTAGTCAACACCATACCACTGGAATAGAATGATGGAGGTCTGGTATCTCCCTCAGGGACTCCATATCCCAGTCACTCGCAAGAGTGGCTTGGAAACGCCGGAGCTGGATTTCTCTGCAGGAGAAAAGACAGCGTCTCTCTCAGCGCGTCGAGGAGGAGGAGGGGCAGCGTCCGCGGGCAGCTTGCATCTGCTGGGCTCTTTGCAGGGGGACGGCTGTTCAGCTCCTAAGTTCACCACACCATCGTTCGCTAGTTAGCAGCGATAGCAGTAGCGATAGCAGCTATGGTAACATCAGCATAACGCCTGAAGAAACCCTGTAGGCACAGGGTGGTTAACCTGAGCACACCTATGTGCTATAATGAGCCAGTGTAATCCAAAGGTAAGTGTTCAAAAAAGTTTTATTCACTTTTTTTCATTAGGTAAATGTATTCATGATACTGTTCAAAAAATATTTTTCAAATGATGTTCAAGTGATAAGCAAATATTCATTCAATGAATAAGACTTGTCCAAAGTATTCAAATCCAATACGGTGGCATCACTACGCAAAAGGTGCGGCCAGATTCCCAAAATCCACAAGCATCTAACAAAACCACCATTCAGACCCATCGTCAGTACCATTAACTCAATTCATGAACCAGTCAGAACTTACATTGACCGTCATTTACAACCATCTGTTAAATCCATGACCAGTTTCCTACAAGACACCACAGATTTCTTAGCTAAACTCAGTCAGGTGACCATCGATCCACACATACCCATCCTGTTGTGTACCATTGATGTAAATTCCCTTCACACCTCTATTCCCCACAACCTAGGAATACAGGCAGCAGAAGCAGCATTGATAAAATCGGATAAACCGCAAAACTTGCAAATTTTTCTAATGGAACTTATCGAATTTACCTTGATGCACAGCTACTTCAGATACAACAACAAATTCTACAGTCAACTATCTGGAGTAGCCATGGGCAACTGTGCTGCTCCGGCATATGCCAACCTGTTCATGCAGGAGTTTGAAAATGAACACATCCTCTCAGTACCACATTGGAAAAATCACTTGCAAACCTACTATCGTTACATTGACGATATCTTTCTAATTTGGACAGGCACGGAAGAACAACAAACATTTGCCATCACTGATTTGAACAACATTGATGAAAGAACCCAATTTACCCACCAATATAACAGTTCAAACATCACTTTTTTGGATGTCAACATCACCAAGAAAGATCACAAACTGGAAACATCCATGCATATCAAACCCACCGATCGCAACAACTATTTACATTACTCCAGTTTCCATCAATCCAGCCTCAAAATACATCTACCATATTCACAACTGCTCAGAGCAAAAAGAATAGCTTCCACCGAAGAGTCATTTGTACAGGACAGTTCCACCATCATGAAAATTTTTTCAAAAAGAGGTTACCCACAAAGGATCATCAACACTGCTTACCAACGTGTTATATCCACTGTTCGTTCTACACTATTGCAACCCAAGGAGAGAACAAGTGCGGATACACAACCCAACGTGTTTGTTTCTAAATTCTCTACCAAAAGTCACTTGATCAAAAAAACTATCAAAACTCATTGGCAATTGTTACAATTAGGACCAGATTTCAACAGGATTTTCAATGACATGCCTATATTAAGGGTGGGCGGACGGCTACGCTCCGTGCACGGAGTGTGCGTAGTGCCGGCTTCTACGCATTTTGCGTAGCAGGCGTAGAATCCGGCACTACGCACGCTCCGCAGACGGAGCGTAGCTGGCCGCCACCCGCCTCCCTCCCGCCCTCCCTAAATACTTTAAATTTAAAGGTTAAAAGAATTAAAAGGCACTTACCTTGCCCGCCGCTGCCCGCCGCGTCCCCGGGGCTCGCTATCTTCATTCTGCCGTCTTGTGTACTAATGCGCATGCGCGGGCGGCCGCGCATGCGCATTTCTCACGAAAAAATGCGCATGCGCGGCCGCCCGCGCATGCGCATTAATACACAAGACGGCAGCAATGAAGATAGCGAGCCCCGGGTTGCGGCGGGCAGCGTCGGGCAGGGGCGGGCAAGGTAAGTGCCTTTTAATTCTTTTACTCTTTTAATTTAAAGTATTTGGGGAGGGCGGGAGGGAGGCCTGCGGTGCGTAGTGAGCCTACGCGGAGTGCGGAGGTGGGCGTAGTTTCTCGCCCACTTCACGTAGCTCCGCGAAGCCCCACTACGCCCACTACGCCCAGGGTTAGCCTATATTTGCTTACCAAAGATCTAGAAACCTACGGTCACTAATCAAACCACGGAGCAACGAACTCACAGTATTCAAAGGAACCATTCCATGTCATAACTGTCAAAATTGCCACAACATCATCCCAGGGACAAACGTCAA
Source organism: Lissotriton vulgaris (assembly GCF_964263255.1). Taxonomy (NCBI): domain Eukaryota; kingdom Metazoa; phylum Chordata; class Amphibia; order Caudata; family Salamandridae; genus Lissotriton; species Lissotriton vulgaris. The sequence goes on along the minus strand of NC_141689.1, from coordinate 1,341,949,225 downwards.
TCATCCGAGTTCGGGCAAACTGATTCCTCTGAGAACTAATGCCACCTGTGATTCCACCAATGTGGTATATCTTTTAAAGTGCCCTTGTGGATTACCATATGTAGGTAAAACAGAGCGTAAGATAAAAACACGCCTCAACGAACACAGAAGTAATATCAGGAACAAAAATTTAAAATCCTGCGTGTCTGCACATTTCACTCAACAAAACCATACGAACAGCCAGATTCGTTTTTTGGTTCTTGAAACTGTAAACAAACCGGAGGGCATGGATCTTAAAAAATATCTATTACAAAGAGAACTATTTTGGATTTTCAAATTGGGAACGACTGTGCCACACGGTCTCAACGAACGCCTTGAATTTAGCAGCTTCCTATGACATTGGCCTACAAAATCAGGTGACAGTTCGACCAAATTCGATAGTGCTGTAACTTGGCAGGTGTGAGAATGATTGCTGTCAACAAAGGCTCGATCAGCAATGCTCACAGAAGGTCGTACCTGGGTGATGTTGCTTTTGTCACTCGCTCCACTGTTACCACCTAGTCGTAGTACAGGAGTCTCAACGAATGCCGTCATCAGGATTGGTAGCCGCTGGGGACAACACAATGCGTGAGCCGTTATCGGACTTAGCAAAGTATCGATATCCATTGGTACTGCTGATGGAAGTGCAAGACAGATGTCCAACATGCATTCATCTCCGCATAGCATACATCGAAGTACAGGTAAGATGCAATTTTGCCATATCGGTCTGAATGAAAGGAACCAGGTCATGTTTAGATCTCTCAGCCTGGCCAATCCAAGGACTCTAGTTATTCTGTCCCGGTAGAGGATTGCTAGGATTGTCTCTTCCATTCCCATAGGAGTCGTGTCTGAGCTGTGGCTTGCCATATCGAAGCAGGAGGGTCAAAAATAAAATCCCTGCTACAAGTCCCAAAAATAGGGGTATGCCGCCAAAAACAGAGTGGACAAAATTTGGAACGATTCCCAGAATTGCTTGAAATGGTGTTAGCAGTCCCGTAAAAATCGTCTTAAATATGCCTGGGATGCCTGTGGCACTAGACATGTTAAGGAGTTGGCTCAACATTTCTACGAAATGCACAGGGCAATTTGTTGATAAAAGGTCATGAACCTCCGTAGCTGTCCTTGCAACTAGGAGATCATACGTCTCTTTTGATGACGTGATAGGCACTGTTGTCTGCAAAAGCACAGACTTCATTTTGCTTAAAGTTTCAATTCGTATAGAAGAGAAATGCAGACGAGACCAGATGGGAGTCTCTATGTCTCCAGGCCCGATCGGGAACAATGCTTGCATACAGCATTTGACCATGGAAGTTACGCTTACGAGATACGCTTTCCCTGGCAATAGGCCACAACATCTGTGATCCGTTCTTAGAATGTAACTCCCATTCGCGAGTTGCATAAAGAAAGGCTCTATCTGCGTTGCAGGTGTGACAAGCTGGTGGCATGAAAGGTTGTTAGAATTACCTTCACAGGCTCCGTGTAAATTAATACCCTGGCACAAAAGTGAACGTTTACAGTTTTCACCACTAAGAAATACATTTTTGTCTCTGTCACTATAGCATGAATGTGTGTATGGTAATTTCCATGCTGACTTAACATATCCCTTACCTAATCGTTCATACTGGCCAGTATGAACGATTAGGTAAGGGATATGTTAATCTCTCAAGTTTTTCGATGCTCAGGATTGTATAGTCTGCTCCTTTCTGTGCCAAGCTGATTTGTTTATCAGTAAGGTTAAAAATGGAAAACAATGACGTTGTGTTGATTAAACGCCAAGGCACATAGCCTGAACAAAGATTTTGCAGCGTCCAGCCTAATTGTACAATAGAACGTAATTGTGACTGGCCATGCTGTAACATTAGCAAGTCTCTGTCTATTATATCAAAGGCAGAGGATACAATATTGTCCAACGAATATATTCTGGAGGACAGAGTCATTAACCCATTGTCCACTACAGAAAGTGATTTTTCCAAATTAATACGATCAATTTCTCGTATTTTTTCTGCTGTTTCAATTTGTGTGACTTTCCAAGCCTGGTTGTATGCAGCATAGATACTGATCGCTATGAAACGCTTTTGACGCTGTTTGCGTGGTCCAAGAATGAAATCGCGCAAATCAGCACCATCTTTAAGTAAAGTTAAGTGTTGCTTAATTTCAGCCAGTGTGGATGATCCTAGCCATTCGAGGCAGAGTTTCCCTACACTGTATGTTGTTACTATCCCTGGATGTTGTCTCTGGGAGTATCTAGGGTCTTGTCTGGTCATTTTTAACCCCTGTGTTTTATTCAGGAATCTATCTTGACAGTTGTTTGTGTCAGTAGGCCAGATTAACCACTTTTTCCAATCAGGATGTGTTCTGCTAAAATGTAAAATTTTAGTTACGTCTATCTCAATATCTGTTGTTGCATTTTCAGGTATTGGCTTTGGAATAGACGGTTTGTTTAGGTCCTTGATCTTAGCTAGGCCAAGACAGGATGTTTGATGAATTGTGTCATTTAAAAACATCATTTGTTCTGGTATCATGCAGGTTCTGAATAGTGCTTTTAGGCCTTGTACCTGCCAATCTTTCGTACCCCAAATGGTTTTTGTTTCAATGTTATTTTTCCAATAATCAAAACCAAATGTCATCATTTTTTCATAAAATGCTTCTGAATATATTAATTTAGTGTTTGTCAGCATTGTTTTCAATCCTGTTTTATCTAACAGTTTGTAATAAAACGTTTCTGCATCACTGGTGTTAAACCCTGAGAAGTACTTGAATTTCTCAAAGAATGTCTTAGAACTGCTTTTAGGTGGTGTAGCACAATGTTCCCATTGATTATACTTAAAAACATTTCTAGGCTGTGCAGATTTATGCAAATAATGATCGCCATAATGTGTAAAACAGAACATCTGTTCATAACTAGACGAACCTTGTAAATAATCATGTTCTGTGAATCTAGCTGACATTACTAAATCAGACATCATGTCATTAATACTGTTAAAGTCCCAATCATCAGAGAATGTACTAGGTTTTACAAAGTCACTTAAGGAAACCTTCAGTTGATGAGGATACTTCAGGATCTCGACCGGACCATATATCTCATAGTCAGTTTTCTCCCATACTACCCCACCGGGTATTGGAATGGCTGTAACATTTACTGTTGACAGTTCTCTTTTCTTCACGTGGGATGATCTGTGTGGTTTGAGGACTAAGTTGATGTTCTGACTTGCTGTGTCCATTGTACTATATTTTCCCTCAATGAATTTTCCCAAACAAAGTACCATGATGAGCCAAAGCAGGAGGAAAAATACACCTAGACCTACCCAGAACTCTAACCATGGGGAAATAAGGTAGATTTCCTTCAGTTGATGAAAGAGTTCCGTTGCTTTTTCTTTAAAAGTCTTTTTTGTTTCTGGCATCACTTCGGGGTTACTTTGATCCTCGGAAAAGTTGTCGAAGTCGATGAAATAACCAGAGGCAGTTCTGTCAATTGTGGGGATTGTTCTTTCAATCTGTCTTTCGGTAGCAATTTCTGATGCTACATTATTATAGACTGGTGTTTCCTGACAAACTGTTTCAATATGTGTTTCAAGAGGCATGAGTTCCATGGCATTATTGCATAGTCCTTCTCTGTGCACTGCAGGCTGATCGAATGTGATTAGTCTTTCAGTTTGAACCTTTTGGATTGTTGCAAGTTTGGGTATTCTGTTGTTTCTTGGGAGTCCACTGGGCCTACTGTTGATTATAGGCCACATGCTTGTGGTTTTACCAGGTCGATAGATACAACTCTGTTCTCCTTTTTGCCAGCAAGGGGCGGTAGTACTACTGATCTTGTTCCGGTGACTGCCAAGACAGGTACTGCTTTTCTATAAGAAGGCCCAAATTCCTTCTTCACCGCTATTTTTTCTCTGACTAGATCCCCAATCTTTGGAATCCAGACAGGCCTTGCTGGGGCTGTTGCTTGTGGTGCCTCGTCAGTGGTATCTGGCTGTTGCTTTAACTTTATGTTGCTTAAGGATTTTCTTGTTTCATTCAAGTCCTGTAAAACAGCCAAACGATCTTTGATGTCAAAGTCTGTTTTCTTACCTTGTACCACTGATACATGACTATCTAAGTCCTGAACTCTCATTCTAGTTCCGAACAATAGTTCGTATGGGCTGAAACCTTTTAGAGAATTTCTTGGCAAATTATTAAGACTGATTTGGACACTTATTAGATGTTTGACCCACCCAGCACCCAAACCTAATACCTTCGCTGTTATAGATCGCTTTATGTCCCGGTTTTTTCTTTCTACCACACTGTTCCCTTCGGGGTGTGACGGACAAGAATACCGCAACCCACCTCCAATGCTGGCCATTGCCTCCTTATAAGCTCGAGAGCTAAAAGCAGGACCCTGGTCAGAATGGAACATGGCAATTACGTATGTGCCGATAAAGACTCGCAGATCTTTTATAACCGTTCTGGCGTCAGCCGAGCGCTAGGGCCACATTTTTTAAGTGTGTTTTGCCTTAATGATTAATAGGACGCAGGATGGGATGTAGACAGCGTTACGCTGTTTCTGATTGGTAGCCGGTATCATAGTTCACTACTGCGATCCCTGTTGTAGTTTTCACAGTTGTTTGCATATATTTGGTGTTGCACACTCATTCCCGGCCACCAGTATACTGATTGTAATTCAGTCAGGGATTCCTTGATCTTTCTGTGCCTAGGACCCAAACCCATGTGTGCGTCTGCTATTAAAAATATTCTCCTGTTCATGTTTGGATTTACCCTATCCCCCACTCCAGGGATTCGAGCAAAAGAAACGGAGTTTGCATCGATTATGTATGCATAATTGAGTGGATAGTTCACAGGTAGTGCTGCACAGTCGCCTTTTACGGTCTTTTTTACTGCCAGCATGGTTTCCCCGTCTATGTATTTTTCTGCACGCTTTTTTTGTGGCTACGGAAGCCGGTTTAGTTGCTTCTGCTGTGGCTGTGTTAGCCAATGAATTCCCTGCAACGTGAACGCCATCACGTTGAAGACTTTGTGCGTGTATCACGTGAGTCTTTTGTAGTTCTTTCTGAAAAAGAGCTACCTGTTTCCAGAGCAATTTATGCTTTATTGTGGCACCTGTGTCATCTTTGTAATCGTTTTCAATCCAACTCTGCAGTTTATTATTGTAAGAGTTGACGCAAAAATGAGAATCGCACACGATTAGTGTTGGGAATTCACGTTCTGCATTTTCAAGCGCCATCTTTAAAGATCTGATTTCAGCTCTCTGAGTCGGACAGTACTTCACTGATTCAGTTTTTGTTATTTTCGGTCTGAATTTACCACTCAGCCAGCGACCTTTAACAATCGCGTAGGCTGCATCGTAGGATTTGTTCTCTATGTTGAAATGGTATACAAATCTATCTGTATAGATTATACAGGCGTACTGTGGGAGAGGCAGAAGTTCGATTGGCAGAGGATACTCTTCTTCATATTCTAAATCATTCAGTTCTTCGAATTGCGGGGCGAAATAGTATTTCACATCTTCCGCTCCTAGAGAATCTACACACTGTATCCATTTCGGATCCAGTGGCACTGTAGGCAGGTTTACTGGGCTGAATAGCGCCTCGAAGGCGGATTCTGCTGTAAGGATATTAATCCGTTTACCATGTGCCAATTCTCATTCATTTGCTAATGCAATTTGCACTGCTTTCACAGTTCTTTCTGTGTGACTGAATGTTTTTTCTGCTTGTGTGTACAAGTGAGATTTAATTGAAATTGGTACCTTTTCTCCCTCATTAGAGGTTAGGTATGTGAATCCGCATTTTCCTGGGATGACTCAGATTACAAGATCGCGTGTGTTGTCACGTGTGTCTAATTTTGTTTTTGCTAACATGTCTGTTTGCAGTGATCTCAAAATTTCTGTGTGTTTTTGAGTCCAGGTGATTTGTTTAAAATCAGGTTTAATTAGTTTGTAGAGAGGTTTAACCCTCTCTGCGTAATTTAGAATTTATGTTCTACCGAAATTCAGAAAACCTAGTATGGATTGTAAATTCTTCAGCGTTTTTGGAGCTTGGAGTACAGCGCACTTCTCTAAGAAGTTGTTCGCTAGGCTTTTTCCTTCACTTGATAATTCGTATCCTAAGAATAGTACTGTCAGATGGGCAATTCGAGACTTTTTAAAGTTGAATTTGTAACCCTCTGCTGCGAACCCAAGTATAATGGTGTTCACTCTTTTCAAGTGAGTATCCAAGTCGTCGTCTGTGAGATAGATATCATCTACGTAAGATAATGCCTCATCATCATATAGTTGTAGTAACTCTGTTACTCTAGCTGAGAATAGTCCTGGGCTGTTCTTGAACCCCTGTGGGAGCCTACAGAAATTTTTTTGAGACCCCATTACGGAGAAAGCGGTCAAATACCTACTTTCTGGTGCAATGTTTTGACAAAAGAAACCATTAGATATGTCTAATGTTGTTTTATATTTTTTCCTTACTATGTTGTTCATTAGTGCAGCACTATGCGAGTTTTGTACTGCAAAGGTTTTGCAACATGCATTAAGGTGTCTGTAGTCCAAAACTAGAGGATATGAATTGTCTGGTTTGGAGACAGGAAACAAAGGATTGTTCATTTGAGAGGTGCATGTTTCAATCACCCCCTGGTATTCAAGTTGATCTAAGATCTCCCTGACTTGTTTTTTAGCTTCTTGCTTAATGAGATACTGCCGTTGGGCAGTTGGTTCACTTTTTAATTGGATTTTGTGAGGAGGTGAGTCCTCATCCCATCCTACATGATTTTTATATAATGCCGGTGCCTGGGCTACTGCCCATTTCCTTGCATAAGTATATTTTTTGTGAATCGGAATGTGATTCGAGAAGGCAGGCATAATCATTTCTTCGCCACGAGGGCACTCCCTGACAAACTCTGGGGGCCAATCTTTTTCAGCTAACAGAATATCATAGCCTTTTGAGAGTTTATCCCAAAATAGACCCTTTATTTTCCTTATCTTATCACCCTCTATACGCAATGTTATTTCATATAGCTTATGGGGCTCGCTAAGTCTGGTGTCGGCAGTTTCAACCTGAATGTATTCATTCGTGTCCACTGTCTCCAGATGACTCATCAAGATCTTGCGGGCTATACTGATTTCTGCTGCACTGTCTAACATTGTCTGTGCCCACTCCCCGTTTTTCAACTGTGTCCTCAGTATTCTCAGCATGGTTGATTACTCTAATACTGGCTACCTTCTTTTTCGGAAATTGAGATTTTTTACTCTGAGCAGGTTCCTTGTCTTTGGACTTGGTGTGCTCTCCTGTGTCTGACCGTCCTCTTCTTTCCGATTTCTGCGAAAAAGATCGAGAGGGACGTGTATCAATACTTTGATATCTATCAGGTTTTTTCAAATTATCCCTATTTCTAAGGTTATATCTTTTCTCAGAGGGCTCCCTCTGGGGAGACTGGTGTTCTCGAGTCGGAGTTCTTTCCCTCCGTCGAGGAGACCTTCCTCTGGATTGGAAAACTTTTTCCTTGGGAATGGATTGTTTATTTCCATCCCAGTTCTTTTTAGGAGTGTTTGAAATATTTTTAATAAATAATTTTTCAGGATTTTCGAGCAGTTGGGGCTTTACTGGTTTCCCACCCAAGCTGTCTCTACCTAGTTCTTCATAGCATTTCTCTATGATTCTGGCAAGCTCAATTGGTTGATCTGTGATATCTGTTTCCTTCAACTTCTGGCGGATCGCCACAGATGCTGCTTCTCCCTTTATATTGGCTAATAATATAGCCGAGACCTGCTTGAAGTCTTTCAGTAATTTCATACCAAGAGTTAAAGCAGGTTCTGGACCGTATTCATTTTGAATCTGTCTTAGTACATCTGGTATTACCGCCATAGACGGAACACCATGTGTTTTTGTGTAAATGGAGGCAAAGACTGTACCCCAAGTGTCACAGTCCTCCACGTGTGGTGCGATTCCCATAGGAAGGCAGATGGTCAAGATTCTGTGTTTCTCGATAGGGGTAGTATCCAGAAATACTGCCTCTATTTGAGTGATTTTTTGGGCTAACCAGAAAGGAATTTGTTCCCGTTTCATGGGTGTTTTACCAAGACATGACTGTATGTTCTGTGGTGTAATTTTATTAGTGTTCCCCTGATGAGGGGTCAGCTGTGGTACATTAACAGCTGGTTGGACTGTAGCAGTCCGCATTACATATTGGACTAATTGCCTATGTGTTTTAATTAATGTTTTTAGCTGTACTAACAGCTCTTCTTTTGACATTTTTGCAATGTCCGGGTGTGGTGTGTAGTTGGCTAGAACTGGCCACGTTGCTCCTGGTCTACCTAGTGGACCGAGCCTGGTAATATGATCATTATGTTTTAGGGCGCCATTAAACCAGAGCAGGTGCTCTTGGAATTTTAGTGGGATTTCAGTCTCCTCGAAAGGAGCGTACTCTTCCGGTGGATCCTCTACTGTATAGTAGTGGAACTCGTGTGTTGCGGCGTTTGCCGCTGGAAATTTTATCCATGAATAGAATACCTCTGTCTGCCGATATTCATGTGCCTCTATCACGAAGACGACTGTGCCACCTTGTGTGGTCAGGCCATTTTCTATAAGTTTTAACGTTATAGATTTTCTTAAATGTGCCGGGATGATTATTGCACCCGGTTCAGTAGTAGTGTCGGGACCCTGCTGAGTCGCATCTGCTGCGGCCCCAGTGGTTCCGTTTTCTCCTGGCATTGTATAAATGCAAGGTTTGCAGAGCAGGTCTCCAAGGAGACAAAGATTAGGTGCACAATATTTTGGAACACTGTATCCTTCAATGTTGAATAAACCAGAGCTTTACATAGGAATCTCTTCCTACTGAGTTCGGGCGGATTTTAACCTTTCACCCACTCCAGACGTCTATTGGAGTATTTACGGGAGAAAGGGGTCTGTGTGAAAAATGCACGACTGAGTTACTCTAACGTCTTGCGTTAGTTTATCGCCTTACCAAACGTTTGGGCGCCATGTAGTGTAGTTCCTATTTTCCCAATAGGCCCTGCGCATTGGAATAACATAAACAGTCATATCGACGTAGAAGTGCGGATCTTCCAGGCCTCTACTGACTATGCTAAACTTAATTGGGTTTGTTACTAACTAGCTCAGAGGTCACTGGAAACTTTCTTCTCTGAATAGGAAGTGATCAGCTTCCCTGGTACAGACAAGAAGGGATTCAGTTTTCCAACAACCGTGCAACATGACAACTTTGCTCCTCAGATAAGAGTCAATGTCTAGGGTCGTGTGAAACAATAGACAGTTATTTTACTCAGTCAGTGGTTGTGCAGTTTACTTTCACAATATGTAGAGAATAGAGAGACGGGCGTTGTCAGTAAAGGGTAACATTTATTGAACAGTCTTTCTTCTCGTACAAGAGAAATGAATTGCCATAATTGCAAGACTTGTTATTATAAAAAGTACGTACAGTAAGATGAGTATTGCGAAATAATACTGTAAAAGCATTGATATGGTTTCTTAGCCATACAATGGTTTAAAATGAATAAAACATATATACATTCATATATACATTAGGCTAAAATACTCAACTGGTGCTTCTAACTACGCCTACCCCAGTGTACCTGACCTAAGCCTAATACTTGGGAGGGGAGTAAGTAAGTAGCTTTAAGTTAAGTTGGTTTTGCCAAGGTTTGCTTCAAGAATTCTCTCTAAGGGTATTAGTCAACACCATACCTCTGGAATAGAATGATGGAGGTCTGGTATCTCCCTCAGGGACTCGATATCCCAGTCACTCGCAAGAGTGGCTTGGAAACGCCGGAGCTGGATTTCTCTGCAGGAGAAAAGACAGCGTCTCTCTCAGCGCGTCGAGGAGGAGGAGGGGCCGCGTCCGCGGGCAGCTTGCATCTGCTGGGCTCTTTGCAGGGGGACGGCTGTTCAGCTCCTAAGTTCACCACACCATTGTTCGCTAGTTAGCAACGATAGCAGTAGCGATAGCAGCTATGGTATCATCAGCATAACAGCAGCTTCGTCAGCAGCGATGGCATTGAGGCAGCTAGCGTTTGCTTATGGCAACGTTGGTAATATTTATACCTGAAAGGTGCCTTGTTTGACGTAAGTTTTTGGACATAAGACGTCAATGAAGATGTCACTAGGAAGTGATCGTCTATCAGTGCTCATTAGAGTTCTATTACTAATCAAAACATAGCAAGCGGGGCTTTCCCAGGTTGCTGAGTTTTTATCTTGTTGAAGAACTCGGAGTGTTAATCTAGGAATCTTAGATAGTAACTTCTGCTATGTCATTGCACTAATTGGCTGCAAAGGAAGTGGCAGAGAAAGCGATTCTGAAATGTGGCTCTGTTCGTGTGAGGCCAGAGACAAGTTTCTGAATATTGCATTTGATCGGTTATGCCAATATAGGGAATAAATGGATTTTTAGCCGTATAGGGGCATAAGGTCACAGTATCGATCAGGGTTCTAGATTAGAACGCTACAATCACAGGTAGAGACAACAAAGAGAGCATTTAGCCAACATTGAGAGAAAAGCATCCATTCTGAAGGGCATGTTCTACCTGCACCTCATTGCTCAGCCCCCCCTTAAATAACTTCAATCTACCCATCACTTTCAGGCCCATACATACACTGTGAAAGAAATAGCATGCACAAGGAGGCATTGGCTCGAAAAACCAGGCTTATCATGTGTGCCTTTTTTCCATACATCCCTAAAAAATGTGATTTAACTAGCGTATCTGACATGCCAACTAGCCCCAGTATAAGTGGTTTCAGAACCCCAGGCCTGAATGGATAGCTATCATTTGGATTGAACATGCCACATTCTTTTGAAACACCAGCCTTAACTTCCACTATTGGCCTGAGGGAGGATTTAGGGCTGAGTGCAGAAGAGAAAAACAAGGAGGAGGAATGCAAGCAGTTAGCCCACCTGAGGAGGCAGGCAGATGAATTTCAGTAGGAGGTGAACACTGAAAGGGAGGAAATACAATGCTCCATTATTAAACTCCAGGGTAAGATAGATAACAGCGGACGGCTGATACATACAAGGTCATGTACTTGGGCGCTAAAAGGAGAGGGTGAGAATTCATTTAGCAATATTATTAATGAACACCAAAATGACTGCACCAAAAATAGCGTTGGGGAGACAGCCATGTTAAACCATGGGCTCCCTTAGAGGCAGCCCAGATGACTAAGGATGTGCCTGACTTGTTCACAGCCAGTGTGAAAGTGTGAATTATGATGAAGGCATCAGACACACCTGAGGAGAATCCCATGTTTCCAATTAAGGTAGGAGGTAAAGAACTTGATTTCTTAGTGGACAACGGCACAACACCAGCAGCAGTAAGAAACAAGTTGGGTTCCAGGGGTGGCGAAACAGTCACTACTCTAGCTGTAAATGGGATGTTGTGGCATAAAGAGTTATCAGAACCCCTGCCAGTTTCTGTTGATGACTTCACAATGACCCAACAGTTTCTCCTGTCACCATATGCACTCATCAATTTGCTAGAGAGAGACCTCCTCTGTAAATTCCATTCAATATTTTTCACAAAATGGGATTTGCTTAAGAGCACCTATGGGCAGGTGAGAATTGGCTACTAGAGCACTTATTGCTTGCAAATTAAGTGAAGATTCTGTGTTATGTGCACCCCCTGTCTTGTCTCTCTCTCCAACACATTACCAATGGATTCCGTTACAGGGAGATTTCTATAATGAAATGTTTCAAGAACTGTTTAAATACAGCCCTGGCTTTGAAAGTGACTTGGTCACTCATTTTGTGCAAATGACATTGTTACATGGGCTTGTACTCTGTACTTCAGCATCTTTCACAGGGCCAGTGCCTAAAAGGTACCTACAAGGTAGACAGACATTTGTACTGGATAAGAGGGTTGCTCGAGGACACATTATGTGTGGACAAAGAAGGGTGTGAAGTGAGCATTGAGCACGGCCACAGGGATAGAGGTTATTTCAAGTGGCTCCTTCAGAACCACATGTTCCTATAGCTGTAGCACCAGGTAACTACCATAAAGATTTAGGCCCCATGGACAAACGCCTTCAGGACTTACCAAGAACTAATGATCTTACATTTCCTTTGAGAATTGTGTCTGTGCTAGGAGATGGAGAAGGGTGGTGTTGGACGTTGTCTATTTTCAGAAAGTAAAGGACTATCAGGCACATGCATCAAAGCTTTTTGCGATCGCAAATGGTGCGAATCGCAAAAATCGGCTGTTTGTGATTGCAAAATCAGCTTCTGGGATGCATGAAGGGTGAAGGCCCTCGCAATTTGAGAATTCGCAAATATTTGCAAATTTTCAAATTGCGATTGCATTTAAGGAATCGCATTTTGCGATTCCTTAAATGCAATGCATGAAAGTTTAAAAAATAGCGATTTCGCAATTAGGGGTAGCAAATTACTATGAGGTTGAACCTCATGGTAATTTGCGAAAACTTTGAAAAATGCACTTTTGTGCATTTTTCAAAGTTTCATGTTGTGCACACACATGCCCTTAGGGCATGTGTGTGCACAAAATATATGCACAGCTTGATTTCAGGGGTGCAACAGGGTGTCCTTTGGACACCTCTGCACCCTTGAAATCGCATTCTCAATTTGCGATTCGCTAATTGCTAAACGCAAATTGAGAATACCTCCCCATTCATTCCTATGGGCCTTTAGGTCCATAGGAATGAATGGGGAGGTATTCCTTAATTGCGATTAGCAATTTGCGAGTCGCAATTAAGGAATGTTTAGAAATCGAAAAATTTTCAGAGATTTCTTCATGCATAGGGTGTTGCGATTTCTTAATTGCGATTTCTTAAAAATCACAATTAAGAAATCGCAAAAGCCAACAATGATTCATGTGCCTGTATAGTTCTTGACAAGATTGAAGAGAATATGGCTTTACAGCTGACTAAAAACAAGGTTTTAAAATAGGTAAACTCAGAGGATTGGGAAAAAACACAAAAATTAGGCAGGTGTTGAAAACATGCCCTCACAACAAAGTGACACTTAAGGAAAATGCATAATTATCTTATGGACGTCATTTACAGACTGTCACCTCAGGCAGAGAAGCGGATACAACCTGTGATTGAGTCTCTCTTACAACAGGGTATCATGTAAAATACTACTTGCCCCTGCAAAAGTCCTGTCATTCCATTGCCCTAGGGCACTACAGGATAATACAGGTTCATACGGGATTTATGCTACAAACAACATTGTGGTTCCCTTAGCACATGTTGTGCCTGGCACCAATACTATATTATCTTCTATACCTGTAGAGGTGGAGTACTTTTCGTTCATAGATCTCTCCTCTGTATTTTTCAGTATTAAAGTCCATCCAGAGATGAGAACCTAGTTGCCATCCCAATAAAAGATACTCCGTACACTTTCACAAGACTCGCCCAAAGGCTTCACTGAAGGTCCCACGGTCTATGCGCAGGCAGTGAAGAGAGACCTGGACAGCCTACACCTGAAGGTGGTAGTGTTGCCTTCCAGGATGCTGAGGATCTCTTTGTGGCATCTCCATTACTTGAGGCCTGTGAAAAAGTACATTGATGCTCTGCTGAACCACCTCCAGGGGAGAAGGCACAAAGTCTCATTGTCAAAATTTTAGTGCTACCAAGAAGAGGTGACTTACTTGGGTTAACCACCTCCAGGAAGGAGGATACAAAGTATCATTGTCAAATGTTCAGTGCTGCCAAAAAGAGGGGACTTACCTGGGTTATGTGGTATCCAAAGTACAAGCCCCGAATCACCTGACAGAACAAAAATGAGTGAGAGCATGCAGCCTCCGTCCACCAATAAAGGAATGAGGTCCTTTCTGGGGACGATGAACTATTGCCACCAATGGATCCTTGAGTACAGATCCTGTGATGCCATCCTGAGATAATGAGACTACAAGATGTACCTGACAACATTGTATGGACTAATGAGCTTTTAGATTGTTTCAAGAAACTTAAAGAGACATCATGTACTGTGCCAGCATTGGGACTGCCTGATTACAAACTGCCTTTCCATCGCTATGTGTCAAAGCAAAATGGCATTGCAAATGGTGTGCTGCCAGCAGCATGGCTTTGGAAAAACACCCATGGGGTATTACTCTGTGACTTTGCCTTCAGCAGTGAGTGGGCATCCGGCTTGTTTGTCCAGCTTGTTTGAGAACAGTGACTGGAAGAGCTGTGATGCTTGAGAGGACGGCTCCCATTGTGTTGGACTACCCGTCTATTGTTTATGCACTGCATTTAGTACAGCTGTTGTGGTCATCTGCAGCAACTCAACAATTTTCTGCGGAGAAGTGAACAGGTTATGAGGTCACTTTGTTGTCTAACACCAAAATCACCATTACAAGATGCCCACCTGTTAATTTGGCAACATTATTACCTGCAACAGGTGACTCAGATGAGAACCCTGACCATGACTGTGTTGAGGCTGTAGAGACATGCAGAAAAAACCAGACCAGATTTGCATCAGACACCATTAGAAATGGCAGACTATGAGTTATACACTGATGGCTCCTCCACCAAACTAACAGACACATATTACAGAGTAGGATATGCTATAACAGGAGACACCATAAGAATGCTATAACAAGAGTAGACACGATAGATGAAAGTGCAGATTTGCCACCTGGCACATCTGCCCAGCAAATGTCAAAAACGTTTCCGCTTTGGGTAAATTTATAACACAACAACAGTTATTGCCCACACCATTTCATACATAGATATAATTTTTATTATATCGCTACAAGACTTTCTGACGGGTACCCCGATTTGATCTAACAGCAGGCTGCGGGCGGTCTAGCTGCAAGGGGGTTATGACACTATAAAAGCCCCGCACTGGATTGAGATAAGAAGCACTTTTGTGACTCTTACCGATAACTACATAGCATATTTTTATGCAAGGTTTTAACGACTATCAGAAAGCTGAGAATTATGTACGGTCATTAACCCTTCATAGATGAACGCATCCCATCAAATCATACCATATGGGATCGTATTTTGATATAGCCGAGAATTATTCTGAGGGCTGCGTGTAACCCCTGATGAGATATACTGTATTTGTGTGGGAAATTATTTTTAATCCTGAAGAAGGTGTTGGCTATAGAATACAAGTGCCATAACCGAAACGTGTCGATGCTAATATTGAGTCTTGATACGCTAAGTCAATGGACACAACTTCTCCTTTTGCGATAATACTACAAATTGGAGTCTGATTAAATTCCTTCCAACAAGCGTTTTTTCATCACTCTTTTAATTGGAATCATTTTCCTTTATGTTTATTTCCCACAGTCTGTTATGATTTGACATATATTTATTGTGTTTTAATTGATGCCTTATTGTTTTTAACGATCTGTAATAAAATGTACATTTTTTGGTAAAACTTATCACCTATATTCCTTTTATGTCCTTGTCTGTTGTTAAAAAATTATATCTATGTATGAAATGGTGTGGGCAATAACTGTTGTTGTGTTATAAATTTACCCAAAGGGGAAACGTTTTTGACATTTGTCTTTTGGTACCCTACCCCTTTGGTTTGTGGGTCCCTCTCTTTTATTAGACATCTGCCCAGCAAGCCAAGTTGCATGCTGTAACAAGAGCATGCATCCGAGCTGAGGGGAAAACTTAACGTTTACACTGACTAACGTTATGCCTTTGGAGTTGTCCATGATTTTGGCCAGCTGTGGCTCTATTGTGGTTTCATAACAGAAATAGGGACCTCCATTGAAAATGCCCCTTTAGTAATGAACTTATTAAAAGCAATACTACCACCCAACAGGATAGCAGTAATGAAATGTGAAGCCCACACAGGACCTAATACTAAGATAGCCAGGGGCAACGCCATTGCCTACACAGAAGCAAGAGAGAGCATGTTACAGCTAATACAGGTTGTGCCTTTAATGACAAGAAGCATTCCAAAAATGCAGCTCATTCAGAGACAATTGTTGCTAGCTGGTGTGAAGGAAGCACAATGGTCTACAACACCAGATGAGGAGAGAGTGTGGATTGATACTTGATGTGAGCAGAATGATGAGGGATTGTAGGTCCACCAGAATGATTAACCTGTGGCCTCACACAGTATGTTCCATCCCCTTACAAGGCTTGCTCATGGACCCACTCACATGGCACAAAGGGAATGAATGCTTTGATTAGACAAGAGTGTTTACACCAGGGATAACAGCTTTCACTGCACAATTCTGCTCCCAATGTCTTGTCTGTGCCCAACATGCTAAAGGTCAGTCCCAGCTATCACAATCATTTGCCAGTGCCCCAGGATCCTTTTACCAATGTCCAAATAGATTTTGCCTACCTGCCGCCAGTGAATGGATGCAAATATTTGCTGGTGTTTCCAAATGGGTGGAAGCATTTCCCACAAGGAAGAATGATGCAGCAACTTTTATGTGAAACTTGATGAAAGATATCATACCCCGGTTTGGGATTCCCCGGGACATAAATCGTGACAATGGGGGTGAATTTTGTGAGTGCAGTTGTGCAAAAGATGTATGGCTGTTTGGGAATAGAGTAGAAATGGCATACCTCTTACCACCCCCGAAGTTCAGGCCAGGTGGAAAGGATGAACTCCACAATAGAAAAAATATTAGCAGAGATAACTGATACAACAGGCCTGAAATGGCCTGATGATCTGTGTTTAGTGCTGCATGCCATAAGGGTGACACGATCTAGAACAATTTTTTTGTCCCCCCATGAGGTACTGATGGGGCGGCCTATGTTGGTGGGGTTGAAGCTGCCTCTCACAGCATCCCAAGCTGCACTGCTAACAGACACTGCTGACAACGCTGCACAGCTAGCAGCAGTCTTGAGGCATCACCATCTCCAGGTGAAGTAAGCTTTGCCTCATTCGTCATCAGGCACACACACACTTTTAAAGCTGAAGACATGGTCATGGCAATAAAAATAAAAGATGTTTCTCTTAGGTCTAGGTGGACCAGACCCCACATCGTGCCCCTGGTGACACGGATTGCGGGTGAAGGTGCAAGGACATTCTGAGTGAATTTATGGAACAAGATGCAGAGATGCAGAAACAACGCCTGGGACAGAGGTACCTGTAATGGATGAGCACCAGTCACCCGTAAAGCAGCAACATCCAAGAAAAAGGGGAGACTGGCCAGACCATTCCTAAGAGCCACTCTGAGGTTCAATCATCAAGTGTAACCGGGATAGTTACACCAACAGATGTTGTTGAGTGCAGCACACAACAAAGTCTCGAAAAAAGATGATGGTCTGCACCTGTAGAAAAATAGACTGAAGTGGACACCACTGGGCTGGTCCATAAAACCACCCCTGAACAAGACGACTACAGATCACATTCCATACTTATCACTTTTGCAAGAAATGCATTGCAATGTGGAAACAATATTTTTTAGTCCCTTGCTTGTGTGTGTGCTACTTGTATTGCACCCTCCGCAGGGATCGTCCCTTCATGCACTTGTGAATTCCAAATGGAAGACAATGTTAACAAACAGTTTCAAAACCTCCAAGATTTATTATTCCATCTCAAATTTCTTCATTCAAGTATGTATTTAAAGTACATCCTCCACAAATCGCATTTTGTGGATACATCTTTTGCGTGTATCCATAATTGGATTAAGCATCATGCTATGGTAATCATCCCAATGCATTTTGGGCTTTTGTTAGCCCTTCATCAGGGGATAAATAGCGCAAAATGAAAATGACTGCTGTAGTATGACAATAAGCCGTCACCATGTAAAATGCCCCGTGATTCAGTGTGGCAAGCATCACATAAGTCGGTTACCTAAGATTCCTAAACACCCCATGGGGGAAGAGGAGCGCACACAACTAGGTGCACGGCGAGAGACGCAACTTGATGTAAGTGTGACCACAGGGGTCTCTCCTTCACCCTCCTCCCATGGGGTGTTTAGGAACATTAATTATGTTTTCAGGAAACTCTTTTAGGTAGAGTCTGACATAGGTCAACCTATTCAGTGGCAATTTCGAACCAAGTTTTGGTAAGATAGGAGCCCTCATTCTTTTTCCCGTCCTGATGAATGCCGCGGACCCCTTGGGCCATTTGGGCAGAAACATGTTGACGACTTTATTCACTACAGTGACGGGGTACTAATTCCCCTAATCACCATTCTTTCCATTTTAAAACCAAGTAGTTGCCTGTTAAAATAAATGCATTTTGGCAATTAAATTGGTTTTTAATAATGACTCACTTTCATGGGCCCCCACTTAGATTTAGAAGCACCTCCCTGTATCCAGGTGTAGGCCTGCTCTCTACCAAACCAAGTTTCTAGAGAGCGAGGACTGCCAATGATGAACCATGACACCTGGTGGTGTGTGAGGACAGTCCTTCAATTTTTGTGAGATGCCAAGTACTCTACCACGTACCTTTTAACCCTCAGTAATTTTACATTCAGGTTAGCTTCTTTTGTGTATAAATGATCAAACTTCACCACCAGCGTTGCTTTCTGTACCAGAACCTGGGACTGTTATAGATGAATGAGAGATATGGCTGCGCCTAGAGCGTTGTTAGCTCTGAGCTCACAAAATGAGGCATCAAAGAAAGCAGCTATATTCAGTACAATAATTTAAACCATGCAGTATCAGTGTGTTCAATTTTTTTATCCAATATGTCTCACATTGCAATAGGAGCTTCCGATTGTCTCTCCCTTCTCTGAATTCAATAGTTTCCAAAATCATGAAGCATAGTTGGCAAATAGTATGATTGTGAGCCATAAAATGTGTGGCTAACTTTAACTTCTCACTTTTGGTTCATATACTTCTCTTGTTTTCGTTTATTCTGGTTTTGATCTTGTGCTCCATTTTCCCTACATATGCCAATACACATGGCATTTTAAAAAAATACAATGTACTTTGAGTCACATGTGTCTGTAGTATGTATCTTTATTTTATTTTAATGGGTGATTGATGAAACTACCCATTATGATACTGTTGCAGTTGTTGCAGTTCAAGCAGAGGATTGTTCCTTGGGTCCCTCATTGATGTTTGAGTTCACTTTCTTTTCTCTAAGTAACTCATTGATGTTCCTACTACGTTCATAGGCAAACACTGGCCTTTCTTCAAAAATGCCTTTGAAATCAGGCTCTTTTTGTAGCATTGGCCAATATTTGTGTATGATTTACTCACCGATCTTATACCACCTCCTGACCCTCCGCGCAGCCGATTAGGCGCTGACGTGGAAGGGGGCTCAGGGAACCGCCATCTTGGAGGTAGGGGAAGGTCTGCGGACTAGTTGCCTCAGCCTCCCGCCCTCCCGGGACATAAAAACGGGCCGGAAGCGCTGTGCTCACTAATGGTGCTCCCCTGAGGCGGAAAGCCAGGGGATTAGGGTGCAAAGCTGTGTCCTTATTTTTAGAATTTGACTTTTTACTTTGTGTACTCTGCTGATTTTAAATAGTGCTTGCCTCTAATTAAATTGCACAAGCTGGCTGGTTGCTCCGGTGATACTCACCAATCGTATACCACCTCCTGACCCTCCGCATAGCCGATTAGGCGCTGACGCGGAAGGGGGCTCAGGGAACCGCCATCTTGGAGGTAGGGGAAGGTCTGCGGACTAGTTGTCGCAGCCTCCCGCCCTCCCGGGACATAAAAACGGGCCGGAAGCGCCGTGCTCACTAATGGTGCTCCCCTGAGGCGGAAAGCCGGGGGATTAGGGTGCAAAGCTGTGTCCTTATTTTTAGAATTTGACTTTTTACTTTGTGTACTCTGCTGATTTTAAATAGTGCTTGCCTCTAATTAAATTGCACAAGCTGGCTGGTTGCTCCGGTGATACTCACCAATCGTATACCACCTCCTGACCCTCCGCATAGCCGATTAGGCGCTGACGCGGAAGGGGGCTCAGGGAACCGCCATCTTGGAGGTAGGGGAAGGTCTGCGGACTAGTTGTTGCAATCTCCCGCCCTCCCGGGACATAAAAACGGGCCGGAAGCGCTGTGCTCACTAATGATGCTCCCCTGAGGCGGAAAGCCGGGGGATTAGGGTGCAAAGCTGTGTCCTTATTTTTAGAATTTGACTTTTTACTTTGTGTACTCTGCTGATTTTAAATAGTGCTTGCCTCTAATTAAATCGCACAAGCTGGCTGGTTGCTCCGGTGATACTCACCGATCTTATACCACCTCCTGACCCTCCGCGCAGCCGATTAGGCGCTGACGCGGAAGGGGGCTCAGGGAACCGCCATCTTGGAGGTAGGGGATGGTCTAGACTAGTTGTCGCAGCCTCCCGCCCTCCCGGGACATAAAAACGGGCCGGAAGCGCCGTGCTCACTAATGGTGCTCCCCTGAGGCGGAAAGCCGGGGGATTAGGGTGCAAAGCTGTGTCCTTATTTTTAGAATTTGACTTTTTACTTTGTATACTCTGCTGATTTTAAATAGTGCTTGCCTCTAATTAAATCGCACAAGCTGGCTGGTTGCTCCGGTGATACTCACCGATCGTATACCACCTCCTGACCCTCCGCATAGCCGATTAGGCGCTGACGCGGAAGGGGGCTCAGGGAACCGCCATCTTGGAGGTAGGGGAAGGTCTGCGGACTAGTTGTTGCAATCTCCCGCCCTCCCGGGACATAAAAACGGGCCGGAAGCGCTGTGCTCACTAATGATGCTCCCCTGAGGCGGAAAGCCGGGGGATTAGGGTGCAAAGCTGTGTCCTTATTTTTAGAATTTGACTTTTTACTTTGTGTACTCTGCTGATTTTAAATAGTGCTTGCCTCTAATTAAATCGCACAAGCTGGCTGGTTGCTCCGGTGATACTCACCGATCTTATACCACCTCCTGACCCTCCGCGCAGCCGATTAGGCGCTGACGCGGAAGGGGGCTCAGGGAACCGCCATCTTGGAGGTAGGGGAAGGTCTAGACTAGTTGTCGCAGCCTCCCGCCCTCCCGGGACATAAAAACGGGCCGGAAGCGCCGTGCTCACTAATGGTGCTCCCCTGAGGCGGAAAGCCGGGGGATTAGGGTGCAAAGCTGTGTCCTTATTTTTAGAATTTGACTTTTTACTTTGTATACTCTGCTGATTTTAAATAGTGCTTGCCTCTAATTAAATCGCACAAGCTGGCTGGTTGCTCCGGTGATACTCACCGATCGTATACCACCTCCTGACCCTCCGCGCAGCCGATTAGGCGCTGATGTGGAAGGGGGCTCAGGGAACCGCCATCTTGAAGGTAGGGGAAGGTCTGCGGACTAGTTGTCGCAGTCTCCCGCCATCCCGGGACATAAAAAACGGTCCGGAAGCACCGTGCTCACTAATGGTGCTCCCCTGAGGCGGAAAGCCGGGGGATTAGGGTGCAAAGCTGTGTCCTTATTTTTAGAATTTGACTTTTTACTTTGTGTACTCTGCTGATTTTAAATAGTGCTTGCCTTTAATTAAATCGCATAAGCTGGCTGATTGCTCCGGGGATACTCACCAATCTTATACTACCTCCTGACCCTCCGCGCAGCCGATTAGGCGCTGACGCGGAAGGGGGCTCAGGGAACCACCATCTTGAAGGTAGGGGAAGGTCTGCGGACTAGTTGTCGCAGCCTCCCGCCCTCCCGGGACATAAAAACGGGCCGGAGGCGCCGTGCTCACTAATGGTGCTCCCCTGAGGCGGAAAGCTGGGGGATTAGGGTGCAAAGCTGTGTCCTTATTTTTAGAATTTGACTTTTTACTTTGTGTACTCTGCTGATTTTAAATAGTGCTTGCCTCTAATTAAATCGAACAAGCTGGCTGGTTGCTCCGGTGATACTCACCGATCTTATACCACCTCCTGACCCTCCGCTCAGCCATTAGGCGCTGTCCGGGAAGGGGGATCAGGGAACCTCCATCTTGGAGGTAGGGGAAGGTCTGTGGACTAGTTGTCGCAGCCTCCCACCCTCCTCCCGCCCCTTTATAATGACTGCAGAGTCTCGTCTGCGCAGCGGGCGGGCGCAGCTGGCGCGCCAAAGGCAAGCCCACCTGCACCTGTCCGCGCCGGACCCGCGCCCAGCCCCACTACCCCTGGCCAACAACACACAAGCTCTCAGCTGAGGCGAGTATACAATCGAGCGCAGTTGCTGCATATGAGGGGGGGGAGTGGGGAAACGAGCTGCATGATACTGAAGCCAGACATAGAGTTGCAGACAGGCCCGCGTTGGTGTCCATCGTGCCAGCTGGACCTCCCGGTGTGCCTCGGTAGTCGAGTCAGGCCCTGTTCCTCCACCCCTTCCTTCAAAGAGAGACGGGGGATCACAACACGAACTGTCTACTCATAAACGCCAGATCTCTGGTAAAGCACAGCATTGAGTGCGCCGAGATGATTCTAGACAGGAATATCAAAATAGCGTTTATTACCGAGACCTGGACGGATGCAGCATCCGGCCCAGATCTAGTGAAGGCCACCCCACCTAATTACCTGAACTTTGTCCTGGATAGGCCAGGGAAGAGGGGAGGAGGCCTGGCGATTATTTATCATGCCTCCATCCAAGGAACATTCCAGCCAGTGACCTCTGAAGCCTGTGAGGCCCTGGGGTTCAAGCTGTTGCTGTCCAACCATCAATCCTTCAAGGGCTGCCTTCTGTACAGACCGCCCGGGACGAAGCCCCTTTTCCTTGATACACTGGGCAGTATTTCAGAGGAAGCCCTGTGTGGCAATTCCTTTACGGTCCTGGGGGACTTTAACTTTTATTTGGAAGGGGGCACTGATACTGATACACTAGCCTTAGCGGAGGTAATGCATGGGGCCGGACTGACTCAAGTGGTCACAGGGGTAACGCATCGCGCTGGGCACACACTAGATGGGATTTTCTCGAATAATCCCGACCTCAGGTTCTCTAAAACAGAACCAGTGACTTGGACTGATCATGTGGGGGTGCTGTTTACCATTCTCAGCCCCCCGCTGCAGAAGGCATCGCATGATGGGAAATCAACCAGGATGTGTAGGGCGTGGAAAAATGTAGACGGTACTGCCTTGGAGGAATTGCTGATGGCCTCTAGGATAGTATTACCAGCGGATGTGAACAAAGCAGCCGCTGAGTACACGGACTGGATTGATCGGGCCTGTCACACGCTGGCCCCTCCCAAGATTTGTCGGCCTACTCGAGTTGTTCCATCGGCTCCTTGGTTCTCGGACGAGCTCAGAGAAGCCAAAACAGCCTGCAAGAATGTAGAGCGTATTTGGCGACTTAATTATAAGGAATTGGATAAAGAGAGATTAAAAGTCAGCCAAAGAGCTTACAAAGATAGTATTAGGAAAGCCAAGAGTAGCTATTTTACAGACCGTATAGAGAAAGCAAGAATTCAGCTAGGGAACTTTTCGATACAGTGGCCAGTTTGACCACTCCCAAACCTGTGATCGTGCCTCCAAGCATCGATCTCTGGGAGTCCCTGGCCAATTTCTACCAGAGCAAGGTACAAGCCATTTTTACCTCACTTGAACCGCAGGTAGCTCAGAGCCTCTCGGAGGGGTCACATAGGGCTCACCCTGCCAATCCATCGGAGACCAAATTCCTGGCGTTCGAGCCAGTTAGCTCCGAAGACATTGCTAAACTACTGCTCGCAACCAAGTTGGGACATCCTTATGATCCCTGCCCGGCATCAGTGGCGAAGCTGGCAGCCTTCCCAATAGCTGACACCCTTGCTCACCTTTTTAATTTGATGTTTGAAAAGGGTGACTTTCCCATGGAGTGGAAGCGGGCCTCGATCGCTCCACTGCTTAAGAAGCCCTCACTGGATATTACAGATCCTAATAGCTATAGGCCCATTGCCAGATTGACGTTGCCGGCCAAACTTGTTGAGAAGGCCATGAACTCTCAGCTTTGTGCTTTTCGGCGCACCTCACAGGGGCTGGACCCAGCCCAGCATAGGTTTAGGGAAGGACACAGTACAGAGACCGCCCTGATCAAGTCCACAGAGGAGATCAGGAAGGCACTTGACGATGAGGGTCAGGCGGTGCTGGTAATCCTGGATCTGTCCACGGCCATCGATACGGTCCACCATACTTTTTTGCTGGACCGGTTAGAGGACTGCGTGGTCCAGGGTCTAGCACTGAGTATCCTGAAAGCTTTCCTCAAAGATCAGGTGCAAGTGGTGGCGATGGGAGATTTCGAGTCAAGATCTTTCGAACTCCCAGGGGGGGTCCCTCAAGAATCCTCCCTAAGCCCCACTTTGTTTAACATCTATGTGTCCTCCCTTGCCCCGGTGATCCGTTCCATCGGGTTTGAGTTAACATCTTACGCTGACGATACCCAGATTGTGGTCTCTGTGGTCCCTGGGAAAGAGCTGGGTGTGGCGGCCAGGTTTCAGGACTGCATGGCAGCAGTTAGTTCATGGATGGCAAAAAGCTGCCTAAAGTTGAATTCCGCTAAGACGGAGGTGTTGATCTTTGGGCCCAATACTAACATCTGGAGCCCAAAGTGGTGGCCGGATGACTTGGGATTTCCTCCGTCTCCCGCTTCTAAGGTGAAGAACTTAGGAGTTATCATAGATAACCAACTCTCCTTCAAACCTGACGTTAAGGCAATTACGTCTTCCATTCATTGGACCCTGAAAATCATCAGGAAAATTCTCCCCTTTTTACCTGGTGGGAGCAGAAAGACGGTGGTGACTGCACTTGTGCTCTCCCGCCTCGATTATTGTAACAGTCTTCTCCTCGAGGCCCAACAGGGACTGCTTAATAAACTCCAGGTCCTTCAAAACGCGGCGGCCCGCCTTATAGGGGGTTTGCCTAAATATTCATCAGTCACCAGGGAGCTGGAGAAGCTGCACTGGCTCCCGGTGCGGAAGCGGATACTATTTAAATCTCTGTGCATTGTCTTCAAAGCACTGCACGGTCAGGGCCCGGGGTTCCTTCAGGAGCGCTTCCAATGGTACTGACCCGGTAGACAACTCAGGTCGGCCAGCAGGGGGTTGATCAAAACAGCTCGCATCAGGAAGGTGCGCTGGGATGGCAGAAGCTTTGTCACGGGAGCGGCGAAGGCTTGGAATGCCCTTCCAATGGCCATCAAACAAAACGCAAATCTGATGGCATTCAGGAAAAACTTAAAAACATGGCTTTTCACCCTTTAGTCTGTTGAGGCATGAAGCTCAGGGAGTTACCATTTCAGGGCCAGGACACCGGTTGGTATCAGCGCGCTTTAGAAATGATATAAATAAATAAATTAAATCCTGAGCTTCGGTGGAGAATTTAAATACTAGGACTGCTCTGTTGGACTCAGCCTGCTTCCTATGTGCGGTTAGTAACTATGTTCTAGTGATGTTGGATGATCTTGATGTTGCTTTGCTTAACACTTGTGAGTGGTACCCCCTGTTCTTGAATGGTTCAGTCATGTCCATCACACTGTTGTTCAATTGTTCTAGATTAGAAACAATCATTTTTACTCGTAGCACTTGCGAGTATGGTAAGTGGACTTTGAGTGAATTCTGGTGGAAACTATTAAAGTGTAGCAAATTGTTACGATCGGTTTCTTTCCTGCATATGTTAGTTTCCAAAAATTGATTTTGTATGGAAATCGACACATCCCAAAAATGTATCTTTTCACTGTTGATTTCATAGGTGAATCCAATTTGATCATTGATGTTAATCAAAGCTCCTATGGCTGAAACCAATTCTTCCCTAGTGCCATGTCATATTATGAAGATGTTGTTGATATATCTCAAGAAGGTGATTAGTTTGCTATTCCATCGGTCATCGGTCAAGATGTGATAAATTTCGAGTTTATGCATTAACAAGTTAGCATAGCTTGCAGCTGCACTGTTTCCTATGGACGCCCTTCATGAGTTGTGAAAAGAACTGATTCCAACCGAAATAGCTGTAGTAGAGTCTGAAGTGTAGTAATTCTTGTAAAAACATTTTCAAGTCTTCATTCATGTTTGATTTGAGTAGAAAAAATGTCCCTGCTTCCGTGCCCAAGTTATGGGGAATTGACGCATATAGAGCCTGGACATCAATGGTGCACATAAGTATATCCTTACTCCACTCGATTTCCAGATCTTGAACTTTCTGTAGAAAATCAGTGGTATCTCTGATGGAAGTCATCATATTCTGCCCCAATGTCTGTAGATGACGATCAAGGTATTTTCCTATGGGTTCATAAATAGAACCATGTGTTGATACAATGGGTCTAAGGGGTGGTTCCAATACATTTTTGTGAACTTAGGGTAGCATGTGTATCTGTGGACTCTTCGGATGTTCTTGCATCCAATACCTCCTGTCTGTTTCAGTGTTGGTTCCATTGGTAATGGCCAGGTCCACAAAGTGTTACAGGACTTTAAAAAAATATCCTGTTGGTTTTGTTCTCTAATCTCAAATATGTGGATGTGTCTCCAACATTTTCATTGACCTTTTGGTTATAGTAAGCAGAATCCATAACTACCAATGCTCCCCCTTTGTCTGCTTTGTGGCAAACGATTTCGGAGTTCATAGCCAGGTGGTGGATGATCGCCCTCTCTTTAGTTGTTAGGTAATACTGGTGTGTATTTCTGGTATTGAACAACTGTTGTACATCTTTCATTACTAGGTCTTCAAATGTGTCAAGTATTTTGTGGCTGACAGGGGCCACTTATGCACTTTTCGGTTTGAGGCCCATTAGAGTTCCCTCCTCATAATGTTGCTGGTCGGTGACCACATTTTCAAAGAAATGTCTCAAGCGGAGTGTTTGCATGGATTTGAAAAGACTTCCTTCAGCTTCTAATGTATTGAATGGTACGTAGGAACAAACAATGTGCCTTTCTGTAATGTATTGACTTCAATTTGGCTTAATTGGTAAGATAATATGTTAATGACCAGGTGTTCGTTGTTTACGATTTGTGACTCCTGGTTACTCTCTTGGATGTGGACAGATCTGGGATTTTTCCCCGCCATTGCCCCTCGTGGGCCATTGTTTCCTAATGGGACTACCCCTAAAAAAGGAGGCGGCCCAATGTTGTTTGTGAAACGGGTTTAGCCGCTGCGTCGGCCTGTGGGATGCCTGGTTGCTTGGATTGATGGATAGATTGGTTGTGACCATCAGTTTTCTGTTACATCCTTCCATGTCACTGTCATCCGACGATGTTTCTGTGTCTGAAGATCTATTCTGTGGTGTGTTCGGTCTCCTTCTAGCATACACCTCTGCCCTATTGTATACTTTAAAAAAAAAACGTTATTTATGGTTTTCCGAGAAAAGAAAAAGAAGGAACATTACAGCAGTACTTGCAGTATATACACAATACATTCGCTTTAGTGCACACAATAATTAATATAGCAGTATAAAGACAGTATAGGTAACCTTTTCGACACACAGTCCACAACCCACCTGTTCAGTACCAAAGAAAACTGTTGGGTCCTGTGGGTATCTGCAATATTCCTATTGTTCATAATAATGTAAAAATCCAACATATTCTGTCGCCCTTCCATCGAGTTCCGCCCCCCTTTACATGCACCACAGTTGGACCAGCTAGCATTAGCATTATTCCACCGACATCGATCCTATCCAGTTCTGTGTGGTTAGAATCCTCTGCGGCTTTTTCCAACAAATATTCTTGATATGGCCCCCAAAATATCTTTAGGTTGACATTTTAACAGGCATTAATGCATTATAATTCCCGGATTGCGTAGAACAATAGGCCAGATCAGTGAGCCATTCTGATCATTTAGGCAAGGGGTCACGCATCCACCTCACTGCGATCCTACACTTGGTAAGTAATAGGCAGATGGAGGCCAGCATACGCAGAGCTTTTAGAATGTTTTTATCAAACCCCAGTAGAGCAACCAATGGTGACTGGTATTATCAGATCCAGCATTTTGTTCAATGCGGTAAACACCCCACCACCAAAATGCGCGGATTCCAGGGCACTCCCAGGCCAGGTGTGTGAAGTTGCCATTTATTTCTGTACATCTCATGCATCTGTCGGCCTCCCTCAGCCTGTATCTATATAGTCGTGCCGTGGTGTAATAAGTCCTATGAAGGTATTTAAAATGAATTAATCTGGGCCATCCACTCTGTGAAATAGCGTTAGGACCACTGTGCAACTGTGATTTCCATCCCTAACTCTTCCTCCCATTCTAGATGAAAAATTCTGCTTTACTTGGGTTACCTGCCCCCTGAGGAGTATGTTAAGTATAGTGATGCCTTGTTGTGGGGATTCAGATTGTAACAGATACATCAGGGGTTTCATTCCTTGCAGTTGGGACATTACAGGGCCTAGTGTCCCACACAAAGCCCGTCACACTCTGTAGTATTGGTAAGTGTCTAGCAGTCAACTTTTGGACCTGAGAGGACACTTGTTCCCACGTTCTGATAACTCCATCCAGGAACAGGTTCCCCATGTGCACTATTTTAAATTCATGAAGAGTTTGTATTGTTGCACGGTCGTTACGGAGTGGGAACCAATCGCGCCAGATTATGAGTAGCTTGGGAGAGTATATCGGGCTCAGCTGTTGCTTGACTGCTATTCTGGGTAGTTGAGACCCTATGCAACCTACCGGATCGATTATGCGGGGTTTACTCTGAGAGTCAACAATTTCAGTAGAGGAGACCATATTATGTTCTATATAAAGATGCGGCAAGTTATGTGGGCCATGTATCCAACCATGCGCATGTAGTGTCTGTGCGGCTTCAGTAATATCTCTCCATATCTGGGGCGTTCAACCCGCCCTCTGAATATGGCTTGGTTAGATTATGCCACTAATGCATACAGAAGGGGGGGAAGTAGGCATCCCTGCCTCGTGCCCCGGGCGATATCTATGGGACGTGACAGAGCACCATTAACTCGCACATGTGCTACTGGCTGTGCATACAGCACCTCAACTTGTTTGAAAACATATCCCCCACACCCACTCTTCTCAAGACTGCATATAGAAACCTCTAGTTTACCGAGTCAATTGCTTTCTCAATATCTATAAATAATGCTGCGGTTTTAACATTCGGGTTGACTCTTGCTGTGGTTCCAAATAGGGTACTAAGGTTACTAGTTAGCGAGAACCCCAGGACAAACCCTCTCTGTTCCGGCCCCACCAATTGTAGCAGAAGGGATGTTAGTCTGTTCGCCAACACCTTGGCAAACATTTTTGTATCTGTGTTAAGCAGTGACAGGGGTCTGTAGGAGAAAGAGTGTTCAGAAGGTTTGGCAGGTTTTAATAGGGTGATCAAAGTGGCCTCTCTCATAGATGGTGGCATATTGCCCAGTTTAGCCATCTCTTCAAATAGATTTACCATGTTCGGGATCAGTTTATCTTGCTATGCCTTACAGGAAGCAACAGTTAATCCATCTGCCCCAGGGGCCTTTTTGTTAAGCATTTCTTTCAGAACTGCCAATATTTTTGTAGGCCTTAGGGGGCTATAAGTCTCTCTCTGTGGTTATTCTCTAGCCATGTCATAGCTATATGTGCAAGGTATTCCTCGTCTGATTATAAGGCAAAAGACCCCTTAGAGGTATATACGCCTATGTAATAACGGGCAAAAGCCTCCAATATCCTCAATGTGCTATCCACCAGTTCACCACTTTTGTTATATATTTTTGAGGCATAGTCATTGCATCTGGCGGGTCTAACTGTCGCTGCTATGTTGGCGCTGGGTCTGTCACCCTCCGCATAAACCCTAGCTATGGCATATTTCCCTAGATGCTTCACTGCAGTTTCTGCCAGTTCATTATACTCCTCAATCTGTGCTCTAATTTGTGCGAGTATCTGGGGATCACCCTCTTCCTGGAGCCTACTCTCCGGTGTTTTAAGCGTGTTCTCTACCTTTTGTAATTGAGTACGAATGGATTTTAGAACCCTTGTGTGTTTAGAGATCTTCATGCCCCTTATGTAGATATTAAAAGTCTCCCAGATGGAGCACATTGTGCATATGCTGCCCAAGTTCGTGGCAAAAAGATGTCAATTGATTTTCCCAGTTCTGTATGGAAAACTGTATCTAATAACAAGTAGGGAACTACCATGCTCGCAGGTTGTTGCTTAGATTATTTTGCGCATCTGTAGAGTTACCAGGTTATGGCCAGATTATGTGCGCGCCAAATGTGTGCAGTCCTTTATGAAAGGAAGTAGTGCATGTGAGGCATACCAATAATCTATTCTAGTGTGTGTATCATGGACGGAGGAATAGTGTGTGTACTCTTTGCCCAGGGGAGAACGATGACGCCAGACATCGCAGAGACCCTCCGCCTCAGCAATACTGGCTATAGTGCTTGCACGCGATGGACGCCTAGGGGCTCCTTTCGACCTGTCCAAGTCGGGGTTCTGTATGCAATTGAAGTCAACCCCCCCAGAGTATTGGCATATGGGAGTGTCTCATTATTTTTTCTTGTAGAACATGATAAAATTGAGGATCATCGTAATTTGGCCCATAGACCCCCAACCTGCAACACCGTAAAGTTCTCTTTGGGGCACTTGGTCAACACAAACCTGCCCCCATGTACACTTCAATTTCCTGTACATATAACCCAGATGATCACACCTCTAGCGTGGGAAGGGAATCCAGAGGACATGCATGTGCCTTTCATTCTTCTAGGGGTCAGTAGGCCTGATTTTGGGGTTAGGTGTTTTTCTTGCAAGATAGTGACATAGGTGTTATGCCTATACAGATAGGCCACCACTTTATATATTTTTCTCTGATCACTAAGGCCCCTGACATTCCAGGACATTAATCTGATATTGGTTCTAGCTTTAGGGGACTGCAAAAATGTACGTATCCAATCTGACTTATCGTGCGATATATATGCAGCGATGTATTTTGGTGTGTACATTTCCTGCTGAAACATTAAGCACAGCATGTACACTGCTCAGTAAAAATAGCTCACCATGCACCTCCCACACCATATCAAAACAATTAGAGACAGTACTTTTTCAACACCCACCCACCTCCCGCCTCCCACCTCCCACCCAGAAACAGTTTGCCCACAAATACCCAGGTGTAATACACTTGGACGGTGGCTGCCAGACCTGAGGTGTTACTAGATGGCCTACGGCTACACACCCGTTGTTACTATCCAGTCATCTGGTTAATGGTACTATATACCTATACAGTGGTTTTATATTATATCAATCTATACAGTGTAACTACAGCAAAGCAACTATGACCCAGGCAGTTCAGTGCAGATATTGTCTATGATGACTGTGCCATAACTTGTGTCCCATTTACATTTACGAAGCCGGCGTGCTTGGCTCAAGCAGATTATCCTGTTCCAGGTCTTTGGGCACACCGTTCCTGTTGTGCGCTGGTGGCTGAGTTGGTTTTTGTGATTTTTCAGAACTGTACTTTTTGAGGTCCTGTTGTAATTTGTTAGGATTGCCATATATTTTGGATTCACCCTGAGTCTAGTCGGGTATAGCATTGTGTAGTCTAGTTGAAATTCCCTTAGTTTATGCTTTACAGGCCAAATTGCTTGCGTGCTTCCTGTACCTGTGGAGTGAAGTCCAGAAAGAGGGCTAATTCTGATCTGTCGTATTTTAGTACTTTCAGGTCTCTAGCACGTCTCAAGATGGCATCTCTGTCTCTATCGTTCAAAATTCTCGCAATCAGGGGGCGAGGTGTAGCACCAGGAGGAGGTCTGGCATCCAGAGTGCGATGGGCACATTCGATAACGAACACCTCTGAGAATGTTTCACGGCCCAACATAGACACCAGTAGTTTTTCAATGAATAATTCCATGATTGTAGTAGCTGTGGTCTCAGGTAGGTCCAGTATGCGCACATTATTGTGCCTAGAGCGCGCTTCGAGATCTTTGACTGAGTCACGCATTGTTGTTAGTAACTTTGCCATTTGTTTCTGCACCATCCCCATTTCTGTTTTTACGTCCTCGGCTTCCGATATTCTGCGCTCCGCCATATCGAGCCTTTCGGCGTGTTTGTCTACACGTTTGGACATCAGGTCCATATCGAAAGCACATGAGTCCATCTTGCCATCGATGGATGTCACTCTTTGTTGCATAGCCACTAGTATTTGTCGGATGTCATCTCCAGAGGCAGTCAGGTCCTCATTTTGCTCCGCAGTTGAAGGGATGAGATCCTCGTCTCTATTCCTTATCGACTTACGCTGATCGAACTGGATTTTCCTTTGTGTTTTGTCTCCTTTCCCCACGATTTCCACCTGCAAGAGGCGCACCGTAGTTTTAAATTTCTTCTGTGTAGACCAGCCAACTCCAATGGCACACCAAGTTGGCAGTAGGTGCCCTGACCGTAGTCTGTTGATTAAATAACTAAACTCACAAAAGGAAAATCGGATGGTCTATCTACTACATTAAAACTATGTGTGGGGAGGAGCCTAGCCTACATCCGAGATGGCCGCCTGATCCCTCGGCTCCGCCGATCCATCCGCTTTTCTCCCGGTCCGCGACTTCTCCTGCTGCCAATCCTGCTTTTAAACTGCATCCTCGGGACCGGGAGACGATTCGGCATCCAGCGGTGTGCTTCCCTGAACGTTCCGTGGAGCAGAAGTGCCGGGACGCCCTTGTCTCCTCCTCGGCGCTGGCGGCAGCGGGACGGTTCTTTGTCCTCGACATGGCCGGCCATGTTTGAACTCTTCCCGGATCCTGAAGCGGAGAAGATCTGACCGGCAGGGAACAGTTGCGGTGCTCTGGTTACCGCTGCGGGGCTCAGCTTAGCCTCGATCATCCTCGTGCTTCGATACTACTGAGATTGGTAGTGAAACATTGTATCTGCGCCTTGGTCCATGCTCGGCGCTGCTGGCTCGCTAGTCTCCGCCGGCGAAGAGGTGGAAGCCATATTGCTGACTGTGCTCCCTGCTCCTGTGATTCCTCCGGGCTGCTGCCAGCGAGATGTCCGGTTGTTTCTGCTGCATCGGCGCCGTGCATGGCGCCAGAATGGTGTGTGTTGCTTCTGTGCTCCCTGATTATACATATCCTGCGGTACCCGGACTGGACGTCTATCTAGGTGGGAGAGACGGTGGCGACCGGCCTCGAGGATTGCAACCCTATTGCGAGCCCTGTGTGCAGGGACCCGCTGCCCTGTACACTTCTGCGGCACCATTGAGAGTAGGAGACATCATGCGGGCATTGAGCGCCTTACGATCTGAAATGCTGGATAATGCCCGGGACTTAATAGATCGCCTGGATGTTATTTCCCCCTATGTGCCTCCGATGGGATTTGGTGGCGCCCGACTGCAGGACACTACTCCACATCCTGTCCCCGATCATAGTGGGGAGCCTACCCAGTTGAGTCCAGATAAATTGGGAGTGAGTGAGCCTGGTGGCGTTCCGGCGCGGATTGACATGACGGAGCGGCTGCCTGAGGACGGGGGTTTTGAGGTATGGCTGGTTAGCCGTCCCTGGACGCCATGTTTGGCTCTTCCTTTGTGTTCGGCTGGAGTCGATTGCAACTTTCTCCTGAAGCAGATGGCTTTGTTTTGGCAGACTGACTTGAGTGCACTGAAACAACATGAAGTCCCCCTTCCTATCATTGTTGCTCGCATGACTCTGGTGTGGACAGGCTCTGCTGGGAGGCGTTGTACCCTGCCAGGATCGCTCCGTTTATCTCTCCAGTTCAATATGGCCACTGTGCAACCGGACCGCGTCGGTGCCCCAGATCGCAGGGGCCAGGGCTGAGGATGCTCTTTCTATCCTTATTTGCGGTAGAGTGTACTGTCGGGGCTGCAGGACATAAACTGTGGAGTTGATTACTTGTGTTTTTCCACGGTTCGGGGAACCGGGAATGGGTGGCCGAGGATTCACAAGCTGGTTGTTTCTTTTATTGATCCTAGTTGATGGGGTGGAGGTTCGGTGCGGGTTGGGGAGTCAGGGATTAAGTGGTTCTGGCCCTCCTCCGGTCTTATGTGTTCTATGGGAGCTTAGATCAGGATACTCTTTTCTTACTCCCTATATTTCAGGTATTACTGTAATTCTTTCTTCTTTTTCTCTTCTTTCTTTTCTTGTTCTATATTTCGGGTTTATTGGGCGACAGACACACTGCTGGGGGGGGGTAGGCCGTAGCCTCTGCATGCGTGTAGGGTGGGGGGGTTGGGGGATGGGCTTTTAGTTTCCTGGTTTCAGTTTCTATGGTGCCTTGTTTTCTCTTCGTTTCGTTTCTTCTTCTTTATTCTATCTTGGGTCCGTGTTTGGGTATGCTAGCGGGCGGGTGGCGGTGGACATTTGCTAAGATGTTGGATCTGATACCCCTGTTGCACATACTTTGAGCCGCCATTCCGCCTGGGGGGACTTGACTTTTGGCTTGTTGACTAGGTGGTGACTTTGTCGCTAATGTCATGCTGCGCCTGCACGGACTCTGCCTTCTTAGTCTATAGTTTATATTTTAAAATTAAAAAACGGACAAGTCGAACTTTAATAGCTGCAACAAAAACATTGAAAATTAACCTTCATTGCTCCTGAGACATGGTATCACGATGATCTACAGTGTAACTTTTAAATGCTTGCCTATGTAATAATGTGTTACTGTGTCGCCGTATTGCGTGCTCTGGTGCTTTAACAGTATCCGTGGCCGGCCTGATGGTTGTGGGCCCGTATTTGTCCTTTTACTGATGCACAATAAAGGTTTTCAAAAATAAAAAAAAATACAAAAAAACTATGTGTGAGTAAAAGGGAATGGACAATTCATCTTATTAAGACGAGAACCCTCACTCACCCAAAGGTGACATGCTTCATCATTGGGTTCCCTCTTGCATACTGTGCTCGCAAGGTGCACAGTGTGGGCTACGACTCTCCCGCAGGAGAGGAGCGTGAGGTGTTTTAAGTCATCCAATGGAAATGGGAGTGAGAGGCAGAGTACAAAATGAAAGATTAAGCATGAAATAAAACTAACTCCTGGTGGTCAAAGTTAACTTTTATTAGAGTCCCCAGTGGTTAAGGCTAAAATTCAGCAAAGTGAAAAAGAGATATGGATATTCCTTATTAAGTTATGGTCAACATGTTTCTACCCATTGGACCATCAGTTTCAGGCCATTTTTCAGGACCCACTTATTGTCACTCTGCTAAAAATGTGAAAAAAATATAAGTGTAAAAAGGCCATACTTAAATTAATAGCATCGATTGGTAGTACCAACCGCAGCCTGGTCCACCGGCTGTTGGGAAAACACAATCATGTAAAATATATTTATATATATCTATATATATATATATATATCACACAAACAAATTGTCCCATGCGGGGGGAGCGGCTGTTAGCTGGTGCTGGTGGCGAGGTTGGGACAGCCTTGCAAGATATGTCAAAGCAAAAATCTTCAGTAACGAAGACACCGCACACCACTTGAAGTTGGTTAATTTCACATTTATCTGCCTGTAGGTTTCTCCCACTTACACGTTTCGAACCTCACGGTCCCTGGTCACGGTTAGCAAACATTTGTCCATTGTTTGTGTTAAGTATTTATACAGAGTCTCCATTTTGCTAATTATGATGCATTATGGGCTATGTAGTGAATTTCTACAATGTCTCATATAGAGCCTATTTTAGCGTTTTGTTTCCGGAGCTCGGTGATTAAATCACTCATGGGGGACAGGTCTAACGCTCCTATATGATTGTTGGGCGCTATATGGACACACGCTCTATGGCAATCATTAAGTATGATTATCCAGGGCGCGATTAGTTGCGATTTCTTGGTGCATGTTCCATATGTGATAAAGACTAAGTGTCAGTGAATCAATGATGGCTAAGTGCCTTAATGACTCTATCCCTTCAAGGTGTTTATCCACCAGGTTCACAGTTACTCAACACTAAGGATGCTAACAAAGAAATTTTTACTATTATTGATCATATATCTCTACTTATATAGTCGTTGTGCCCATACTTGTTAGGTGATATTTACATATATATATACAGTGACATTCCCAAAAACATATTTTACATTCTTAATTATGCAGATTGCGACCAAGTAATTGGTTACCAAGAAATGGTCTAGCATTTTTTAGTAATTTACTTTGTCCATTGTATAATTGTGGCTTAATATGTCAAGCTGATTAGTTCTATAAATGCACATGCATCTCTTCATCCCCGTTCAAACCCCATGGACTTCTGGTTTTAAAACGGATTATTAACTTTGATTCTAGACGTCTCCGTTTCTGGATGCGGTTGCCTCCCCTTTCATGTACCTTCACAGTTACTAATCCTGAATATTTAATGTCTTTCCAGGTTTTGTCAGTGTGGGTTTGAGATGTTTCGATATAGCATAGCTTTGATCGTTGTTTGGATAGCCCTTATATGTTCCAATATCCTCTTTTTTAGGGGACAGATAGTTGAGCCAATGTATCTTTTCCCACAGTAGCATTCTATTAGGTACACCACGAACTGAGATTTGCAAGTTATTTTGTCCCGTATTTCAAAGCTTCTTCCTTTTTGGTCCTTGATGAGTTTTAGATTTTTACCCACTTTACAGGCTTTGCAGACCAAGCATTTGGTGAAACCTATTTGTTGCTTTTCTAGCCCAGTTTCTGGTTTCTCATTCTTGAAGTGGCTATTGACCAAAGTATCCTGAATTGATAGAGCTTTTCTGTAGGATATTAATGGTCTATCTCCTATCAATGTCCCAATTTCCGGGTCCTTCTTGAGTACGCTCCAATATTTGGTCAGTATTTGGCGAATTTTGAAGCTTTCTTTAGAATAGGTTAAGATCAGCCGAGGTTTATCTTCATCTATTTTCGCCTCATTTTTGTTTTTGACAATTAGCGTCTCAGCTCTAGTTTTAGATCTGGCTCTTTGTTCTCCATGTTCGATGTCCATGCGTTTGTATCCACGTTTGATAAAGAGAGATTTTGTTACTGTAAATTCATCAAATAGATGATACAGAGATTACAGACACACAACTATTGACAGAAATGGGGATTCCTACAAGTTCACATCCACGAACCAACTTCAAAAATTTTTGGTAGGTACAGGGAGATTAAGTGCCCAGAATCAGAGGATCTTGATCCGACACCGAGGCTCGAACCTGGTTCCCCAGCGCTAAAGTCGGTAGATCGGGCCGTTACGCCACATCCTCAGATTTGGCACCGCAGGCTTCTGAACAAACCTTATGGCACCAGCAGTTATTCTTTTACGAACTAAGCACTGGAAGCAATAATCGACTTAGAGAACTGTGACCTGATATCTGTTAGTGACCGGGACAAGTCTCCCACTCCCGATCAGAAACGAAAGTAAGGCCTCTTTCCATATTGTTCAGTTCCCAAAAGAGCTGTACAATGAGCGTGAAGACACAACACTAGCTAGTAAGGTATTCAAAGAAAGACAATTTACTTTTGTGTACGGTGAATAAATTCTACAGCTGGATTAGAGAACACATCAGGAATCAAATCGGGTGGTTATTTCCGTCCATTAAATGTCATTTTATATAGCGCGTATCAAATTGTCGCTGCTAATGTGAGAGTGCTACAGAGAGTGAGCCGCTTCACGGCAGGGGATCAAGCGGGACAAGAATTTCCTAGATCAGGCAATTAGAGAAGGAAGGCGTGTTTCTCCTTTCAGAGCGGACGACCCCAGCAGTTCCGCTCTAATGTTCCACTAGACTCCGGATAGGGGGTCAAGCGACAGCAGAGAACGCTACTACTTCCAGTCATTCAATAGCAGCGCTCAAAGGATTCTCAGGATTACTGCACAAGGCTGCCCTCCTGCCACAGTGCCAATGGAACACACAAACCAGTGAAACAGGCCCTCCGCTCACCCCTCTCCCATGGAGATTACCGCAGCCCACAAGAGAACAATATTCATTCAATGGCCATTAATAGCGGAAGCATCATCATTGCCGCTGGTCGCATGCTGGGGTCGGCTCTCAACAGGGCTCTTTTTGTTTCCGAACTCACCAATAGTTCAAATGCCTTCAGGTCATAGAAACCGTTTAAGTTTACTGCGAAAGTTTCCCAACAAAACAACCAAGCAGCGGCCCCCGGCCGGGCCTGCACGCAGCAGCCACAGGAGACGGCGAGCGTTCACTGACGTCACCTTCATCATGTGGTTGTGGCGCACGGCGGAGACGTCGCCGTGAGCGTGCACATCGGCAGCTCCGAGACTGACTCACACGCGCGACGGCCAGCTCTTGTATCTCCCTCTCCCATTGAAGATGCTGGGCGCATGGCCAGCTCTTATCTCCCCTTGTTGTCTGCTGAGCCGACCGCTACAGCTCTCGCGGCGAGAGCGCGCTTTTGCCAGGGCGAGACCTAAAAAGGGCCAAGGACAAAAAATAGTTAACATTCTTATGATATGGCTAAAGAAATGCTGCAAAGTGATTGGCTGCAAAGCCAGAGATAGCTCACGTTGCCCTTGGTGCTTTGGATAAGAAGGAAGTTTGTTTAAGCTGTGTTCAGCAGATTTGACTTAATTTGTAACTGAAAGAGGCTGATGTTTTCCGCTGCATTTAAGAGCAAGTGCACTACTGTTTGTAAATGTCTTCTACACAAGGTTTATCGAGTGAAAAGCAGTTTGTGGAGGTATAGATTTCTAAATGTATCTTTGGTGAAGTAGACATTAGAATATAGAGACATCAGCAAGTTTTGCATGTTGTGTTAAAAAAAGATAACTGTTCAATCTGTATGTAGTTGTAAGTAAAAGAGGTAGTGTTTCTCAAATTATAAAACAAAGAATCTGCATCTGTTAATACAAGTCCTTGCGTTTTTATAAACCTTATTATACACATATGTAACCCCTCTGCAATGTTTGAGTGGAGATATTGGTATTATTAGAGTAAAACACTATGCAAACTGTTAGTAAAGGTGTGTTTAGAGGAATGTGATACTTTATAAACTTTTATGGAACCAGGGATGATGGTGTGTTATAATTTAATTGTGAAAATGAATGCATTGGTTGTGGGTGTGGAATTTTTCAGGAGAAAGGAATAACAAGTAAGTGGTACACTGGATATAAATATGTGATTGTGGGTGAAAGATGTAGAAAAGTTTTGTGAATATAGTGATGAATCACTATTATCAATTATTGACCTGTATTTAAGTTTGAATGTTCTGTTTATTTTGATTTTTTCATTGGAAGAAAATTAAAAACACAGATTGTGAAAAAGAAAACTACCATGACAAAAAATATATGGAGGAGAAAAAGGTGTTCGCTTTTGAAGAAACAGGAAAGAATAGCTATGAAAGGTCAGGAAAAAACTATTAATTGGAGAAGTGATTATGTTCTTATTGCCTAGGGGGTCGTTTGTGGTCTTGCACATCCTTATCCTGTGCAGGTCTACTTGTCACTAATGAACAAAATATTGGCTTACATACGCAGTAAAAAGAGCCCTAATAAGTGAAGCAGGATTCTTGGTTTGTTCAGAAGTAAGTACCTGAACAGGCACAGTGTATCCAGGTTGAAAAGATGTTGAAGCATATGAAGAGCTCTCCATTTCAACAGCAAGAGCTAACTCTACCCAAGCTATCCTTCTTGAACTCCTTTCAAAAAACTGTACGCATGAAAATCTTTGTTGAGACTTTTTTGCCTCCTGGTCTCATTTTAAAAAACTGCGATACCAAAAGTTCTTTGCCTGGCTGTGGTGCTGCAACTACACCAGGCTGTTCATCATAATCTGAGGAAGACATTATAAATAAGTGAAGTTGATTGTTTGTCTTTTTACAGTTGTTGAAATCGTTTATTGTTATAGTTGTTAAATTATGTTGTAATAAAAAAGTTTTATGTTTCTACTGATTTGTTTGCTAAATAGTTGTGATAGATTAGACACTTTTTGTTTGAATCTTGTAGGAAGGTGGACACCTGACTATGGTTACCCCAGATTTTTTGCCTTGTGTTTAGCTGGTTTTCAACTTAGTTGGCCTGGTTCCCTGCTAATCAGGGCCCCAGGCTATCTGCTCACTCCTTAAAATGGACTCCATGCACCTTGGTACTGGACACCTTGTCAGCCCCTATATAGTGCACTCTAGGTGCCAAGGGCATAGGTGCATCCAAGGCCTACCAGGGGCTGCAGCATAGCTTTTGCCACCCCTGGCCGGTTCTTAAATTGACACAACTGGCTGATCACTCAGCTGGGGCAAGTTGGTGTAATCACCTCTTGCTTAGATATAGTATACCTATATCTAAACATATACCTGGACACATATAAACCTATAAGTCACCCCTATGGCAGGCCTTATCAATCCTGGAGGCAGAGTGCTTGGTTTTACGTGAGATGGTGCTCTAGCATGAGCTGAGCCTGTCTGCAGCTGTCGGGAACAACTCCTTTAGCTGTTCCGGGATAATGCCATACCATATACTCTTAAATGGATTATAATCCATCGCGCTTATGTGCTAACTATGGTTTGGCTTTATCAAAACATGTCTTGTAAGGTGTCATACGATTTGGAAAACTATCCCCTCGACAGTCCTGTCGACGGGGATATCATTCCACCCTTCTAGAGGGAGAAGACATGTTACTTTGCTAAAACGCGGTTGATTTCTAAAAGAGCCTCAGCATCACAAAATGGATGCTGCTGCCCCCGACACGAGTCTGACCTCCTGCTGCTGACCGAAACTTGGCAGAGGAGGCCTGGACAAAGGGTTTCCTGTCGCAGGGAGGTGCTACACCTCCCCAGACAGGAGATAGTGTATTGGGGCAGGGTGGGTTGAATGAAACCAGACACTGCCTGGGGAGCACAAGGCTTCCCCTTGCGTAATCCAGTCAAACCGGTTCTGGGGCACACCAGCCCCAGTCCCAGCGCGACCCTGGACAAAGGGAAAGGGGTGTAACCACCCCTTCCTGGGTCCCACCCATAGGAGGGACCTAGCAGGTAATCCAGCCCCCAAGATTGGTATAAGAATGGGAGCAGTGCCAACGCACTCAGATTATCCTGCCTGAAACTTATGAAACAAAACTCTGGACCCTTCGACATCCTACTCGACGTAGAAGACTGAAGAATCTCCCTTTTGGTCAAGGAGTGACCACCCTGTGCAAACAGGCACCATCCAGCACCTCAACGTTTGCTTTGTTGCAGTTCCCGCCGGAACTCGAGTGACAGAGTTCGACAAGACCCAGCGTGCCTGCCTTCTAACAGCCCGATCCACAGTCCCTGCAGAGCTGAGATCCGTGGAGGTGACCTGAAGCGTGGAGGCCGCCATCTTGGAAAGACCATGAGACGCTGACTGTGTAGCCCACGAGTGACCCTTGAAGCTGTGCATTGAGGTTTGAGAAGCCACAGCCCTGAGCCTCTCTTGCTTCGAAGCTCACCCCTCTACACTCACCGAGTGCTGCGTGGGGCGCTTCTGCATCTTTTGGCTCAACGTGTTGGTCCGGTCACTTGCCTGTTGACTTGTAGCCCCTGTGCCGACGAACCTTGAAACCAAACTTGTGAGTCTGGTTGCTCCAGACTTGCCCTCGCTCCCCTGAAAAGGAGCACCCGCTCTGACCCTCCTGGTCCGAGTATTAAGCGATCTTCGAATCCTGCGTGGGTTGCGCTTGCCAAGAGTTGTTTGCTCCAATCCGGAAGGCGACACCGCCGACAGCCAGAACCTTTGTGGGACAGCTCGTGATACACTCCTGGATGCCCTCTGTACCCCAAAGTCCACGTGGCAGCGGAGACAAGCTTCCTATCAATGACCTGATTGCGCCCGACATTGCCTGGTTCCTTCCTGGTTCCACCCTGGTCACTGCTGAGTGACCCAGACTCTGTCCTCTCTGCTTTCAGATCATCTATCTCTTCGATCCACCGTTGGATCACACCGGACACTTCTCTTCACGACGCCTGCAGCATCTTCATCCTCCAGCACCATCAACCTGCGTGACGAAACCCGACACTACTTCGCACCTTTGCACCCGCTTCCTGTGGGTGAGGTAACTCAGCAAAGCCGGTGCTCCTGTACTGGTACACACCTCTAGTATATGTGTCTAAAGTTTCATCCTTCTAGGTTAAGCGGAAGTCTCCTTTTGCAGTAACTTTATAACTTTTACGCACCATTGACTTTGCATTGGTGCTTGTGTGTGCTTTAAGCACTGCACCCGAATCCCGCGGGCTTTTCCCGACTTCAGCATTGCTAGTCCTGACTGCTCCCAGCGATTCCTTAGGCCCTAGGCCTAACCACTGTTCGATTGGTAACTCTTATACCACTTTTTCAATATATGGTTTGGGTGGCCCCTGGGCCTCATCCATAATTGTGCAACTTTTATATGTTTAACTGTGCTTTTGTTTAAACGCTTGTGCCTCTGCACTCATAAAGAGTACAGAGGAATATTCTAGTAATAAATACATATATTTTTATGATATATAACTTGTGTGGTGTCCTTTCATTTAATATTACAGGATTGTGATTGGTAAAACAGCTTGCTTAACACGACCTCTTGAGTTAAGCCTTTAAGGCTGCTTAGTCCATGCTACCCTTAGGATAGCTTGTCTATAAGGTTGACTTACAACCATCAGAAAAACAATGTAAATAAGGGTCTCGGGGGAAATTGATTAAAGACTGAGACACCTCAGCTCCCCAATCACAGTCTATACTACTAGTAGGAGATGCTCAGTCGTTCTGGGGAACAGATAAACGCTAATGCTGCAAGGAATGCAAGAACCCAGTTCAAATAATTCGCCCGCCACCTGGCTAGAGTAAAGAGTCCATCGGCCCACCCTTACTGGCGGAGATTCGTCATCTGGAGCTCAAGGAGTTCTAGATCTAGGACCACAGCCCTGGGCCACCTCGCCCTGCTGGGTACCTGACCTCGTGCTCCTGAAAGGCTCTTGCCAAGGTGGATGTTCAAACCATGTGAACTCTAGAGAGGTGCAGTGCTCAAGTGTGTGAATTAAAAATGGCTACTTGGACAAAAAATATGTTTATTAAGGATTGTCCAGGTGTCATGTTTAAAATAACCTGATAGTATGAAAAACTTTTGACTATCTCCTGGCTAATATGGTCGACATGTTTCAGCCGTGCTGGTCAACTGACCCGGCTTTCTTCAGGACCTAAATGTTAAGAAAATGTCAGCTACTGCAGGAAAATACTAGTGCATTGAAAACATGTGTAAACTCAAAATAGAATAAGAATATATAGGTACATCCGTGGCACTCGCCACCCTACCAGACGCGCAGTGTGCGTGCTTGCAGGTAGAAGCTACCTCTTCTCTCCTAGAAAAAAATACATATATATATATGAGGGTCGGACTATTGAAAGTATTCGGCACATCACAGCATCAGCAATAATCGTTCTGTAGTACAATTGGTGCACTACTAATTGTAAACCCAAACAGTGGTTTCATGCCAGTGCAGAACATTTTCATATTTAAAAAAAAAAAAACTATATTTCACTTGCCCAGCTTTATGTGGGAGGAAAGCCTCACCTCACCCGACTGACTGCTCGGAGAAGGAAGCCCCGCTCTGTTTACATGTGGATGAAGACAAAGGAGTTACGTGATGATACTACTCTGTCTAGATACTTCACATCTACGTTAAACATTGTCATGAACCCATAATCAATAACCAAAAACACTCAGCTCTTGATAAAATAAAAGTGCCGGAGACCCTGTATGACCTATATAGTCCTCTCAGTTCTCAAAAGGTCCTCCTAGGTCAGGCAGTATTGGTAAGTTAAGGAGGAACCCTGAATATATGTACGTAGGATAGCATCTCACTTCTGAGCATGTTTAAACAGCTTACGCCCAGACCGCGATTCAGCGAGTATCAGCTGCATCTAATTAGCTGATCTCATACTAATTAAGGCGAGCATATAAGCAGCTCTCCCTCCCACTGGCGTCACCTCCCAGACTGCTCGCAGTCTGACCTGGAGTACCGACGGACAGGTAAGGAGGAGAGGGCTCCTTTGCTCATAATCCAGTGTAGTTTGGCAATGCCAAACCCTCTCCCTGCTCATTTTGGATGCAGGTTCTCCTGAAAACTCTACAGGGATGGGAGGGTTTCTGCCTTATACCGAGCTTCTGTTTGGTTTTCCCCTAGACGTTTTTTGCTCAATTTTTAAACATGTCTTAAATACTTGTTCAATGAGCAGCTAGGATGTACATATATTCAGGGTTCCTCCTTAACTTACCAACACTGCCTGACCTAGGAGGACCTTTTGAGAACTGAGAGTACTATAGCCGAGGCTTTGAGATCGGCTCCTCAACTCCTTGGAGTTGGAGGGGCTCCCGCCTCAGGCTCCACTAATGACGATTGGACAACACTTACTGGAATGAAGAAAGAATGGCTTAGGATTACAGTCCAGGGGACTATAATGACAGAATATTTAAGGGCTAATATAGCCCCCCAGGGGCTCCTGATGAACATCGTGCCGAGGCTCTTTCTTGAAGATAGCCAATTTAAAGGTGACTGGTGCCAAGTGTCATGGAAGTGCACCAAAGATCTCTTATTTCTGATCGTGAAGACAGCAAAGAGACTGGCAGATGCACTACTGGTTAAAATCACGGCATTAGAAACAGCCATTAGAAGCACTCTTACCAAAACTCCCTTCACCACCAAATTGGCAGAAATTAACCAAGAAATTTCTGATAACCAAGATTTTTTACCTAAACAAAAAATGACCAAACTCCAAAAGGATGTGGCTAAATTTGACAAAGAAAAGGTGTATCCATACCTTAAGGAAGGATACTCCAATAAGAAAACTAGCTACTCCTCTGATGATAATTCAGATAATGGCAGCCGGAGGGGCTCCTCCGGCAGCGATTCAAGCGGTGGCTACCCCACTAATAACAACCGCAACCAGCGGCGTCCGAATTGGAACCATGGTTTCAATCAGGGACAGATGTTTCAGGGACCCCCTCAAATGCTACCACCCTGTCAATACCCCTTCTATCCTCAGGGTCCACCGCAGTTTTTTCCTATGAACCCTCCTTTTCACGACAGAGGTTGGGGCAGAGGAAGAGGGCGCAAGCGAGGAGGTCAGAAAGGGGTACAGTGGCAGGACCAGCCGACAGCATCAACGTCAGTAGAGACCAGGAGCACAACCAGAGGGAAGAAAGCTTGATTGTCAACCTATCCACCAGATCCCTTACATCCAATGAAATCAAGGTCCTTGAGAAAGGTTTAGGTTTCG
The DNA here is from genome assembly GCF_964263255.1 of Lissotriton vulgaris. Taxonomy (NCBI): domain Eukaryota; kingdom Metazoa; phylum Chordata; class Amphibia; order Caudata; family Salamandridae; genus Lissotriton; species Lissotriton vulgaris. Next base: position 1,341,904,423 of record NC_141689.1, on the reverse strand, counting down.
TGCCTACTCCCACCCCTGACAGCTTCAATGAAATGTGTGAGGTCAAGCAACTCTTTAGAAAAATACGCTTACACTCTTTCTTTAACGAAAGACCAGACAGCGACAAAAGCGACACAGGGTTACATAAAACATCCAGGTTCACACCAACTGATGGCATGGTCCCACCAGAAGTTCTGGTCTTCGAGAGGGCAGTTCTGAAGTCTCTAGAGGCTAAACCAAACAAGAGTAGCTTCAACAACCTTACCCACGCAGAAAGTTTGGCCGTCAAAACACTTGGTAATGACAATACCATTGTCATAAAACAGGCGGATGAAGGGGGAGCCACAGTAATCCAGAATGTTATTGATTACGACACGGAGTGCAAACGACAATTGGCCAACATTACCCACTACAGACCATTAACCATTGACCCCGCTCCTAGACTGACCACCATGATCACCAGTATGATTATGGAAGGAGAAGCTAATGAGTGGATTACCAAAAAAGAGGCAGAGTTCTTACTGACGACTGATCCGGTCATCCCCTACTTTTACACCCTACCCAAAATTCATAAGGGAACCTCACCTGTCCCAGGTAGGCCCATTGTATCTGGCATCGGCTCACTCTTGGAACCTCTTTCCAAGTTCGGTGATGTATTTCTCCAACCACTGGTAAAGAAAATTCCATCTTTTCTTCAGGATACCAGGGATGTACTCCGCCTGATTGATTCCATCAATGGGAGAGAGAGCGTCGACCTCCTCCTTACGTTGGACGTGGAGGCGCTCTACACCAACATTCCCCAACAGGCCACTTTGGAAGCAGTAGAGGACCCTCTCCGGACGGAAGAGTGGACCTCACCCACACCTATCCCCTTCATTATGGCCTGTGCCAGTATAGCGCTAACTGAGAATTTCTTTCAGTATGGTTCCCAGCTATACCATCAGATCCGGGGGACTTCGATGGGTTCTACCTTCGCCCCTAGCCTAGCCTGCATCTACATGGCCACTTTCGAGGACAAAATCATTAGACCAGCCCACAACCCCTTTTCTTAGAATATAACACTCTGGCGCAGGTATATCGATGATATACTAGTCCTCTGGCGAGGGGACCGGGAGAGCTGTGACGCCTTCTGTACCTGGATCAATCGTCAGAACCCTTTCCTGAAATTTACAGGGACCATCTCAGACACAACAATAACTTTCTTGGACCTAACTATCAGTCTGGACCAGGAACGACTGAGTACCACCCTGTTCCGTAAAGACACAGATAAAAACAGTCTTCTTCTCTACAACAGTCATCACCCTAAGGCCCTTAGGGATAACCTTCCCTTTGGACAGTTCCTAAGGATACGCAGAAACTGTACAACTAGCTCCAACTACAAAAAGGAATCTGCCCTGCTCCAACATAAATTGCAGGATAGAGGTTATCCCACCAAATTGATCCGTGACTCACGCAAAAGGGCCCTTAACAATCCCAGGGAGGCACTTCTGGAGACACACCTGAAAGAGCCCGACAACTTGATCACCTGTGTGACCTGTTTTACTAAAAATTCGGCCTTCCTTAAACAGACTGTGAATAAACACTGGGGGCTATTGAATACAGGGGAGTTAGACATCCCACGTCCCCGTTTTGCCTTCAAGCGCACATCCAACCTTAAAGATGCCCTCATCCACACACGTCCTAAGAAACAAACCACCATCAATCAAAGTACTTTGTGGAGCTTACCACCTGTGGTGGGCCATTACCAATGTGGGGGGTGTGTTGTATGTCCACAGACAATACAGTGTACAGAAATCAAACTGTCTGACACATTCACTTGGCACCTGAATAAACATACAAATTTTAACAGTCTCAATGCATTTACATGCTAATTTGCCCATGTGGAAAGAAGTATATCGGCATGACAATGAGGCAGGTCAAGCAAAGAATAATGGAACACAAGAGCAATATCCGTTGTTCCAAAACACATACACGCCTCTATGAACATTACATGCAACATGACCATCGAGCAGACAGTATCAAGTGGCTAGTACTTGAATCCCACCCCTCAATTACGCAACAGGCCTTGTTCAGGATTGAACAACGTTGGGTCCACCGCCTCCAGCTAGACACCCTGGGCCTTAATGACTCGGTCCCTTGGTCATCTCTGGCCAGATAGATCTGTGCCTTCTAAGCAAAGAAGCATCTTTACACTACTCCCCTCAAGTGATGAGTGTCCTTCCACACTTGGCACTATCTTTGATAATAATATCTCCTTGAGGGTGTAAAATAGAGCGATATATTTACAGTATATTGTTCCCTCGACCCCTTATTTCGTCCATGGTAAATAAATAAAAATAGTCCAAGTTAGAGAGAGTTTTCTATTGGCCGGCCCGTTTTGGCTTTGTTTAAACACCTAACATCATAATATCCAGTTTATTATGTCTGTGACACGACCCTTAGACCTATTCTGTCCTTACAGGGCTCCTGCTATGTCTGTGGCTATCACGGGGCTTCACCGTCACCACGCTAAGATGGCCGCCACTTTCCCACTGAATCTCTCCCAGTCTTGGTATCTGCCCAGCGCACTCTGCCTACGCATGCGCAGACTCCCTCCCTTCGTGACCATGCCCCCCCGCCCGGTCGCTGGCGCGGGGATGCGAATAGCTTTTAATCCCGACACACCGGTAAACCTGTCGCCAGCTGTTCCGCGCCACTGCGTGAGCACCTAGCATGCGGGTATGTTCGCAAGCTTTGGGCTGCAATCAGGAGAGGTAAGAGCTGCGCTCGTTCTCTACCATACAGGGCCCTTGGTATCACTGGCTCTGGCCGCCTATTTTGTCAGGACTCGGTCTACGATGTACCTAGATCCACTCGAGTCGGGTGTCTGGCCGTGCTGGCCCCCTCTAAGACTGGTGGGCGGGCGTGTGGTCTTAGTGAGGCTGTGCATCTCGGCAGGCACCTTGAAATGTAGAAAACCCGGCGTTCCTGGTTTCTGATTTTTGCCCCCTGCGTGCATCATTCGGGGTTGTGGATGCTCTGTCTTTTGAACGTGCGTGCCATGTATGATGCACGCGGTGTCCACATGCCTACACTTTGGGGCCACACTGCGCGCCGCCCGGACGGGGGGGTCTGGTGGGCTGGTTCCGGCTCGGGTTGCTCCGGATGTCGGGCTCTGGTGCTGTCATTTGACTTGCCTAGTCTCCTGATATCATGGCACTCCCTTAGCCATGACCTTCTCACAGGCCTATATCCTAGCCCTATTTAAACCTGAAACCGGGTGTGTGCACTTATTTCCGTCTCTCCAGGTTATTATACCTTACTGTGCTGCCCCACGGGAACAGACTGCGAGGCCCTTTAGGGACTCCTCTAGGGTAAGCATCAGCCTACGCCTTCATTCATGTGTGGTGTTGTTTTTATCGTTGCTATTTACCAAAATGTCTACGGGCCTTTCCTTCTGATAGGCCCTTTGGTTTTTAATATTCCTTGTAGTGTGTGAATTCTTTAAGAGAGCAAGGGTTACCTACTGCTGGATGAGGTGATGGTGCCATTATAAGTCACTTGGCTTGTTGTCTCACATCTCTTCTAGATCAACCCTCTACCGCAGAACCACTAGGCCTGCACCCTTACAGACCCAGAGAGGTTGTATTGATTCCTTTTATCTTTACTTTTGGTTTTTCACTGTGTAGTACTGTTCACTAGAGGTCCTGAGGAATTGCAAAATTAAGCAAGAAACATGTCGACCTGATCAGAGGGTTGAGGTAGTTCCACTGTGCCCCTTACAGCCTCTATCTCCCCTCCCACCTTTTAACCAAGGGAATCAGTCACGCGAATAAAAGTCCTTGTGAATTGATTCACCTTTTTTATCATCACTATCCCCACACGACTACACCCCCATTTCCCCCTCACACGCACACAACCATTGGCTGGAACAAAAGAACTCCGACAAAGAGCGCCTTTAAGGCGCCCGTCAGACATTGCAGCGCCAGTCTGACGAGGAGCAAGAGGCCAATGATGAAGCTTGACATCTAGCTCGCTGGGTGTGTGAGGCCTCTCAGTTCTGACAAGGGAGCCTGCTGCTCCCTGCCTCCACTCTCTTAGTACTTATTCACACACTCCCTCTCTAATGTTCTCGGGGAACTTTGTACCACTTGTATTTCATACTATATAGGTCATACAGGGCCTCCCGCACTTTTATTTTATCAAGAGCTGAGTGTTTTTGGTTATTGATTATGGGTTCATGACAATGTTTAACGTAGATGTGAAGTATCTAGACAGAGTAGTATCATCACGTAACTCCTTTGTCTTCATCCACATGTAAACAGAGCGGGGCTTCCTTCTCCGAGCAGTCAGCCGGGTGAGGTGAAGCTTTCCTCCCACATAAAGCTGGGTAAGTGAAATATAGCTTTTTTTTTTAAATATGAAAATGTTCTGCACTGGCATGAAACCACTGTTTGGGTTTACAATTAGTAGTGCACCAATTGTACTATGGAACGATTATTGCTGATGCTGTGATGTGCCGAATACTTTCAATATTACATATATAGGGGTCCCAGTTGGAACAAATTCTAGTACACAAAAAGAGACATTTTTGAAAAGAATCACAATCTTCAAACCTGTATTTACAGAGAGATGTTTTTTAATTCACATCCTCTAGTGAAGATTGGTTACATAAACATTCCTCAAAACAGTAAAATTGTTCTTGTTGCCCAAAGGAGAAGGGGCAAGGGAAAGAAGGACAGGAGGGGGGGTAGTGAGGGTAGTGTGGGTAGACGGCATGGACTTTGACCCTGGGAAACAACTGTTAGTGACATGTGACATAGTGTCGCTCTATACGAGCATCCCACAGACGGAAGCACTTGAGGTTATAACAAGAGCACTGGATGATCGCACAGCACCTGTGGCAGTACCAACGGAGTTTTTTATCGCGCTTCTAACAAACCAATCTAAACTAGAGAATGTGCAAGGAAAAAAAATCTCTCTATAAATACAGGTTTGAAGATTGTGATTCTTTTCAAAAATGTCTCTTTTTGTGTACTAGAATTTGTTCCAACTGGGACCCCTATATATGTAATATTGAATAACCCAGGTCCCAGTGCCGTTGGGTCAACCCTTTATATATAACGAATACTTTCAATAGTCCGACCCTCATATATATATATATATGTATTTTTTTCTAGGAGAGAAGAGGTAGCTCCTACCTGCAAGCATGCACACTGCGCGTCTGGTAGGGTGGCGAGTGCCACAGATGTACCTACATATTCTTATTCTATTTTGAGTTTACACATGTTTTCAATGCACTAGTATTTTCCTGCAGTAGCTGACATTTTCTTAACATTTAGGTCCTGAAGAAAGCCGGGTCAGTTGACCAGCACGGCTGAAACATGTCGACCATATTAGCCAGGAGATAGTCAAAAAAATGTCATACTATCAGGTTATTTTAAACATGACACCTGGACAATCCTTAATAAACATATTTTTTGTCCAAGTAGCCATTTTTAATTCACACACTTGAGCACTGCACCTCTCTAGAGTTCACATGGTTTGAACATCCACCTTGGCAAGAGCCTTTCAGGAGCACGAGGTCAGGTACCCAGCAGGGCGAGGTGGCCCAGGGCTGTGGTCCTAGATCTAGAACTCCTTGAGCTCCAGATGACGAATCTCAGCCAGTAAGGGTGGGCCGATGGACTCTTTACTCTAGCCAGGTGGCGGGAGAATTATTTGAACTGGGTTCTTGCATTCCTTGCAGCATTAGCGTTTATCTGTTCCCCAGAACGACTGAGCATCTCCTACTAGTAGTATTGACTTACAACCATCACCATAAGGGATTGTTTGGACTGATACAAGGTGCCCCCAGAATTGGAGACATCATATATCAGGCCAACTTCTCACATTGGTGGCAGCGGTGGGATTTGAGCTTGCTGTGATTTTACCATTGCAATCTTTTTATCAAATTGAAAGATCACATAGAGTACCTTAGGTACATATAAACAAAGCTTCGCATATTTAGGTTCTACTGAACTTAGTAGTTGTAGATCAAAGGGCTTAGCACACCCTGCCTACAACTCACTAGCAAGGTACAGTAGGAAAACACTTAGTGTAGGTAAGTGCACCACTTACACCTCACTAGCAGTCATGGCTGGCACAGAGGGAGCTTCAAGCTCTACACCTGTGTTGGTTGACCTTACCGAGGCACCTTCCAGCTATGACACCCTCAGCCATAAGGACCTGAGTGCCTTGTGCACTTCAAGGGGGCTGAGAAAGAGTCATAACCCTACCATTCCCATCCTGATAGCCATCCTGGAGAAGGATGATTTAGATAAGGTGAGTGCAGCTCCCTTAGATGCAGGAGATGGAGTGAACCCCCCTGAGATTGAGAATTCCCCAGAGATAGAGGAGGAACCTGACTCAGATACTAATGAAGATTCAGATCAAGATCAGAGGACAAACCAGGTACTAGTGGGGAGGCTTAACCAAACCAACTTGGACCTACATAGGAATGGAGAGGACGAGCACCTCCCCAGATCCTATAACATAGTTCCCTCAGGTAATAGAAGGTTGAGATCCTCCTCAAGGGATTCTCATATTTCCAGTGCCTCAAGGGAATCTCAAAGGGGAATGACTTCCCCCCAGAGAAAAGAGCATAGGGCCAGAATGAGGGCTGTCCGACTCCAGATAGAGAGGGAAGAGGTAGCCCTGGCTCAAGCTAAACTTGCTTTAGCAAGAGAACAAAAGTTGAGTGGATGAGATTCCATTGGTGGCAGCAATATTCCTAGAGAGAAAGACAGGTCCTATGATAATAGAAACCTGACAAAGATTGTAGCCCCCTACGAGGAAGGGGATGACATCCACAAATGGATGACTGCTCTGGAGAGAGCCTGCATGGTACAGCAGGTTCCCCAAGAACAGTGGGCTGCAATTTTATGGTACTCCTTTTCTGAGAAAGGGAGAGATAAGCTCCTCACAGTTAGACCTGAGGATGCTAAAAATTACACTGTCCTGAAGAGTGCTCTGATAGATGGGTTTGGCCTAACCACTGAACAATACAGGATAAAGTTCAGAGATACCCAGAAGACACAGACACAGGACTGGACTGATTTTGTAGATTGTGCTACTAAGGCTCTGGAAGGTTGGCTACATGGCAGCAAAGTACATGACTTTACAGGATTGTATAATTTGATTATGAGGGAGCAGATCCTAAGTAATTGTCAGAACCAGCTTTTACACCAGCACTTGGTGGACTCAGATTTGACCTCTCCCCAAGAATTGGGAAAGAGGGCAGATAAATGGGTCAGAACCAGGATTAGGCCTAAGAATCAGGGCAATGACCAGAAGTCTACCAAACCTCAAGATAAGGGTGGGGATAAATCTAAAGAGAAGACTTCCCCAGGGCCCCAAAACTCCAAGGATGGGGGTGGGGCCCAAGACACTTCATCTACCCAGAAAAAGCCATACTGCCATGTCTGTAAACAGACTGGCCATTGGAAATCAGACAGCTGTTATCCATAGAATGGCAATAAAGAAAATATTCCTCCAAAAACAGCTCCAACACCTCCTGTCACTATTAGCAGTGGTCCCCCAGGTGGCGGGAGCACCACCAGGAATTTAGGTGGGTTTACTTTTGGAGCACAGGTGGACTCTGGCCTATCCAGGTCCCCTACCACAGATACTCTTGTCTATGAGAATGGCATGGGGTTTGCCAATTTCACTGCTTGCCCAAATACTTTGAGCAAGTACAGACTGGAGCCCCTCATCAATGGTTTGAAAATTGAGGCCTTTAGAGACACAGGGGCTAGCATCACCATGGTGGCTGAATGTCTAGTCCCCTAAAGGCAACTTTTACCTGGTGCCACATACCAAGTGACAAACATTGATGGCAAAGAAACCAATCATCCCATGGCAGTAGTAAGTCTCAGCTGAGGAGGTGTCATTGGCCCAAAGAGAGTGGCAGTGTCACCAAACTTGCTTGTGGACTGTCTACTAGGAAATGATTTGGAAATCTCAGCCTGGGCTGAGGTTGAACAGGAAATCCATTCTAAAATGGTAAATGTCACTGGAAAGGTTAATGGGGCTGTGATGGCTACAGCCCCAATCCAAGATGTCCTTCCTGAAAAGGTTGGTAGGGCTGAGCAACTCTCAGCCCCATCTTTAGCTAACTCCGTTCCTGAAAAGATTAGCAGGGCTGTCCTGATAACAGCCCATTCCCAAACTAAGTTCCCTCCTGAAAAGGTTGGTGGGGCTGTGATGGCCACAGCCCAAACTCAAACTGATTCCTGTGTTGTGAAGCCTGAAATGATGGATCACTCCACACAAACAGAGAGCATGGAGGAGGAAGAGAAATCTCCCCATCACCAGACATTAGGAAAGGATCAGCCTTCTCAGGGAACTGATCTTACCCCTGATGAAGGAACTGTCCCAGAGGTTGTTAGGCCTGGCCTGACGGAGCCCCTGATGGCAGTGGACCCCGCTCAGGTGGGACCCAGTCTGGAGCAGGTAGCCTGCCCCTCTCTGCCTTGCCTTAGTCAGCCCAGGGCTGCAGAGGACAAGAAGGACAGTGAGCCCCAAAGGGCACCCTGTCAAATAAAGCACCCCCATCAGCAGATTAGGGGCACCGAAACTAGTAGCCCTAGTAAGGTGAAAACTTTAAAAACTCCTGAGGGAGCCCCCTTAAAATTAGTTAGGGACCTCCCCCAGATGGATTCTGTTGGGCACAGCTGAACCTGGGACCCAAAGGGCCCAAACCTGAACTGTCCCTCCAGTAAGCCAACAAAAGGGACCCAGCCTCCAGCTTTAGGTAGCCAGAGGTTGACCCTGAGAGCACAGTGCAACTCAGTTGATGAAAGAAAGGCATACCTGGTGGAAGATAAGTGGAGGAAGCTGAGCCCTAAATTAGTGGAGCCTCACTTCAGTACTCCATATCAACACCAGCCTTTTACTTTGCAAAGACACAGCCAAGGTAGTGATTCCCTATGGTGGAGACCCTCTAATACCCCAAGGGTGAGGGATTGCTTAGTGGACCATGAGACAGTGGGTAACCATGCTAGTGCAGGTACTTCCTTATATGGCCACTCAGGCAATATAGGCTTACCTGGTCAAGGATAGCCTTATCTCCTTTCGTTTGGGGGGGGGGGGGTTGTGTAGGAAGGTGGACACCTGACTATGGTTACCCCAGTTTTTTTGCCTTGTGTTTAGCTGGTTTTTGACTTAGTTGGCCTGGTTTCCTGCTAATCAGGGCCCCAGGCTATCTGCTCACTCCTTAAAATGGACTCCATGCACCTTAGGTGCATAACCAAGTTGGTACTGGCCACCTTGTCAGCCCCTATATAGTGCACTATAGGCGCCAAGGGCATAGGTGCATCCAAGGCCTACCAGGGGCTGCAGCATAGCTTTTGCCACCCCTGGCCGGTTCTTAAATTGACACAACTGGCTGATCACTCAGCTGGGGCAAGTTGGTGTAATCACCTCTTGCTTAGATATAGTATACCTATATCTAAACCTATATCTGGATACATATAAACCTATATGCCACTCCTATGGCAGGCTTTATCAATCCTGGAGGCAGAGTGCTTGGTTTTACGTGAGATGGTGCTCTAGCATGACCTGAGCCTGTCTGCAGCTGTCGGGAACAACTCCCTTAGCTGTTCCGGGATAATGCCATACCATATACTCTTAAGTGCATTATAATCCATCGCGGTTATGTGCTAACTTTGGTTTGGCTTTATCAAAACATGTTGTGTAAGGTGTCATACGATTTGGAATACTATCCCCTCGACAGTCCTGTCGACGGGGATGGCATTCCACCCTTCTAGAGGGAGAAGACATGTTACTTTGCTAAAACGCGGTTGATTTCTAAAAGAGCCTCAGCATCACAAAATGGATGCTGCTGCCACCGACACGAGTCTGACCTCCTGCTGCTGACCGAAACTTGGCAGAGGAGGCCTGGACAAAGGGTTTCCTGTCGCAGGGAGGTGCTACACCTCCCCAGACAGGAGATAGTGTATTGGGGCAGGGCGGGTTGAATGAAACCAGACACTGCCTGGGGAGCACAAGGCTTCCCCTTGCATAATCCGGTCAAACCGGTTCTGGGGCACACCAGCCCCAGTCCCAGCGCGACCCTGGACAAAGGGAAAGGGGTGTAACCACCCCCTTCCTGGGTCCCACCCATAGGAGGGACCTAGCAGGTAATCCAGCCCCCAAGATTGGTATAAGAATGGGAGCAGTGCCAACGCACTCAGATTATCCTGACTGAAACTTATGAAATGAAACTCTGGACCCTTCGACATCCTACTCGACGTAGAAGACTGAAGAATCTCCCTTGTGGTCAAGGAGTGACCACCCTGTGCAAACAGGCACCATCCAGCACCTCAACGTTTGCTTTGTTGCAGTTCCCGTTGGAACTCGAGCGACAGAGTTCGACTAGACCCAGCGTGCCTGCCTTCTAACAGCCCGATCCACAGTCCCTGCAGAGCTGAGACCCGTGGAGGCGACCTGAAGCGTGGGGCCCGCCATATTGGAAAGACCACGAGACGCTGACCGTGCAGCCCACGAGTGACCCTCGAAGCTGTGCATTAGGGTTTGAGAAGCCCCAGCCCTGAGCCTCTCTTACATCGAAGCTTCCCCTCTACACTCACCGAGTGCTGCGTGGGGCCCTTCTGCATCTTTTGGCTCAACGTGTTGGTCCGGTCACTTGCCCATTGGCTTGTGGCCCCTGTGCCAAAGAACCTTGAAACCTAACTCATGAGTCTGGTTGCTCCAGACTTGCCCTCACTCCCCTGAAAAGGAGCACCCGCTCTGACCCTTCTGGTCCGAGTATTAAGCGATCTTCGAATCCTGCGTGGGTTGCGCTTGCCAAGAGTTGTTTGCTCCAATCAGGAAGCCGACACCGCCGACAGCGAGAGCCTTTGTGGGACAGCTCGTGATACACTCCTGGATGCCCTCGGTGCCCCAGAGTCCACGTGGCAGTGGAGACAAGCTTCCTGTCAACGACCTGATTGCGCCTGACATTGCCTGGTTCCTTCCTGGTTCCACCCTGGTCACTGCTGAGTGACCCAGACACTGTCCCCTCTGCTTTCAGATCATCTATATCTTCGATCCACCCTTGGATCACACCGGACACTTCTCTTCACGACGCCTGCAGCATCTTCATCCTCAGGCACCATCAACCTGCGTGACGAAACCCGACACTACTTCGCACCTGTGCACCCGCTTCCTGTGGGTGAGGTAACTCAGCAACGCCGGTGCTTCTGTACTGGTACACACCTCTAGTATATGTGTCTAAAGTTTCATCCTTCTAGGTTAAGTGGAAGTCTCCTTTTGCAGTAACTTTATAACTTTTACGCACCATTGACTTTGCATTGGTGCATGTGTGTGCTTTAAGCACTGCACACGAATCCCGCTGGCTTTTCCCGACTTCAGCATTGCTAGTCCTGATTGCTCCCAGCAATTCCCTAGGCCCTAGGCCTAACCACTGTTCGATTAGTAACTCTTATACCACTTTTTTAATATATGGTTTGGGTGGCCCCTGGGCCTTATCCATAATTGTGCAACTTTTATATGTTTAACTGTGCTTTTGTTTAAACGCTTGTGCCTCTGCACTCATAAAGAGTACAGAGGATTATTCTAGTAATAAATACATATATTTTTATAATATATAACTTGTGTGGTGTCCTTTCATTTGATATTACAGGATTGTGATTGGTAAAACAGCTTGCTTAACACGACCTCTTGAGTTAAGCCTTTAAGGCTGCTTAGTCCATGCTACCCTTAGGATAGCTTGTCTATAAGGTTGACTTACAACCATCACCATAAGGGAATGTTTGGACTGATACAAGGTGCCCCCAGAATTGGAGACATCATATATCAGGCCAACTTCTCACAAATCTGTTTATTAAAGTTTTTACTTTAGTGCTTACATCACTGTAGCAATACAAATGTCAGGTATTATAGCCACCATTTGGATAGAAAAGGGCATACAACACCTGCAAAGCACCATGAATGACTTGCTACACCTATATTACAAATCAGTCACAGTAGTAAGTAGCCATTAGTCTCCCTTACAGTGCATCAAATATCAGGGCTTAGTATCATACAAACAACCTTCTGCTCAGCAGATACCCATCCGCCGAAAGAGCTTGACATCTGACTGATAATTCCTACGTTAAAATAGCAGTATGGCTAAGCATCAGGTGTGAACCCACTTGACAATGGGATCAGGTTCATGCATTATGTTAACCAGGTAACAGGAAACTTGACCCTAAAAAACTGTGTGCATCCCTATCGAATTTCACCCTTGCAACCGCAAGTTAGAGTAAGTCACCTCAACAACAACGAGAAAGGCACAAGTTGCCGCCTCTCGAACCCAGCTGTAACCGACAGGCGATCGTGTAGATACTCCTGAATCCATCAAATGTGGGGTATTCTGAGGAGGAGGCTGGGCAAATTTTTAGAGTTTGGGTGCAGGCAAACGTGTGCCGCTGACGAGGCCTGCTGCCAATCTCTTAAAACAGATAATCCGGCAAAGGCGGGACGCCTCAAAATAACCCATGTGCGAGGGCGACACATTATTCCTCTCAATAACATCACAGGGATCTGGAGGCAGAGGGAAAAGGAGGTAGGACAAATCATACATAACAGGACAAACTTATCCTGGCTATTACCACCTTGGCCCTACCCTACACTGACAGATTAGTCATTGCTTACCCTAGAGTGTCCATTGACCGCACTTGTCTAATCATGTGCATGAGGTACCGGTCTCCCCAAGTGGTGTTCAGTAGGTGCAGGGCAGTCTGGAGATAGTGGGGGGGCTCCAAACTCTGTGACTAACCCCCCCCTATTGGAAAATGAACACTCCTCAAGGGACTACCTATTGCCAGGGATCCCTTTTGAAGGCATTCAGTATCTTGTCACAATGAGTCACAATGGGGAATTTTCAGAGCCCGAGGGTGTCCTCCCTGGGCTGGGCAATACTTTCAGACCTGGTCCACACCAGCAATGAATGTTGCTAGGCCAGCTGAGAAAGAGGGTCAGGAGATTTCCACTGTGTTGGGATCAGGCTCTTTGACACTAGTAGACACATATCCATAAAACATGTAGTCACCCTCTGTTGCTTACTCCTAGAGAACATATATAATGTGCATTCTTCCCATGTGCATATCATGGCTTGCTCCGTGCAAGTGGCCAGAGAATCCATGATGGTCTGCCAATGCGAGGCAAGGAGGGAATAGGACCACAAAATATGCAGCAGGTCTGTGTTCACAACATAATATCTGGGACAGGCCGCATCGGTGTGATGGAAGTACCAGTTAATCTTATCTGGGGTGTGGTATGCCCTTTGTGTAATGCAGAATTGGATTAGACAGAACCGTACATTCTGGCGAACCCTGTTGGGGCTTTCTAAAATTGTGGCCCATTCCTGGTCTGGGCAAGGATGGGACAGATCTGCCTCCCTGCGTTGTCTCAAGGTGGCAAGCCATGTGCTGCTCTGGTGCAGCTCTAGTGAGGGGCACTTCTCAGCAGTCCCGGCAGATAGGGGCAGTGAAGCAGCCAAGCCATTCACCTCTGCCCAGTCCCAGGTCTCTACAGGGGGGTCAAAGACATGTGCACGTCACTTAAAAGTAGCTCAAAGTCGGGCGGAGAACAGTAGTGAATAATGCAGGTCAAATTTGGAGACAGCATCCAGACCCTCCTCCCCTACGGCAGCCCCACCACCTGTACATTGTTCCTGCATGACCGACCCTCGGCATCCTCCACCATATGCTCCAGGGCGTGAATTCGATCAACTAATGATTGGATCTTGGCTGTGTTTTCTCAGGTAATGGGCTGGAGTTCAGACAGTGTACGTTCGGTGTTCCGTACCTGCTCCATGAGCTTGTGATGGTCTGCATGAAGGAGATTAAAGTCTGTCATGATCTTGTCAATCCATCCCTCCAATGATGTGCGCATCAACTCAAGCATGGCACCTGTCTTCTGCACTGCTTCCAGGACAGTCTCCAGCTTGGTGCTCAACAACACTTCGGTGAGGGGAGGTGCCGGTGCAATGGGGAACCTCCGGCAGTCAGTGCAGGGAAGTCCGGGCATGGGCAGGAGCTGGTAGGCATTGCAGCAAATAGGACCCATAGCTAGCTTCTAGGCGGTGGGTATCCAGAGGAACAGCATCTAGTGAGCCCACACCGAAAGGAGAAAGGTATGCACATTAGTAAATGAGGCAGCGCCGTCCCAGTGTCTCCACCTCCACAGCACCGCTGTCAGCAGGAGAAGTCAGAACCACCTACAGGCCCTGCGCGGGAACAGGATAAGAGGCCAAGCCAGCACTGGCAACTCCACGCAGGGAGAAAAAGGTCCCCAACATGAATGCGGACATCCACGTATAGTACCTTAGTGTGGCTGAGTTTCTTAGGGTGTGGATGATTCTTTGATGGGAGCCCGCCTGCAACGTGGCCACTACATCAGCAAGAGCAACTGCAATACTTGGGTCGGGGAGTCTCATCCCCCAGCGGGAACCTTTCAGCCTAGAAAGGAACAGATTAGGTTTGTGCAATCCGCACGGCCACCGTTGGCTGCCAAGGCCTGGTTAGGACGGGGCCTTACTACATCGCTGCACACCTCTGCTTGCGCAGTCCCCAGCGCACATGTCCATTGATCAGGGAGCCTGGCCCAACACCACCCATGTGCCCCCACTTGATCACCAGGCAGGAACAGGGGGCCCTGCATTTCAGCTGAGGCCCAACAGCCCAGCAAGAACCTTTCCAGGACGCCTGTCCCATCCAGTTGCCAGTGTGCACTAGGATCCAGCAAATGCAGCAAACCGCAAAGTCACTGTGTGACCCAGCCTCTGCAGGGGACAGGGCACATGAATATCAGTTGAGGGCCTATTCCCCAACCCCATCCTCGTGGCCCCACTCATCCACCAGGCCAGGATCTATCCCTCACAGACCACTATGGTGGTGCTCAAGTATTCCTCCAGCATCGGGGGGAAGAAAAGGGTAAAAGAAAAGGGGGGCCCGAGCACAGTCAGATCACATCAGCACACATCCCAGCATCAACCAAGACGCCGGCCAGCGACTCCAATCTGCCAAGATGGGGTGGTCAGAGACCCCAACAGGGGTCCCAGCCATGGCTGCAATCACTTGCCAGAGGGCTCCGGGCTTAGTATGACAGCATTGGCAGGTGGCCTGTCCCCCAGCTTAGGGGCAAGTGAGATCCTCAGGTCCACCACCTCAGGTCTGCAAAACTGTGCTGCAGGTTGGGCCTCATCATGCTCCGGCCCCTTAATCACTGCAGCAGTAGGGCCAGCAAGGCTGCAAAAGCAGGGAACAACAGCTGCACACTGCAGGGTTCAGGACTGGTCGGTAGTGTCAATTCAATTCAATATCAACTTTATTCGGTAGTTTTATAAAAACACCATAAAAGTTCAGATAGAATAAAAACACAATTACAATTTTATCAGAAAAAGTAAAAAAATTGTTGGATGTACATTTTGTTTAAAAGAATACATAAAAGTGACAAGTGCATCTCAGTTTCATTAGCACAAATTTTTACCACATGTGCGAAGACGTACAGTTTTTCTGTTATCTCAGTCCCTTCGTTAATATGTAAGAGCGATGTTGTTCGAGATTATAAATTTGTGCGATGGCGTATACAAAATTTAAGGTAAGATACAATCGCTTTAGCATAATTTTCATTTTCAAGGTACTGTAGTGCCAGATACGCTGGGCGACATTGACGAAAACCCCAGAACTTCAAAATAGGGAGTATCCAGCGCTTCCGGGGCTCAGTAAAGAATTTGCAGAATAGCATTGTATGTATCGTTGATTGTGGGGACACCAAATCACAAGGGCACATAGAGGCGGTAGATGTCCTGACATTTTGCTCAGGGAATGCAACTAATAAATGGAACAGGTCGAGTCTAAAGCGGGTAAGCAGCATTCTTTCAAACTGTGTTATTTTAAAATTCAGGTAGGGTTCAGCAGAGAACACAGTCTGGACTAGCAAGGAATGTTGGACTGATGGCTTATGGACCTCGGATAGTAAGCGTAGCTGACGTAAATGAGTTAAACACTCCCTTTTTAAGTTCTTTTTTGGGATTTCCTCTATCAGCGATGGGTGGTCAAAGTACTTCCTATATCCAAGATCTGTTAATAACGCTTTGACGTATGACAGCCATTTGATTTTCTTAGCGTGGTCTAGCGTTAAAATGTCTTGAATAATCGTCCTGGTCAAATGGCATTGCTCGGTAGCCCATATTCTGCGCCACAACATTATTGGTTGCAGTTTTATAATGTCTGTGATGTAATCAATGCCCAGCTCGATGTGGCAGGCATAGGTGGAACAGGTTTTGGGCACCGCCAGCAAATATCTAAGGAAAGAGTTCTCTATTGTTTGTATTGAGTCCACATTTATAAAACCCCAGATCCCCGCCCCATATGTTGCAGTGCTTACACATTTTGCATTATATATTTGCACTAGTTCTTTAATTGGTCTCTGCCCCAATCTCTGCGAGAAGGTTTTTAGCGAAGATGTCTCTCGGAGGAAAACCAGTTTTCTTGCGTTAATGGCTGGGGTCCATTTGAATTTTTCGTCAATGACGATCCCTAAATAGGGATAGGTTTTAGTCCTATCCAGGTGTTCGCCCTGCACCGTTAGCTTCCTATATCTTGCATTTCTTTTCTCCCCTGCGTGCATAGTATACGTTTTTTTTGCGTTTAGTTTCAGGTTTAAACTTGCCATAAAATCACAATATTTGTTCAGGGCCATTTGTAATTCATTTGGTGTTCTTGCTAAAATAACAGCATCGTCGGCATATAAGAGTGCTGGTATCTGCCGACGAGCTGTTAACGGGAGGTCCTTGCTGCCTTGTAGCATGGCAGCCTCTTAGGTCCATTGATGTAATTGCTAGGAGAGGATTAAGGACGGATAACGGGGCATTCAGACGCAGCCTCATTAGATCACGCCCGCCATCTTGGCTGGCTAGCCACGTCCCCCTACAGTACGGTAATGTTGACTAAAACTGCCATTTCCATCATCAGGGAGTGCAGAAGTGCTCCTGAATGTATAAGTGTCTATACAGTACTATGCACATCTGTTGTGCTACAGAGAGGTGGTAATGAGGAAGTCATTTATTTGAATACCCTAGTATGCTGATTCGTCATGCAAGAGTGATCTCTCTGTAGAGAGATCAATCCTTGTCCACACTGACATATGGAGACCTCTCAGAGGTCTTGACACAGAGGCCAGTGCATCTTCATATTCTACTGCGCACTGCTATCAGCTGTTGCAGATGTGATAGTGGATGAGCAGTTTGTTTGTACTTGTTACTATACATGCTTGTGACTCTGGACTGTAGTTTCAGCAGATAGGTCTAGCTCTGTCTACACCCTACTACACATGCCTGTCCTCATAGGGAGATGCTTGAGGGTGGTGAGTATATCCTCACATTCAAGTATGCACACCAGTTGTCCAGGAGATAGTTATCAGCAGAGAAGTTACTCCATTTTATACCCTCATAGGTACATTGCTCATACCTTTCTATATGGTGATGAGAGACAGCAGTCTCTACCCAGAGTCTACTTTGCACATATGTCAGTCTGGGGAGATGTCTCCCTTGACAGTGCAGTGTGTCTCCTTTCCCTAGTCTCTATAGGTGTTATGCAAGATAAACTTCTCTAGATAGAGGTAATTTCCTCACAACACCTTACTTGAATATCTGTCATGCTGGGGAGAACTGTGACTGGAAAAGTAAGCAACTTTTTACACTCTAATTTGCACACTCCGGATCCAAGAGATAGGTCATAGGAGAGGGGCCAGTGTCTCTCCACATTCTACTACACAGACTTATCAGCCAAGAGAGATGTGTGAGCAAAAAAGGAAGTTCGTCCCCACAGCCTACTATGTCAGCTTGGAAAGAGGAATACACAGAGAGGTAAGTTTTTCTCAAAAACTACAACAGTCACCTCTGACCTTGGGTGGATGTGTTACCGGACAGGCAACTCCCTTGAAAGACAGTACTGTGTATCCCTGTTGCTCTAGGGCAGGGGGTTCCAAGTATGTCAGTACAAGGACCTCAACGTATATTTTTACAAATATTTTCGGGCCAAAAATAAACTGTTTTACATGAAGAGAATTTCAATGAATAAATACGTTTTACTTGGATCTTGTTTGGAATCAGAATGATATGATTCACGACAAGAGAGGAATGTGACAATTACAAAGAACCAATGCCATACTTGAACTGAGAAATGATAATGAGTAAAAATGTAAAACATTAGCAAATGCTCCGAAAAAGAAATCCCATACGAAAAGAAGGCTATTCATTTTTTTAAATCAATTTGAGATACTGACATTTTGCAATGCAAATTTTACATGAAATGAGAATGTGTCCAGTTTTATGGCACACCGAAAAATAAACACACTCCGAAAGAGAGAACTTCAGTAATACAAAGCAAAGAAATTCAAATTAAATGTGAGCTATTAATAAAGGTTGACCGAAAATAAATTCAGTCTGCACCTTTTTACTCAATTCTGGCAATTAGAAGGGTTCATACCCCGAAATGCATTGGGAATGAAGTGTGAATTCTTGTTTTAAACCTGCAGAAACAATGTGATGTAACATTGTGTATTAAAAGAATGTGGTTGGTATATGTTTTAACTGTTATGGCACCTTTTGATTAGAGTTGGCCTCGGTGGGTCCAGAACAAAAATCCCCAAGGGGGCAGTGAGAATTCAATTTATACTGGACAATTAATCGTCAAGGGAGCAAATATGTAGGGAAACATATATAGTGTGTAAAATAGAAGGTTTATTTTACACAGGTATAAATTTCGTACTTAAAGTTATAATCAGGTGCTCACATAAAGTGAAAGGCACGTAATGTGACAAACTGAGGGTGAACTAAAAACATAACATCATATTCACAACAAGATTGGAACTCCACATGAGTACGTACAATGGAAGGGGTTCCTGTTGTAAGGGTCGACGGCTTATCGATCTTTTAAGTATTTAAGATCAGCTTCAAGACATATAGCGAGCAATCTGAAACTCAATCAGAGCAAAGCATGGTTACAATATGTCCCTACACAAGAAATCTAAGCAGTGAGTAAGTGCTCCCAGTGTTTTTATAGTAAAACAATTACAACGCAACCTCATTCTGAAATTGAGGTGACTACAATTCATGTAACAGCATGGTAAACCATTGGGAGTTGGGGGCACATGAGGCGCAGAGTTAATTTAATGAATGAGCTGGAGCATCATGCAAATGGGCTCACTGTGGTAGACTTTCTCTCAATAGGGTATTGCTATCCATGGGGCGCGTGAGGCGCAGAGTTAATTTAATGAATGAGCTGGAGCATCATGCAAATGGGCTCACTGTGGTAGACTTTCTCTCAATAGGGTATTGCTATCCATGGGGCGCGTGAGGCGCAGAGTTAATTTAATGAATGAGCTGGAGCATCATGCAAATGGGCTCACTGTGGTAGACTTACTCTCAATAGGGTATCACTATCTATGGGGAGTGGAGCTGTAGTCACTATGGGGTAGATGTATCAACATACCCTTTTGCGATTTCTAAATAGCGATTTTTAAGGAATCGCTATTTAGAAATCGCAAAATGGGATGCATGTAGAAAATCTCCTCATTTAAGGAAAATTTCCCATTCATTCCTATGGGCCAGGAGGCCCATAGGAATGATTGTGAAATAATTCTCAATTTGCGATTCGCAATTTGCTAATCGCAAATTGAGAATAATTTCAAGGGTGCAGGGGTGTTTCAAGGACACCCTGCTGCACCCCTGAAATTTACATGTTTGTGCATATGGCCCACATACATGCCCTATGAGCATGTATGTGCGTCACATGCCACCTTCACAAATGCCAAATTGTGCATTTTTAAAAGAATTTGCAAATTACCACCAACTACAAGTTGGTGGTAATTTGCGATTTCTTAACCTAAATACGCAATTCCAAAATGCTACATAGCATTTAAGGAATCGTAAAATTGCGATTCCTTAAATGCTTAAGCAAAATAAGGAATCGCAAATTTTTGCGATTCCTTATTTTGCGAATTTTTGTTACATGCCAAAACATGCAAAAAGACCGTTTGGTGTTAGCAAACGCCGGAATTCTGCGAAATACGGCCTTTGGGAATCGTAAACGGCTTGATACATCTAGCCCCATAGAAGTGCAGTCAAGTCTCATGCGTAGGTAGAGTGTGTAGATCTGATAACGAGGGAGAGAGTGTTAGTCGATACACACGTTGTGTCTGAAATGATGTATGCAAGGGGGCAAGTTGACTACTCACTGGGGTAACGTCCAAAACGGCGTCAAGGGGATGCTACTTCCAGCCAGAGGCAGCGTGAAATCTGGGGAACATACAGGGGTTCGAGCTGCGGGGATAAGACAGAGTCAGCGATCTGCATAGTCTGTGCATTGCTTGGAGGATAGAGGATTGAGACGCAGGTTGCTTACTTATTTGTGTTGCATTATATAGCGCAAGATGAAGCCGTAGTCGCTTCCAACTGGTTACAGCGCTTGAAGTGAAGTCTGTGCTGCAGGGACGGGAGAGAGTTTATCAAGTGCCTGCCTAATTGGTGTAGACTTTAGAAAGACTAGCGAGATAAGTGCTGCTTACTTATACAAATTTACAGGTGCTGGGCGAGTCGGGGGCACTCCTGGGAGTCAGCGAGCCGTCCTCGTCGTTTCACTAGTGCACTTGAGTTCTGACAGGGGATATTTTAGAACAACAATAAGGGTGAATAGGGGATATGTTAGCGGGAGAGGTCCAGATATACTTACTGATTCAGAGTGAGGGTAGCGAGTTCAACACCATCCTGGCCGGCATGCTGCAGTCAATTCATCTGTGGTGACGGAACAGGAAGACTGGCGGGCGGGGTTTAAGTAGTATTAATCACGCGATGATGGAGCTTAGTTGAGAAGGTTTGCTTCATGGTCTGGGACTACCGACCAACCCCTCCCTATCATGCAAACACCACATACAATTCCCGTAGTAATTTAGGCAGGCAAGGGATTTCTTTGGAAGGCAGTATTTATTAAAATATGAAAACAACTAAAAATTGGTAAAATAAACATTATTTACATAATTATTAAATGCAAAATTCTGACATTAGATTTACAGCAAGGTAGACAGGTATGAAGGGCTAACCTTAACAAATGTCTAATACAGCGTGTTCCTAACCAGATCTAACATCCTACTTATCAATTTTGCATTCAAAAAATTCTGAGGCCTACGGCAAAGTCTCTAACCGGTGTCAGATCCTTTTTCCAGCTGCGCACTCACGTACGAGTGCGCATGCGCAACAAGGGGCCGGTTACCGGGAGAGTACGTTCCTCTCCTGGTTACCCTGGTACGCACCGTGAACTCCATTTAACCATAACAGGAGGGCCCTTACACTCGCGGCATTTGATGACATCATAGTGTATGTGCGGGTGGCTACCAGCCTGAGGAAAGCATGACTCCCTAACCCGCACCCTTCCAAGCAAGCAGATATCCTGCCCCTGAAGTTCTGGGAGAGACCAATGGCCCCTCCCCCTGGGCGACCCCATTCGAAGAATGGTGCCGCCCCCTAAGGACCTTAAATTGCTGCTCACCGATTATGAACTTACCGCCACAGGCCAGCATAGTTGACCGTCTATCTGGCCCCCCCCAACCTGCCTACACCAAAAGGTCATACCTACCTCGCAAAACCTTCCAACCATGCCAGTATCTTCCTTACTAATAGACCATTACCTGCCCCAGTCAAGTGGACGCCAACGGCCCAACGGCATCGACGGCGCATAAAGCTCCGTGAATCCGGCCCTTTTAGCTAATTTCAGCCAGGCCCATCTCGTCGCTTCAACTGTCTTTATATCCGATGGGGACCTCCTGTAAGGGTGGCAGACAGTCGTATTAAGTGGGGTCGGGGCAGCAATATCAAGCTCAATCACCACATGTGGCTGGTATGGGACCGGGTGTTGCCAGAAATGCAAGAATTGCGCTTGCACACTAAGAGTTCAAAGTCAGGGGAATCTAGACCACCCTGACTGAAAGGGAGTGTCAATAGTTTCCACGACACCCTAGGTTGTCTTCCCGCCCAAACCAAATCTAGAAACGCTGTTCACAGCTGTGCGAAAAAATGATAGTTAAGGGGCATAGGAATGTTCACCAATAAGTAAAGCAATTTAGGCAAAATTACCATTTTACTTATAGCTATGCGTCCCGTAAGGGAAAGTGGCAAAGATCGCCATCTCTGAACCTTAGCCTCCACCCAATCTACCACTCTGCCATAGTTTGCTAACCAAATTTCTTGTATCGATCTGCTAAACCATATACCCAAATATTTAATGCTGTAATCCGTCCAGGCTATGGGGAATTCCGTGTCACATCTCACAGTGCCGTCAGTTAGCGGCAACAACACTGATTTGGTCCAATTGACCTGTATACCTGTGAGGCCTCTACATCTGATGAATTCCCGCATGATCGGGTCAAAGTTTTCTGCTGGGTTGGTCATGTATATGGTCATATCATCTGCATACATCGAGACCAGCAGCTAGAGGTGAAGCCTATGCTGCGATGAGTGTGATGCTGTCTCAACCATGCTGCCAGTGGTTCCGTGGCTATCGCAAACAGGAGTGGCGACAGCGGGCAGCCCTGCCTTGTGCCCCTTGTTATGGCAAATGACTCCGAAATCTGTCCATTTACCTTCACTCGCCCTATGGGGGACGTATACAGGACCCTAATCTGTTGAGTAAACAGTGGACAATGCAAACAGGAACGTCCACTCAAGGGAATCAAATGCCTTAGTGGCATCCAGCAAAGCGGCAACCGCCTGTACATTGGGGTCCAAATAATGCAGTAGACCAAAGAGCACCCTGAGGTTATGCGATGTTGCACGACCCGGGACAAAACCTGATTGGTCAGACAGGGTTATTTGCGGGAGCATGGGCTTCAATGTTTCCACCAATAGTTTAGCGTATATTTCTGCGTTCAGATTGATTATGCCAATAGGATTCTGGGTTCGAAGGGTTCTTATCTGGCTTCAGAATAGTTATGATCATGGCCTCCCTGAGTGTGGGCGGCAGCATACCTGTGTCCATGGCCTCCATGTACACTTGGTGTAATCTAGAAGCTACTATGTCTATATATTCTTTGTAAAATGCAGCTGTCAGCCCATCTAGGCCCGGGGCTTTATCGGCTGGCATGCCAGTGATCACAACCCTCACATCCTCTACCGTGATGGGCAAAGTCATGTATTGTCTCGCGCCATCATTGAACCAAGCCAACGCAATGGTGTCCAGATAATCTGCAATATCTGCCTCACTAGGGTTTGTGCGCGTTGTGTACAGCGATCTGTAATATTCCGTCATTGTGTGAAGGATGGCTTGAGGCTCGTGCACCATCCCATCATCTCTTCCCTGTAACTCCGTGATATACTCTGTCCCTCTCGGCGCACTTAGCAGTGATGCTAGCGTCCTCCCTGCCCTGTCGCCCTCTCCATACCTCCTAGCCTGCGCATGCTTGTTGAGGTATGCCGTTTCTCTCGCCGCTTCTTCCTAGAATGCTGTCAGTTTAGCCCTAATGTCAGCTTGGATGGAAGGGGAAGAGCTCTCCCTGTTTTCCTGCTCTAAGCTAGCAATGTCACTCTCTAGGCTACTCAGTGTATTCCTTATCGACCCAAGCCCCCCTGTTTTAAGCGCCATGTAACTGCAGCGCGTTACCACCTTGAACGCCTCCCACAGGACACCAGGTGAATCTAAAGTTCCATCGTTCAACTCAAAATACTCGAACAATTTTCCCCTCAGCTCTTCCCTGAAAACTTGGTCTAACAGCGCTCTCAAAGGAAATCTCCAGCTAAAGGGTTGCACATATAGTGGTGGAATAGCCAACTGCACACGCACAGGCGCATGATCAGAAAACGACCTCATGAGGTGATCGGCCACAGTCACCCTGGAATGTATATCCCTGGACAACAACCAATAATCTAACCTGGACCAAGCATTTCTGTGCATAGACATACACGTTCCCTCCCTCTCCTCCAAATGCAAAGCCCTCCAAGTGTCTACCAGGCACTCCTCAACCATTAACTCTCTCAGGCATGCCACTGCTTTAGGGTGATGTTCACGGGCCACTCCCTGCCTGTCGGCTGTAGAGGAAAGCACAACATTAAAATCACCCCCCCCCATAATATCGCCGCCTGTCCTCCACAGGATTGAATTTTTTGCTAAACATTCTGAAAAAACCCCTGACTGTCCACATTTGGGCCATACACATTGACAATCAACACAGGGGCATCATACAGCATACCCAGCAATAAAATGTATCTGCCCTCCTTATCTATAATCGATGTGTGCGTCTTCCACTGTAATCCTCTACGTATGAGAATGGCAACACCTCTGGCATAGTTAGAAAATGGGGCTTCTACTATCTCCCCCCCAACGATGATGTTTAAGCATATTTGTATTAGCAGAGGCCAAGTGCGTTTCCTGCAGCAGGCAAATATCCACCTCTCATCGCAACAAATATGAGTGGATCAATCTCGCTTTCCTTCTATCATTCAAGCCTCAAATATTCCAGGATAAACAGTTAACCACCTTCACAGGGACCCCCATCCCGGGCTAAGCGCATACATAATCAATTTCGCCATCCCAATCCAGCAATTTGGAAGACATATACTAACCAAGGCATAATCGGCCATGGAACACCCATATATCCGGCTACAGGAGCCATACCTAGGCATTACGGACAGGTTAAGATATGGAATCAAAACAACTGATAGGCGCAGCAGGCTACAACAATAGGCAAACCTCTGAATACCCCTCCCCCCGCCCCAAAACCCCAATTTGGCCGTGCATATCCCCCCCATCCCAACAGTTTCTCTGCAACTCTCAACTCCACTTTCCCTACCCCTCCACCCACACCAACTCCCCAATCAGGTTGTGTAACCCCTCCCCCCGTCCCCCACACCCATACACCCCACAGAAACAATGTCCAAACAATGGGAATCATCCCAGGGGGTACGCAGGATGGCCACCATGCTACCCCGTACTTGTGACAGGGTGGCCAAGCCGCCGATACCACACTGTCTACTCCAGGACCCACCTACTCTCAGGGTGAGCTAGTGAGCATTATGAAACAGCCCGGCTCCAATGTATGCAGGAATCTCCGCAAGGTGAACATAGCCATCATAACCAAGCAATACAGCAGCGGACATGATATCAGTTATCTCGCCACCAGTCCACAGTCATTCCACCATAACACAGAGATTCAATACCAATCATTCAATGTCACTTAGCCTTTCAGTCGATTCCTGCTCCTCCGGTGATTTCTGCTGTCTCTGTTCTTTCACTAATTGCTTGGCATAGTTCAATGCCGCCTTTGCATCCACAAAAAAGGTAGGCCTTCCAGGACCCTGCACTCGCAATTTGGCCAGGTAAATCAGAGCATATTTTGTTCCAGTTTGCTGAAAGATCTTTTTCGCCGGTATGAATTCCCTATGGGCAGCCTGGACCTGCAGGGTAAAATCCGGATAAAGCGCTATGTCATTTCTGCGGTATTGTATCTTGTCGTTTTCCCTCGCAAGGCATAGGATCGTGTCCCGATCCCTATAGTTAAGCACTCTGGCCAGGATCGGTCTGGGCGGAGCGCCCAGCTTGGGCCTGGGACCGAGGGATCTGTGAGCTCTTTCAATCAAAAACATAGGGGACAAACCATCGCCAAAAAGGTCCTTCATCATAGCCTCAATGTATTGTTCCATATTGGGGATGTCCATTGATTCAGCAACAACCGTAATGCGTACGTTATTACGTCGCGATCTCGCTTCCAAATCCTCATTTTTTTGCTGGATCAGGGCCAGTACTTTATGCATCCCTTTCACTTTCTTCTCAAGATCAGTTTGGCCTTCCTCCATCTCGGTGACCCGTGTTTCCAAAACACTGACTCTGCCCTCCTGCTTATCCATCCGCCGTGTAATGCCGTCCATACGCGCCGCCAACGCGTCCATCTTGGAGTCAATACCCTGCAGGCTTGTCTTAAGCTCCTGAAACACTGATCGAACATCCGCCGCCGGCAGTTTGCCTGCACCGTCGTCCATCACCTCCCGATCCGGCGCTTCAGTCTCAGGCGGTTTATTCGACTTCCTATCAAATGTTATCTTGGGCTGTCGCGTCTCCGGCTTACCCATCTCAGCACGCGGACTGCTGCACTATACACTTGCACTTCAGCGGCCGCCCAGAGGAAAGCCTCGCATTCCAAGTACAATCTTAACGCTCTCCACATGCCGCCGTCAATACATGGCCCACTGAATCCACAGAATGGCTCCACCTTATACCTGCAGCTGGCCTTGTAGCAACCTGGATCCCAGGAGGTGATGGTAGGCAACAAATCTCAGGGCCTTTCCAGCTCAACCTCCTCTCTGCTTCAGGGGCGTGAACGACCGCTGCCTAAGGTCTACAGCTCTACACCAGTTCAAGATGGCCGCCTCACGCCACCTCGTTAAATCACAGGGCACAGTGAGGAGGATGCCCCTCGCGTCGCGCCTGTGCCACAGTTCTCGCCTTCAATCTAGAAACGCAGTTCCCATCCGCAGCTCGGGCCAAGGTGGTAGGGGTCCCGCACACCAGCGCTTCCTGCCATAGAGCGTGGGATTATGTCAGTCGCCAGCAGCCATAGGCCCAGGACGCCAAGCACTACAACAATGCAGCCGATGCTACATTCCCTCCAATGTCTATGAGCACCCCGGAAGCCAGGGTGCCACGCATTCTGTGCAATCTCCGCTTGCCAAGCAGTGTCCGATAGTCTTCCATATATACTTCACGGCAGCACGGCCCCAGAGAAACAAAATGGCGGCCCGTCGCACTGATCACATCCCACGAATATCCAGCCCAATTGTGGACTTCAGCAGCCTCCCTTGCAATTAGGCTGTGACCTGCACCCAGTCGTTGGCAGAGTTCTCAGCCGGTCATATGTACCTCTCCACTGTCAGGCAGCCTCACCGCTCGCTTCCATAGCGAGCCACTCCAAGCGGCAGTCTCCCCCTCGCAGCTCACAGTTGTCTCGCAGATGGCCGCAGTACCAGTGGTGTCCAGTTGCACCAGGCCGGTAGGAAACACCACTGCAATTGTCCCCCAGCTCCTCCTCGTGCCTGTCTTCCTCCTATGTTAGGGTCGCATTCCAGGCGGGCGCAGCCCCGATCGCTTCCGGGGCTAAGCCATCCCCATCCCGGATGCTCCCGCTACGCAAGTCTCTGGTCGCGCTCCTGCACGCAGGCCTCTCCCCGCCTTGGGCAGATCTCCTGCTCCAGCTCCGGCTCACCATGCGCTACGGCGCCAATTCCCGCGTCAAACCAGAGCGGAGGGTGCCCGCTAGCTCTTTCCTCCAAGCAGGTTGGAGAGACAGCGTCTACTATCCGGATATTTAGCGGATTTTGGGCTCGGCTGGCGAAGCTGTGAGACTAGGCAGCCATTCCGCTCTGCAGCCAAGCCACGCCCCCAATGCTCTCTACAGTTTAGTGCGTGGGACAAGGAAGAAAGCCGACTTAAGGTCAATAAAAGCTGCGTAAATGGTACCACCTCCTATGATCACCACACGCCAATAAATAAAAATAAACCTAAAAACCTGGTCAATGGTGCTGGTATGTGAACGAAACCCCACCTGCAATGGAGATAAGATGTCAAATTCGTCTATCCAGGCCTGGATTCGACTTAATACCAGCCTGGCTGTGACTTTTTGTATACAATGAGGCTTATAGACCTATAGTTGCCTGGGTTGGAGCGATCCCCTTTCTTAAAGATTGGGAGGATTTCTGCTCCTGACCATATATCTGGCATGGGGGCACCACTGGCAATGACATTTGCGAGTAGCTGGATATAAGTTAACCAGTGCGCTTTATCATGCAAAAACACATCCGCTGGGACACAATCCAACCCAGGTGCCCTACCTCTCGGGATTGAATTTAGCGCCGTTTCTACCTCTTGCCTTGTAAAATGCAAAGAGGAATTAAATGGGGGCATATCAAACTGTCTTGAGTTTTATCTCGCAGTGGCAAACTGGACCTTATAATGCAATACCCACAGCTCAGGGGCTACGTGGTTAACTGGTGCTTGGCTTGGTATACCACTGCCCCATTTCACAAGATGCCAAAAAGTAACCATATTTCTCTCTTTACTAGCCTTGAGCAACTCATCCCAATGTTGCTCATCCCAGTTCCTTTTAGCTTTCTGTTGAGCTAGCTTGTACCCAACCCATGCCCTTTTAATGCCTCCCATATTCTTTGACCTAATTGCCCTGGATAGTGTTCTATAAGCCTCTCTACAGGATTTACTGTACCATGTGGCCACCTTAGGGCCAGAATTTTTCTGGGGGTTTTTAACCTTTGTAATAAAAAAAGCCTTTAAGCTTATTAAACAATTCATTGTGGACCTGTAAGACTGTTGAGTTAACTTCCTCTTGTGTAGCACAGTTTTGAAGGGTAGCTATTGCACTTACCACCAGCTCCCTCATCTGCTCCAAATGCTCATCTTTATTAATGCACTTAGTGCATTTGACTCTCCTAGTGTCATTGCTAAGCTGCACTTTTACAAAGGAGCTTTCTGGTGCCGCACAATCAATGACAGAAAAACCCTTAAGCTGCATTGATAGTACTAGGGGGTTATGATCACTTTCAGACCGCTCCTGAACTACCATGTCAGTTAGGGAGGGCCAGAATTCTTTGTTGAGAAAAATAAAGTCTATACTACTGCTTCTCAACCCCTTTGTTGTAGGTTTGCGAGCCCTGCCTATCAGAAACGGACCTCCCATCAACAGCCCTAACCCCTCGTTCCAAACATAACACTTTAACCGGCAACGCAGTTCCGGTCCATTTTTTAATTGGTGAAAGGGCCAGTGACGGGATATTCCACTGAGCATCCTCCTCTATGCTAAGGTTAACGTCATTGTTATCTGTTGGTTCAAAAGAACAGTTAAAATCTCTGGCGATTATCATATTACACGCGCCTTTGTACTGGTTTAGAAAAGTATCTAAGAGAGCAACAGTACCGGAATCTTTTCCACCTGGCAACCCTCTTGCATAAACATTAATGATCAACAGATCGAGGACATTCAGCATCTGTAGTTTGATTATTAAAATATCCCTACTGTCGATACACAGTTCCTCTACCTTATATTAATCTGACTGTCTCACCCAAGATGTGAGGCCCTCCATGGGTCTTTCCCTCTGGCCCCCCTGTGCTATTTTAGAAAAATTTAAGAAACCTTGTTGATACACATGATCCAGGGCCCAGGTTTCCTGAAAGGTCATATCATGGCCTTCAATGTATGTGGACTATTCTACTGAGGGTATTTTCTACTTTAGCCCTGCTAGATTCCAGGATATTAGTAGTAAATTTGGTTTGGAGAAGCTCCTGTTTATGCTGTGGGGTATAGACTGTTTGTTGGTTACATAGACATGACACTTGTCTCCCTCACCAGAAAAAAACATTAGTCTGGGAGAGCCTGCTGTCTCCAACTTCACCCGCAGAATTATCGACCACATTAACAACTCCTCTCAGGACAGTTGACTTTAGTGATTGAAATACTCCTAAATCATGAATATCTACTCCAGGATCGACCACACAAACTTCTTAGGAATCACTTAATCTCTATTTGCAATGCCACAAACAGCCGATGGATGCAATTGGAATGTCACCTATATTTTATTAAAAACCCTTAAAACCATTTAAAAATGATACATTGTGCACAATTCATGGATCAACACATTGAAAAACACAAATCATTATTAACTTTCATATTTTGCCAAAATATTGTGTTGATGATTGATACAGAAGGAAATGCAAAAAACAAATATTTAAGTCAGAAAATATTAAAAACACATATTACATCACATATACTCATATGTACATCATATCCACGATAATAGTTTTTGTATCCTCCAAACAAAGATAAAGATAAAACAAGAAAGAAACAAACACAAGGACGGCAGTACAAGTATTCCTGGTTGAAGACTAATCCAGATCAAAAGACTCAAATGCCTGACATGTGTATAATCCATATATTATTATTGACTGGTCGGTGTGCTGGATTTAGTTTACCTCAAGCGTCGACTCGCTTTGGTGGTTTATGCAGAATAATGGCCACCTTAATCAAGACAGATATAGGGGGGAGGAGCTACACTGGCAAACAAGATGGCTGCTTAAGCTCCCGGCTCAGTCGACCTCTGTATCCAGCCACAAGATCCTGTACATTATCCTGATTTTACGCCCAGCCCCTGTGTGAATGAACTGTTCCACACTCCGATGGTGAAATCCGGAAACTTTTATCGGCTGGTTTGACAAAGCTGCCTCGAGTTGAAGATTGTGCCCTACTCCAGCGGTGAAACCGGGGCCTCGAGTACTTGCAAAGCCAGGCTGCAGTGCAACAACATCGGCCGGGAGACCCAGGCAGGGTCCGGTCAATTATAGTGGAGGCTTCTTTTACGCCCGAATTTGGCGGCGATTGTTTCCTTTGCTCAGCATTGATGGAGGAGTGACTTTGCTTGCTGCTGACTGTGGGTATGGGTCCCCGTCCCGCAGACCCGGTGTTGGTCCCCGCTGGGGTTTGGTGAGTCGGGGTCCCGGCCTGCGGCGTTAAGCCGGGTGACCGCGGCTGCAGATAACGACTGGTCACCCTCCACATCTGCCCGTTCGTGATCCTGTTTGTCCCCCCCGGAGATGCCAGATTCACCGGGGGAGGTGATTGGTATCGGACGTGAGACTATGGATCAAATGGCGCCTGAGCCATCGCTGAGGTCAATATTGGCAGAGATTTGGGCATTTCATTCACAAGTGGGTGTCTTATTGAACAAATTGGATGCAAGCCCATCTGAGATGCTGCTTGTGGTACCGGACCCTGCCCCACTGTTGGAACAGCAATCTGCAGCCATTCAAGCCGCGGCCATCTTGACTCCGTGCGAGGACCCCGTGAGGAAGTGAGTATTCAAACCATCGGATGGTGCCCTGGAAGATGGTGTTCCCGAGGTCGTGAGTGTACAACCGAACCTTCCATCACTATTTACTTTGGAGGTATCGAAAGGCGTTCCCCCCCGGAGACTTTTGTTGTTGACTCTTCTTTCATCTTGTGTGTCGTCTTCTCACTTCTTCGTGACTTTACGACTCTGGGGCAAGATACATTGGGACGGTCCATCTAGGAGAAAGAGACTTTCTGCGTCTGAAGTTCTCGTGGACTTACTATCTACGAGTTGTAACAGATTGATTCTCGATGACTTCCTTCTCCTCTATGACTCCTTTGTGTGCTTTTGGGTCTCGCTGGGGGGGGGGTTTGTGTGCTGGTTCGGAGGGGTCAAGGTTAAGATCAATTAGATCGGGACGGTTTGGAGTGGCTATTATGGGTGTTCGACCTGCAATTGTTTGATTTAAGAGGCTGGGCGGTGTATCACGGTGCCCCCTAATTTCTTCTATAAGGGTTGTTATACATTGGTCTTTTTGTGACAGGGGGTGTCTGTTTCTGGCGGGGGGACTAAAGGGGCTGGGAGCCCATATAGATATGCCCTCCTCCATTCTTTTTCCTACTTTTAGGGTTTTAGTTACTTGGGGCGACAGGCACGCTGCTAGTGGGGTTGAGCTGTAGCCATCTGCAGGGGTGCAGGGTGGGGGGTTGGAGGGGTTTTTTGGTTTTGCCTTTATTAATTTCTATGGCCTTTTTCTTCCTTTCTTTTCTTTCCTTTAGGATCAGTATAGCTCGCGAATTATTCTGATTTTAACCGTGTTCTGGAGTTTAGTGCTCATGCTTCTTACGCTATCCTGATTCCCGGGTGGGCAGGCCCTGAGAACTGGCGCTTACGAAAATGTATATTGTATTGTTGTTTACTCCGATTCATATGCTTTGGCGCCAGAGTTCCAATTATAGCTGTTCCCATGTGCATATCCTGTCTCTAGGCCTGTCCCCCGTATTCTTCTGTTTGATTGTATGGCACCTGATCCGTTTACTTAGATAATATAAAATAAAACCTCTGTTTCATCCTGGGACTTAGTTGTGCGTTCTAATACAAGTTTTATCCTGAATCGCTGCTGGACCTCAGGATTGTCGGCTGATGAGCTGTGTCGTACCGTGATATAGTGGGTCCTAATTTTGTTTAGCGTCCGGCCCCTGCGGGTGTAGGCCCATGCTTGTATTTTTATTGAATGCTGCAATAAAGGTTTTTCAACAAAAAAAAATCAAGACAGATATAGAATGTCCCTCTTTTACAATCTTCAGATAGATGCCTATACATCAATAGACAATACTTACTCACTGTGTGCAAAATTCTAAAATTCACAATTCCAAATATTACCAATCGACAGTCGATGCTTCCCCACTAAAAGTGCATTGCAACACTATATATTCTCACAGAGCCCAAGTAATGTATTGTGGCACTCCTAAATAGAGATTGTGTTGACTCCTAATCACTAGCATATAGACACTTTAAAATTTAAAGGCCTTTTATTAATTGCTCACGAGACGGTCAAACCATCCACACTATACCCATTCTGCCTTAAACTCATTCATTCCTACATATGAGCCAGCTAAGTTACATATTGTAATTTGGGATCATAACTCACCCAAATCAAATGTGGCAAATATCCCAAGGTAGTAAGTATTCCTTAGTTGCAAATTCGATCCACTGAGTAGTAAAGTTATATTCTCCTTTCCAGCACACTGTACCGTTGTAAGTTTTCTGTTTATGGAAAATATTGGCTTTGTTATTATGAGAGAGAAATAGATAAAATATGTCACTCCATTTTAAAATGCTCAACTAGATAGAATTGCAAGCCAATATTACATTCCTAACATGCCGGGCTATAAGCTCGCTAATGTAACGTGTTTTTTTTTTTAACTCAGGGGCCAACACATTACAATGTTATACCTTTTTCTAACAGGAAACCTTTAAGACCAAGATATTTGAGATGATTAGTTTATGGTATAAATGAGATGAATGTTGGATAAATTATTTTGGTTACCAAAGGGAATTCATATTGTTGTTTGTTATTAATACTCTCTGACCCTTTGGCACGTGGGGCCTCTCTCCATCTACATGGCTACATTTTTAATAGGACACATCAGTTCACTCCTTCATCCAACAATGGCCCGCAAGCATCCTGCCATTAGTTCCAGGCAGTTGATATATAATTGTTGCTTTTCTTGCGGACCATTTTTCTCCGGTGAAGAAGGCACCACATCAGGCTTCCCAGCCAGACTTGCTGGCATCAGATTCTATTACAATATCCAGATCAGACCCGAAAATGGCTCTGTCATTCCACGTGTCCATGTGCACTAGCCACCAATGCGTTTTCCTCCGGGACCTTCTCCGTCAGCGGGACCTGTTTGCACTATTGAAGCCCCTGCAGAAGGTGAAAGTCTGGAGCCTGTGAAGTGCCCTGTAGTGCAACGGGCCCAGAATGATTGCATGTTTGGAGGATGATAAAAGACCTACGATTCGAGCTATCTGGCGTAACAAGGTTGTTGGTTAGGTCATGGTGTGGTTGAGTTCAATTTGAATCTTTGCCATCTTCTGGTATGGAAGGTTGAGGGGTTACTCTGCTGTGATCGATATGTTGTTCAACAGGCAAAACATTCAAAACTCCTTGGCCAAATCCACCAGGATTTTTGATCACGGAACTCCGAGGGGATTTATATATCGGAATGCTGACATGTTGTACATTTTTAGTAGGACATATCAGTTCACGGGCGGAGCTTGCCGGCAACCGAAATTGCTGCGTAAGCCTAGGGCTCCGCTCGGAGGCTCCTAATATCCTGCAATATCCTGCACCAACCGAGACATATTCTGAAAGGGATCGACTACCCACACTTATGAACGGATGCGGCACCGGCGACGGCTTGCCCGGAGCCGCGCAGATCTGCTAAACGCCTGGGAGAGTGTACGAGGCGGCCGGGGCCGCGAGCCGCAGTCCACAGTGCATCAAGTGGCCGACGGACGTGCTTCGGCGTGCGTCTGGTAGGCCCCGCCCATAGGGGGTCACGGCGGTGCGGCTCACTAGCGTAGGAGCGAGGTGCGGCCACGCAGTGGGGCCGACATAGGTGACTTGCCCTGAGGTGAGGCGCTGCGACGCACTTCCTAGACCCAGGATAGCTACCCCCACGACGCAGAAAACCCCGGACTACGCGACGAGTGAAGAGCGCAAAATAGCGCGACCCCCCGAGTGAAGGCACAAACATATGAGCCCCGGTTAGCCGCTGGGAGAGGTATCGGGCCATTGTCTTGTGTGACATAGTGATTGTCCTCGCTGATCGAGCGGCGCAGTGTGTGCCTGGACGGGGCCTGCAAGTGAGGCCCACAGGACAGCAGAGTTCCAGCGCTGCCCTGGCAGGCGCCCCTCGGCGCGGACGGCGACTGCTGGTGAGTGAGGAAGAGCGTGGGGTGCGGCCTGCCACGAACACCATCAAGAGAGTGCACATAGAGCTGTATATAGTGTGGAGGGGAGACTGGTAGCTGCGCAGCTGCCCGAGGGTGGTAGAGACTACATTGACCACTGAAAGTAGGCGCGGTGGTAGAGCCATTGAGACGGCTGGAGGCCTGGCCCCACAGTGAGGCCGTGGTGAGGGGCTCTGGGTCTGCACGCTAATCTGACACTGCGACTAGCAGGGGCCAGTTCCGCAGTAGTGATGGACGGAGACGGAGGCTGCGACTTTGCGGCTGGCGAGACTGACTGGACTCGGCCTGGGGACACCCCCCCCCCTCTCCACGGCGCACAGGTGGGCAGTGGCTGCTGCAATGAATGGCGGAGACTGACCACAACAGTGCAAGAACCAAGAACTGCGCTGCTGAGACTGCCGGGTGTGGTGTGATTTCAGCCACTCAGGGGACCCTAGGGCAGATGTAAAATTCACTACTGCCCACCACAATAGCTGGAAAGTGGCGGAGGGTGGGGAGGACAGCGGGAGCCACAAGGCCAGGGAGAGCATTCGGCCTGGGACCTTGGTTGACCCACGCATAGGAGCCCAGCTGAATCGTAGGACCCGGAGCGTCACCCGCCACATTGATCGATCTGAACTATCCGCCGAGATGGGCAAGGGCGACAAAACGCAGACTAAGCTCAGTTTTAGCCAGCAGAGGTCTAAATCACAGGAAACTACGGTCACAGAGCCTGAGAACTTGCATCCAGTGGATTCGGCTACTGCCACCTCGGACATAAAAACAATCTTGCTTGCTATGGAGAAAGGTTAACAGACAAGCATGACCGCCCTGGGCTCCAAAATTGATGCATTGATTTACAGGATGGATAGAATGGCGGAGAGGATAGACAAGCACCCAGAGCGGCTCGATATGTCCGAGAGACGCCTCATGGAGGTAAAAGAATTGCAGACGGAACTGGGCACTGACCATAAGAAGATGGAAAAAGCGATGCAGACACTGCTGGACAAGACCGAGGACTTGGAAGCACGTTCACGACGAAGCAACCTCCGAATCCGAATTACGGGCCTTCCCGAGACAACACAGACGGGTAATATGGAACGCTTTGTTGAGAAGCAACTGGTGACTCTGCTAGGGGAAGATTCTTTCTCCCAGGTCTTCATTGTGGAAAGAGCGCACCGCTCACTGGGCCCGCGCCCGTGCCTGGGCATACCGCCACGCCCTATAATAGCGAAACTACTCAACTACAGGGACAGAGACACTGCGCTGCGGCTTGCCCGGGAGAAGAAGACGCTGCAATATGAGGGCTCAGAAATATCACTGTACCCGGATTTTACCGCCAGAGTACAAGAGGCCCGTAAGTATTTCACCCCCTACAAGAAACAACTCAGAGAACAGGGGATGGACTATGCTATGCTTTACCCAGCGAAATTGAGAGTTAACAGGCAGGGCCACTCGCACTTGTTCACAGACCCTCACGCACTGCAGCAAGCTCTGAGGAACTGGGCAAAGGAGCGCCACAGAGATAACCCGGAGCAATGCGCGGAGGTCGAAGCGGAGAGCCATCTGGATGAGCAGGAGTAGAGTCTATGCCGCAGCTGACCAGGAGAGGTGGTAAGGCGAACAGGGGGTCTCCTCTGGAGGCAGCTATGCTCTGGACTGGGTCTATGGACAATGCCATCTTTGCAGTACAGGACCGCAGGGTGGGGGGATATGCTTAAGCGACTGGACACAAGTAACTGCTTAGGGCACATGTTCAGCCGGTGCTGATAAAGTTGATGTTTGTGGTGCTCTCTGTGATATTATAAGGGGGCACCTTTTGGGTGTCCTATCCTCCAAGAAAATGGGGATGTGTGAACTTCAACATGATCTCTAATAGTTGATAGAATTACGGACCACTCATGGCCCTGTGTATAGTCAGTTGGTGAGTCTACATGAATATGGGACCCCCTCTAAATGTACTTTCAAGGTCAGGGAAAGAGAGGAACACAATTACATAACAGAACAATATTCCCTCATGACCTAAATAATTCCGCAAATTACAAACTCTATACTTTCAACAAAAGCCTGCAACACAAGGTGACAACATATACTTTTTCACATTTGTGATTTTTATTTCTTTTTTTTAAACATTCTTGAATGATGAATTATATGTCTTTTTTTGTAAAATGATTGTTATGAACTTAAAGAAATATTGCAAAAAAATAAGAATTGAAAAAAAAAGAAATAAAAATCACAAATGTGAAAAAGTATATGTTGTCACCTTGTGTTGCAGGCTTTTGTTGAAAGTATAGAGTTTGTAATTTGCTGAATTATTTAGGTCTTGAGGGAATATTGTTCTGTTTTAGTCAGTTGGTGAGGCTATGGAGCTTAGGCGGGAGCCGTATGAGGCTGCTAAGATGTGCGTTATTTCCACATAGTTCGATGGAGGCATGGCAACTTTGGCCCCGCGCATGATGGTCCCAAATGACTCAGTTGAGTCGTCAACCATGAGGGCTGGGACTGAGGGTGGGTGGGTTGGAAACTGGGTCGGCAAGGCCAGGTTGGGGGTGGTCTGCTGTGGGTGGGGGGTGGGTCGGTTGGAAGACTGTGTCCTGTTTGGGGATGGGCTAGGGAGTTTATTGCGTTTTTTTGGTCTTTGCACAACCCCACTTACGTCACTGGGAGATCAACTGATACATGCTCTTTATATGTATGACTATCATGACCTCCACACCTGCAATGCCTGATGGTGCTCCCCCAACTTTATTCCGAGCTCTCACATGGAATGTGCATGGCCTTAATGACCGCCGGAAGTTTAGAAAGGTGTTGAACTACTTACAGCGACATAATGTAGACCTTGCTCTCCTACAGGAGACGCACCTACCACTCACGAGCAGAATGCTGCTTAGTAGGGGATGGGCGGGACATATAGCAACAGCGGGCTTCACAACCCATTCCAGAGGAGTGCTGACCTGGGTCAAC
This sequence comes from Lissotriton vulgaris, assembly GCF_964263255.1. Classification (NCBI taxonomy): domain Eukaryota; kingdom Metazoa; phylum Chordata; class Amphibia; order Caudata; family Salamandridae; genus Lissotriton; species Lissotriton vulgaris. The sequence goes on along the minus strand of NC_141689.1, from coordinate 1,341,867,117 downwards.
CCTAGATCGAAACTCTCCCAGACACTTTTGTCTGCAGATCCGGAGGGACAATTCATTTTGTCTTGCTGCGCGGGGATGGGGCTGGATCTGGTGGTAATAAATGTGTATGTTCCAAATTACGATTCCCCAGAGATTCTTCACAATGTGGTAAAGGTAGCACGCGCTTACCCAGCGGCGCATCTTCTGTGGGGGGAGATCTGAACTTGGTGTTAGACCCAACACTAGATAGGTCTGCAGGCCCATTGCGCAAGCCCTGGGCGGCAGCACAGGCGATACAACAGGCGATCCCCATACTAGATTTGGAAGACGTATGGAGGAGTAGGAACCGGGAACAAGGGGGCTACACAAACTACTCTGCTTTCCATAACATCCACACTAGAATAGATTATTGGTTGGCCTCCTCCTCCATGATTGCCCAAATTAGCTCCTGTATGGTATTACCTAGGACGCTGTCCAATCACTCCCCTCTGCTGCTGGTGCTAGAAACTCCTCGGAAATCGATACCTCCATTTACCTGGCGCTTCCCACCTTGCTCGCTGCTGGACCCAGTGTTTAGGGGTGAGCTGGCGGAGGAGATAGACATCTTTTTTTGGCTAATATAGGCTCTGTGGACGACTTCCAGACGATATGGGAGGCCTTTAAGGTATTTATTCGCGGTGTCACAATGTATAAGCACTCCAGTGTGCTAAAATCCATCTGACAGCGACTAGGGACGCTGGAAAACCAGCTCGCTGCCCTTGAGCAACAGCAGCGGTCCACCCCATGTGACAAGGTGTCTGAGGAGATTAAAACGCTGCTCTCCGAATACCACGAAGAAGCAGATAGGGAGGTACAACACATGGGGAAATATGCCACGGCGCGTGTGTACGGGGAGGGGGAACGACCGAGCTCCCTATTAGCCAGATTAATCAAAGGGACTCGGGGAAAGTCCCTGATCGTGGAACTGCGTACTGCGGACGGAGGTAAGGTGTCGGAGGAAGGAGAAATAGTGGACGAATTTAGGAGATACTACTCTGATCTGTACTCCGCTAAAGGTGGTGACCTCACTGCAGAGGCGAGTGACTACCTGGATCACATCGACCTGCCGCAGCTGACAAATACTCATAGGGAATTCCTAATGGCTCCCATAGAAAGGGATGAAATAACAGAAGCATTAGCAAGCATGCGCTCTGGCAGCGCACCGGGCGCTGACGGGCTTACAGTTGCATTTTATAAAGCCTTCCAAGATAAGCTACTTCCACACTTAGCTAAGCTATTTGACAACATTTGTGCGGATGGAGCCATGCCGCCTTCGATGAGAGAGGCCCTGATAGTCACTATACTTAAACCAGGGAAGGTGCCCAGTGAGTGTAGCTCATACAGACCGCTCTCACTGTTGAACGTATACACCAAGATATACGCCAAAGTCTTGCCCTCTTGGCGCATGAGCTGGTTACCCCGGAACAGGCGGGATTCATCCCCAGCAGAAACTTGACGTATAATATACGCACGCCTTGGGTGCCATGCAACCTGTGCGATGGGACACGAAGGCGATTGCTGTCTTCCTAGACATGGAAAAGGCATTTGACTCTGTCGAGTGGCCATTCCTGTCCTTGGTGCTGCGGCGGTTTGGTTTGGGTGAGCCGTTCCTGCAAATGATAGGGGCCCTGTATTATAAGCCGACAGCGCGACTTCGATTGGGAGACCTGGTCACTGACCCTATCCAAATTGGCAGAGGAACAAGACAAGGCTGCCCCCTCTCTGCACTGCTGTATGCTCTGGTAGTGGAACCGCTGGCTTGTGCATTGCGTGAATACCACGGGCATGAGGGAGTCAGCTTTCCGTCTTACAAGATAGTTGTCTCGACTTACGCGGACAACACCTTGCTATACGTCCGTGATCTTGAACGCAACCTGTTCTCCTTGCTAAGAGAGGTTGTGCTATTCGGTGCTCTCTCCGGTTTGAAGGTTAATTGGTCGAAATCGGTTGCCTTCCCGCTTACCCCGATAATGAGGCAATTCGAAATGGAGTTCCTCTGCAGTGGTCCAGTGACACAGTCCGGTACCTGGGAATCAGGACACATATGGATTCGGAGACATTGCTACGAGAAAACTACGGTGTAGCCTGCAGTAAACTAGAAGATGACGTTGAGGCATGGTGTAAACTACCCCTCTCACTTATGGGGCGCATTGCCCTTATGAAAATGGTGGTACTCCCAAGATTTCTCTTTTTACTTAGTGCCATCCCGATGGTGCTGTTAAAGGCCTTCTTTCAGACTCTGACACAGCTAATGGTTAAGCTTGCCTGGGCGGGCAAACAACCCAGAGTAAAGTGGTCTCTACTGACACTCCCATATGAAATGGGCGGATTAGCGGCCCCGGATCTGGAACTGTACTACAGAGTGGCGCAGGCGGCACATCTCCACACTTGGATCCATGGGGACGAATGCATACCCCACCTTCGGATGGAACGCCTATTCGCGGAACCATTGCCACTGCCGGCTATGATCTGCCGGCAAATGGACCGCAGGACGGGCATATTGGACTCGCTCTCGGCCACAAACCATGCCTGGCACTCTCTATTGCTGACGCAGGGGGCTGCCCTCATATACTCGCCGTCCATGCCCATAGAATGAGCCCACTGGCTTTCGCCACTCACAGAGCGCGGCGTAACTCTGGCGCTTCATCAATTAGGCATTTCCACAATGGGCGACATGTTCATGGACGGTAGGGTCAAAGAGTGGGATCAGATAGAGTCGGATACAGCTCATGCCTCATTGTTGCAGAAGTTTCAGTACGACAGGGTACGCTGCGCTTTACTGGAATTACTGGGCCCGGACCTAGCGGAGCCTCCGGAAGTCCCGGAATTAACGTATGTAATTAAGGCGGAGACGCCCCGTAAGCTTGTAACCACGCTGTACAAAACAGGAGTGACGCACAGGGAACACCAGTATATGAAGGCCAGGGCCGCCTGGCAACAGGACTTGCAGAACACCGTTGATGACGACATGTGGAGATACTGCTGCACGAGCACGAAGAAGATATCGCTAAATGGTAGGCATAGATTGATACACTTTAAATTTCTCCAGAGAGTGTATTACACACCAGAGAGATTACATAGATATGGTCTCCGGAGCTCGGCGGAATGTGTACGCTGCCGAACACAGGTAGCGGACTTCTTGCACCTGGCGTGGACGTGCCCAGGGGTCAGTAGGTTCTGGTGTGGCGTATATGCGGAATTAAACCAGATTCTGGGTACAGACTTGACCCCGGATCCGGCACTGGCGCTGATGGGGTACTCCAAACCGTTGCCGGTTGCCGTCAGGCGCCTTGCAGACATGGTAATGCTGATTGCCAGACGGTTGCTAGCGATGTGCTAGATGAGAGGACCACTGCCCACAGTGAAAACATGGGCGCACGACATGATGTATTGTTGCACCCAATCGGAACTTTATAGCAAGCTTTTGCCACCAACCAGTCATCAGAAGAACTTCTGGGGCCTATACAAGTCGCGCTTGCAGAGTGCGGAGAGCAAAGCGACGGGAGGAGAGGGGACAGTAGAGGAGGAGAAAGTGCCCGAAGGGGCGCAGCCAGATGAGGCAGAGTAGCCCCTAGCGCGACGGAGCGGCTCTAGCTGGTGTGTCTGGAGGGCTGGAAACTTTCAGGTTATTGTAGGGCATCGGAGCGGCCTAGATTCCGATGTAGGAAGTGGCGTATACTATGGAACTAATTGGGGACAAATGTGCATGGGAGGGAGGGTGGGGTGGTGTTCCTATTGTGTTTTTGGTTGGCTTCGGGCCTAATTGGGATCAGGGCTGATGAGGGTGGCGGGCCAGAATCGGGAATCGCACACAGTACTAGATTCAGTAGAGCTCCTAGGGAGCGAGGAGGTGGCACTTTCCATCTAATGATTCCCCCCCCCCCCCCCCCCTCATCTTTTTGTTTTGGTCACACTCGGATGTACTATTATGCTGCCGGACCCCCAGGTGGTCGGCTGAAAGGCTGTTATACGAGATCGAATTTGTTATTATCCCAGACTATTTGGAGTGGCCGGCCTCTGAGTTGTAGGCCTGGTGCTGTGTATGACATGTGTGATACCCAATAAATGTCTTTGAAAAGGAGAAGAAAAAAAAAAAGGACATATCAGTTCACTAGTTCACTCTCTCCTTCGTCCAACAATGGCTTGCAAGGATCTTGCCATTAGGTCCAGGTAATTGATATATAGTTGTTGCTCTTCTGTGGACCTTTTTCCGTCGGTGAAGGAGATCCCACATCTTCTGGTATTTAAAGGCTGAGGAGGGTTTACTCTGTGGAAGTGATCACAAACCACAGAAAGGTAGTCTGTCTGGACTGCTTGAGAAGGGACTTCATTACGTTTATGACAAAACCCAAGCTTTCAGCAAATAGACTGTCATCTGCAACTACTTGCACTATCTGCCTGAACACTGATTGAGTAGACGGATATAGTCTAGATAAATAATCAGACAGAAGCCTTAGGTGCAAAGAAATTCCATTGCCGGTTTGAGCACCTTAGTGAAACACCAAGAGGCGGAAGAAAGCCCGAATGGAAGGGTTCTGAATTTGTAAACCTCATCTTGCCAATGGAACTGCAGGAATCTGTGATTAGGTGGAATAATGGGGATAGTGAGGTACACTTCTTTGAGATGAAGATGCACCATCCAGTCCTGTGGCTTCAGCAGATCTTGCAACAGGTGGATACCTTCCATCTTGAAATGGCAGTAAATCAACCACCCATTTAACTCAAGGAGATTAATCACAGGTATTTGAACTCTGTCCTATTTGCAAGGAAAATATTGCTGAGAAAGACCTTTGGGTATAGGATGGACTGGGCTAATGCGTGTTTGTGCAACCGGTTCAATACCTTGTGATATATCAGGAGGCACTGGGCCTCAGGAAAGATTAATGGACGAGGCTGTAACTATTGCTCTGGGGAACTGTAGAACTCTATGTGGAACCCCTGTACCGATTGAAGTACCCATGGTTGTGAGGTTATCTTCTCCCAGTGTGAAGGAAACATGCCAGTCGACCCCCAGTTTCAGTTGCGAAGAAAGGAAAACTCTTACTTGTTTGGATTTCGTAGAACTGGCCTCTGTTGGCTCCTCATGTACCACAACCTCTGTGCGCTCTCTTGACGGGGAAGAACTCTTCACCCGTGGATGGTTCTGCTAATTGTTCTTGCATTAGCCTGGGCTTGGGTAGGGCCTTGCATGTAGAACCAGTTGGTTGAGCACTCCCTTCCTCGACCAGCCCAGGCAAAAAAGTTTGTGTGAAAATCATTTTGATGGATGCCTGAGCCTTATCGAGGTAGTCAAGCTAGAAGTGCTTACTTGGCCCAATTTGCAGAGCCATAGTACAAACAAAACCAGGACACCAGTGGCAAGCAACTCTTTCCACCATGGTTAGGACCCAGTAGCCCATCTGCCTTGTGCCCCCCTCCCACCCAAAAGAGTTCTGACATGTGGCAACAAAATTACTTTGTTATGTATGGGTTTCATAGAGAGTCACTAACCTTCATTTCAATTTCCAAATGTCATAACTTACTGCTAAGACGTAGCAACAGTTGATAATTAAACTTGTTATCCTCCACTTTGCTACATCATAAACGCCTTTTAGGCCAGGCTGACAGAGCACTCTGAGAGCCTGTCATCGCAGTTGTGCTTCTCTGCTTCGAATGAAAACACAAAGCTCAGCTGCAGGAGGAGGAAGGGATTGTTACTAAAGACAGGGGTCCCTAGAAAACGAGTACACATCAGGTAATAAACATATGCTAAATAGACAATATGTTCTTTGTCCAGCCGGACAGAATTTATTTAAACAATACTTTTTAAGTGAAAGAATTTTTAGAGTGGAGCGCAACTTGCGACCCATACATACAAAACAAGGAACAAAATTGGAGGGAGGGGGTTCAGGCAAGGAGAGGAAATGTCTGTTTTCTAGTAATCAGTAGACAGACTTGATTGTGTATTAGTATCATTGTGCATTACATACACAGTATTAAGTGCCAAATGGTACATTGGTGTCGACGTTTCGATCCCTTTACTCAGATACATGGGATCATCTTCAGGACAGTAATTATGAACATGCCTTTCTTGGAATAGTCCGGAATGACTGTGCTTCCAAAAATAGCGTGCAGGTTCCAGCGGTGCATGGGTCCGACCTTGTATAAACCGGTCCGGCCTTGTATAATCCAAACGTTAATGATCGAGGTGGGCAAATGACAAAGATTTTAACGATCTAATCCCAGCACTGTGTTTAAAAACAGTTGAGCTTTCAATGTAGAGAGGCCGTCACTGATACGGCGGGACCACAAGGCCGGACCCACGCACCGTTAGAACCTGCACGCTATTTTTGGAAGCACAGTCATTCCGGACTATTCCAAGCAAGGGATGTTCATAATTACTGTCCTGAAGATGATCCTATGTATCTGAATAAAGGGATCGAAACGTCGACACCAATGTACCATATGGCACTTAATACTGTGAATGTAATGCACAATGGTACTAATACACAATCAAGTCTGTCTACTGATTACTAGAAAACTTTCCTCTCCTTGCCTGAACCCCCTCCCTCCAATTTTGTTCCTTGTTTTTTATGTATGGGTCGCGTGTGGCGCTCCACTCTAAAAATTCTTTCACCTAAAAAGTATTGTTTAAATAAATTCTGTCCGGCTGGACAAAGAACATATTGTCTATTTAGCATAAGTTGATTACCTGACGTGTACTCGTTTTCTAGGGACCCCTGTCTTTAGTAACAATTACTCACCCAAGGTCCCTAGTGTAGTACCCCCGGGTTCCCTTGTTTCCTTAAAAAGGAGGAGGAAGGGAGGCAGGGAAAGTGGTGGGGAGTTGGTCAAGGATGGCAGGTTAGTTTTTATTTCTTTTACCTTTTGAACAGGGATATATAACAGATGCCATGTTATATATAGCTCAGTCATTACTCCTTTGCTCATGTATAGCAGTTGAAAGCAGAAGCAGATGATTTTGGGGAGCAATAAATAATATAAAATTATAGATGGGTATCACAAACCACCAAGTGGTTGTAGGGACAAGGGACCGCTGGGTCAATAATGAATATGAGGATGGATACCCACAAAGTTAGTAAGATGAACAGTTTCTTTTATTCAGTGAGTAATGTGATTCACAGAGTAAGAGTGTACATCCAGCGTTGTTGTAGACGAGGAGAGGGGGGGGGGGACGGAAGTGTCTCTACAGCCCAGTTAATCCTTATGGCAGGAAAGCTTCTGTGGCAGTCCACGTTGTCTTAGCACCGGCAGGAGAACGTCCCTGACAGCACCAAAAGAAAAGAAGATAACTACAGGTCAGTGGAAAACTCGAGGGAGCTGCTTTTAACCAGGGCAGGTGGGTGCGAGTGGATCACTGCGAATAACTGTCACCTGTGCTTAAGAAGAGTGAAAATCGGCGCCCACCCTCACAACCCTACCCATTCCATTTAGCGCCGAGACACCCATGGGTAATTGCAGCGCTTTAAAAATTGCATAAATAAATAAATAAATTCCCACCCTGTAAAAACGAGCGCCCCCGCAGACAATGATGTACCTGCTCCAGCCACATTCCTCCTGGAGCATTCTTGGGCGACATGACAGATTCTTCTCCTTGGTGTCAGGACCGCCGGAGGATACAGGATTCAGCCGCTGCTCCTCTGGTTCACTTCCATGTTCCTCTTCCCCAGTCTGTCTTCCGGCTTGCCCCCTCCCTGGTTCTGGCTCCAGGTGGGGCCTCCCGATAAAAGGAGAGGGTCCGATGTCATGCTTGCTGATACGCCATCCCACAGGTCCGGAGAGGTCTTAAACCAGCCAGGCCATTCCTGTGTACGGACGAGGATTAAAGTGTCAATGTCGGATGAAGTCAGTGGGGCCCATTTCCCAGGAAACCCATGACACAACCTCCCCCATGGGTTTCCCCGATCGGGGGAAAGAAAGTCGACGTTCCCCTATTCCGTTCCTTTACGGTGACGCACCTCAAACCGGAAAGGCTGTAGGGTCAGGAACCACAAGAGGACACGGTTGTTGCAACCCTTGTTCAGTTGGAGCCATGTCAGGGGAGCATGGCTAGTATATAAAATAAAGGGTCTTCTCTCAAGATAGTAGCACAGTTTTTCGATTGCCCACCTTACTGCTAAGCATTCTTTCTCTATCGTGGGATAGACCCTTTACCTCTGGAACAACTTCCTACTGATATAGACGACAGGTCTCTCCTCACCCTCACTATCAACCTGGGACAGCATTGCCCCAATTCCCACCCTTGAGGCGTCCGTCTGGAGGATAAAGGGTTTTTGAAAGTCTGGGGTCATCAGTACAGGGGAGGTTGTCAAGACGATCTTAAGGAGTAGAAAGGCCCAGTTTTCAGGGACCGAGGGGTAATGTAGCCATGAGGCAGGGCCTGATTTTTTAAAAAGATCTGAGAGGGGGCAGCAACCTCGGGAAACTTGGGGATGAAGCGTCTGTAGTACCCCACCAACCTGAGGAAAGCCCGAAGGTCACGTTTGGTAGCTGGGAAGGGTGTGTTTTGAATGGCGTTTACCTTCTTGGTCTGGTGCTCGATCAGACCTTTCCCTAGAACATATCCCAAATACTTAACGTTCTGGAAAGCAAATCTGGACTTTTTCGCGTTGAACAAGCGAGCCCAAGTTTGGTAAGGATGGCCTGAAGATGTTGAAGGTGTTCGTGCCATGACGTGCTATATACCACGATTTCGTCTAGTTAGGCAGAGGCGTAGGATAGGTTAGGTGCTAATACCATATCCATCAGCCTCTGGAAACTAGCCGGGGCGCCATGCAAATCAAATTGGAGGACCTTAAAGTGGTATAGGCCATCGGTGTGGAAAAAGCTGTCTTTTCTTGGTCAGCAGGGTTTAGGGGAATTTGCCAATAGCCCTTGGTGAGATCTTAGCCTCACTAAGGCGCTCTATCAGCTCATCAAGCCTGGGAAGCGGATAGCCGTCCTGTTTGGAGACACGATTTATCGCTTGAAAGTCAATACAAAACCGGATGCTGCCATCTGCTTTCAGTTACAAGGACGACTGGGGAGCAGCAATTGCTCTTAGAGCGTACTATGATCCCCGTCTTTAGCATCTGAGATACTCATTCTGGACAGCGAGGCGCCAGATCTCAGGGACCCTATAGGGTTTCTGTCTGGTCACGACTCCTTCTTGAGTCGGGATTGAATGTTCGCCAGATAGGTCCTGCCAGGTTGATCGGAGAAGATCTCTTTATGGTTAAGAAGGAGGGCCCTGATTTATTCCCGTTCTTTGTTGGTTAACTCAGTATTAATTATAGTGTCCTGTACTGTGTGGAGCAGAGTTTCCACAGTGGATACACTATGGGTCTGTTTAGGTGGAGGGCCGAGCCATTTTTTAAGAGATATGATACATTTGAGTTTTCCTCAGGGAGAGGCTCAGGACATAAGTTGTTTTTCCTATTTTTCTTGTGATCTGGAAAGGACCCTGCCACTCATTTCTTAACTTGTGAGAGGAGGACGGAAGAAGGACTAGAGCCCAGTCTCCTATGTCTAATTCACGCCACTTCTTTCCTTTATCGTAGAAGTGTTATTGTCATTGTTGTGCCTTTTCTAATGACACGTGGGCTAAGGTTCTTAGTTTGTGCAAACGGGACTTAACTTGATTTGCGTAGTCCAACAATGCCTGAGCTTCCCGTGCCCCCTCTTTTTCCCAACTCTCTTTTGTAATCTCTAAGAGGGTTCGGGGTTTTCCGCCAAAGAGTAGCTCAAAAGGGGACATACCAAGACTACTCTGGGTCTGACTTGTGAGCACAAACTATGCTAAAGGTAGTAGCTGATCCCAGTTCTTTCCATCCCCAGTGAGCATCTACTTGAGGGTGCCATTGTAGCGCTCTTCAAGCCTGTCCGTCTGGGGATGGTAGGTTGATGTCTTTATGTGTTGGATGTTCAGTTCCTTGCAAACCTGCCTCATTAGCCTTGACATAAAAGGAGTCCCATGATCTGTAACGATATCACAAGGAAACCCTATTCTCGGAAAACCTTCTATCAGGTTTTGGGCTATCGTGGTGGATGTGGCCGACCTCAAGGGAAGGGCTTCTGGATATCTTGTGGTGTAGTCCACTATACACGGAGATATTGATACCCCCAGCTGGATTTGGGTAGGGGGGCCTATAAGGCCCATACCGATTCTATCAAATGGTTTACCAATAATAGGAAGAGGATTTAGTGGGACACTGGGTGGAACATATGGGTTTTTCTTCTGGCATATTTGGCACTCCTGGCAGTATCGCCGTACCTGTGCATATTTCCAAGGTGTGAGAAGTTGGCCTGATGTATGATGTCCACAATTCTGAGGGCACCTTGTATCGGTCCAAACAATCCCTTATGGTGGTGTTTGTAAAGTCAACCTTATAGACAAGCTATCCTAGGGGTAGCATGGACTAAGCAGTCTTAGGCTTAACTCAAGAGGGCATGTGAAGCCAGCTGTTTTACCATATGCAATCCTATAATATCAAATGAAAGGACACCACACAAGTTATATATTATTAAAAATATATGTATTTATTACTAGAATAATCCTCTGTACTCTTTATGAGTGCAGAGGCACAAGCGTTTAAACAAAAGCACAGTTAAACATTCAAAAGTTGCACAATCTTGGATAGGCCCGGTGGCCACTCAAACCATATACTAAAATAGTGGTATAAGTACCACCTCTAGAACAATGGTAAGGCCTAGGGCATTGTGAATTGCTGGGACTACTTGGGACTAGCAGTGATGAAGTCGGGAGAGGCCCGCGGGACACGGGAGCAGTGCCTAAAGCACAAGCATGCACCAATGCAAAAGTCAATGGCGCGTAAAAGTTATCGAGTTACTGTTTTGGAAGTCTTCCGACTGGAATAGAATTACCCCACTTTAAACTAGGACACTAGAGGTGTAAACCACTACAGGAGCACCGGTGTTAGTTGGTTACATCACCCACAGGAAGCGGGTGCATAGGTGCCAAAGTGTGTCGGGTTTCGTCATGGAGATCTATAGAGCCTGGAGATGAAGATACAGCAGGCGGCCAGGAGAGAAGAGTCCGGTTGGATCCAAGGGTGGATCGAAGATGTAGAGTACCTGAAAGCAGAGGGGACAGAGTCTGAGTCACTAGCCAGTGACCAGGATGGAACCAGGAAGGAACCAGGCGATGTTGGGAGCAATCAGGTGGTTGTCATGAAGCTTGTCTCCGCTGCCAAGTGGACTCTGGGGCATCGAGGATGACCAGGAGTGGATCACGAGCTGTCCCATAGAAGCTCTCGATGTCGGCGGTTTCGGCTTCCGGATCGGAGTTAGCAAGCCTTGGCAAATGCAACCCACACAGGATTAAAAGATTGCTTCTTACTTGGACCAGCAAGGTCAGTGAGATAGCTCCTTTTCAGGGGAGCGAGAGACAGTCTGGAGCAACCAGACCAGCAGAGTAGTTTTGTAGTTTCATCGCCGTAGAGGCCACTAGCCAATGAGCAAGTGACCGGACAATGCATCGAGCAGGAAAAATGCAAAAGGGCCCCAATCAGCACTCGATGAGTATGGAGGAGAGATCTTCGGTGCACAAGCTGCTCAGGGCAAAGGCTTCTCAAACCTCAATGCACAGTTTCGAGGGTGCCTCGGGAGCTGCACGGTCAGCACTTTACAGTCTTTTCAAGATGGCTGGCCCCACGCTTCACGTCGCCTCCACGGGTCTCAGATTCGCTGGAACTGTGGATCGGGCTGTTAGAAGTCAGGGAAGTTGGGTCTTGTTGATCTCTGTTGCTCGAGTTCTGGCGGGAACTGCAACATAGCAAACCATTGGGCGCTGGATGATGCCTGTTTGCACAGGGTGGTCACTCCTTCACCACAAGGGACATTCTTCAGTCTTCCACATCGAGTGGGATGTCGAAGGGTCCAGAGTTCTGTATCAAAGTTTCAGTCAGGATAATCTAATGCTCCTGGGCACAGCTCCTACCTATATTTCAAATCAAGGGGCTGGATTACCTGCTAGGTCCCTCCTATGGGTGGGACCCAGGAAGGGGGTGGTTACACCCCTTTCCCTTTGTCCAGTTTCGTGCCAGAGCTGGGGCTGGAGTGCCCCAGTACCGGTTTGAACAGGACTTTGCATGGGAAGCCTTTGTGCGCCCCTGGCAGTGTCTAGTTTCATTCAACCCTCCCTGCTACAATCCACTATCTCCTGTCTGGGGTGGTGTAACACCGCCCTGTGACAGGAAACCTATTGTCCAGGCCTCCCCTGCCTGAGTTTCGGTCAGCAGCAGGAGGCCAGACTCGTGTCTGTGGCAGCAGCGTCCATTTCGTGATGCTGGGGCTCTGGTTAGATTTAACCGCGTTTAAGCAAAGTAACATGTCTTCTCCCTCTAGAAGGGTGGAATGCTACCCCCGTCGCCAGGACTGGCGAGGGGGTAGTATTCCAAAGCGTATGACACCTTATACGACATGTTTTGATAAAGTCAAACCAAAGTTAGCAAGTAACCACGAGGATTATAATGCACTTTAAGAGTGTATGGTATGGCAATATCCCAGAACAGCTAAGGGACTTGGTTCCGAAAGCTGCAGACAGGCTCAGCTCATGCTAGAGCACCATCTCACATAAAACCAAGCACTCTGCCTCCAGGATTCTTAAGACCTGCCATAGGAGTGACTTATATGTATATATGTGTCCAGATATAGGTTTAGATATAGGTATACTATATCTAAGCAAGGGGTGATTACACCACCTTGCCCCAGCTGAGTGATCAGCCAGTTGTGTCTGTTTGAATGGCCAGCCAGGGGTGGCAAAAGATATGCTGCATCCCCTGGTAGGCCTTGGATGCACCTATGCCCTGGGTACCTATAGTACACTGTACAGGGGCTGATAAGGTATCCAATACCAAATTGGTGTGTACCTAAAGTACATGTATGTGAATTTAGAGAGAGAACAGCAGGCTGTGGGTCTGATTAGCAGGTCCACAGCCACATTATGTCGAAAACCAGTGAAGCAAAAAGCAAAAATCTGGGGTGACCATAGGAAAGCAGACCCTACTCACCTACATAACCCCCCGCCCCACCCCAAACGCAGGGACATTAAACTTAACCGTGACCAGATAAGTCTTCATGTTCTAAGTGGAAATACCTGGAGAGACCATCTGCATTGCCATGATCAGTCCCTGGTCTGTGTTCCACTGTAAAGTCCATCCCCTGTAGGGAAATGGACCACCTGAGCAGTTTGGAATTCTCACCCTTCATCTGATTTAGCCACAAGAGGGGCTTATGGTCTGTCTGAATTAGAAAGTGAGTGCCAAACAAGTATGGTCTCAACTTCTTCAGGGCCCAAACCACAGCAAAGGCCTCCCTCTCAATGGCTGACCAACGTTTCTCTCTAGGGGTCAGCCTTCTGCTAATGAAAGCAATGGGCTGGTCTTGACCATCTACATTAAGTTGTGAAAGCACAGCTCCCACCCCCAACTCAGAAGCATACGTTTAGACAATGAACTCTTTGGAGTAGTCAGGACTCTTCAGGATAGGTGCAGAGCACATGGCCTTCTTCAGGTCAATCAAATGCCTTTTGACAGCTAACTGTCCACTGAACCTTCTTTGGCATCTTCTTGGATGTCAGGTCATTCAATGGTGTCACAATGGACCCATAGTTCTTTACAAACTTCCTGTAATAGCCAGTCAGGCCCAAGAAGGCTCTGACTTGTGTCTGGGTCGTTGGAGGAGCCCAGTCCTGTATGGCCTGGATCTTGCTCTCCAATGGTTGAACCTGACCCCCACCTACTAGGTGGCTCAGGTACACAACCCTGCTCTGCCCTATCTGGCACTTGGTAGCCTTGATAGTCAGGCCTGCCTTTTGCAGGTCCTCCAGAACTTTCTTCAGGTGGATCAGGTGATCCTCCTAGGTGGAACTAAAGACAGCAATATCATCTAGATAAGCTGCGCAAAAGTCATCCAACCCAGCAAGGACTTGGTTCACCAACCTTTGGAAAGTGGCAGGTGCATTCTTCAAACCAAAGGGCATTACCACAAACTGATAACGTCCACTGGGGTTTGAGAATGCTGTTTTGGCTTTAGACACCTCAGCTAACCTGATTTGCCAATAGCCAGCTGTCAAGTCAAATGTGCTCAGAAATTTGGCAGAAGCCAATTTATCTATGAGCTCATCTGCCCTTGGAATAGGATGAGCATCTGTCCTAGTGACAGCATTGAGACCTCTATAGTCCACACAGAACCTCATTTCTCTCTTTCCATCTTGGGTATGAGGTTTTGGCACAAGGACTGCTGGGCTGGGCCAGGGGCTCTCTGATGGCTCAATTACTCCAAGTTCAAGCATTTTCTGCACCTCAGCCTTTATACAATCCCTGACATGGTCAGGTTGCCTGTAGATTTTATTCTTCACAGGCAGACTGTCACCAGTGTCCACCTCATGGGTGCACCAGTTAGTTTGACTGGGTGTGAGAGAAAACATATGTCTATGAGCCTGCAACACCTGTCTGCAGTCTCATTGCTGTTGGTCAGTGAGGCTGCCTGCCAAGGCTACTCCATCCACTGAACCATCATCAGGGTTTTGAGATAACAGGTCTGGGAGAGGGTCACTCTCTTCCTCCTGGTCCCCATCTGTAGCTATGAGTAAACCCATGTTTGCCCTGTCCACATATGCCTTCAATCTGTTTACATGAAGCACCCTGTGGGGGCTCCTAGAGGTGCCAAGGTCCACCAAGTAGGTGACCTCTCCCTTTTTCTCAAGTATGGTGTGAGGTCCAGACCATTTGTCTTGGAGGGCTGCTGGGGCCACTGGCTCCAACACCCACACCTTCTGCCCTGGCTGGTACTCAGTAAGAACAGCCTTTTGGTCATGCCAAGCTTTCTGTAATTCTTGTCTGGCCTCCAGGTTTTTGGTTGCCTTCTCCATGTATTCAGCCATCCTGGAGCGGAGACCAAATACATAGTCCACAATATCAAGCTTAGGCTTTTTGAGAGGTAACTCCCATCCTTCCTTTACAAGACACAGTGGACCCCTTACAGGGTGGCAAAACAAAAGTTCAAAAGGGCTGTAACCATCCCCCATCTGTGGGACCTCTCTGTAAGCAAAGAGCAGACAGGGTAAAAGGATGTCCCATCTTCGCCTTAGCTTTTCAGGTAACCCTTTTATCATTCCCTTTAGGGTCTTGTTGAACCTTTCAACAAGCCCATTGCACTGTGGATGGTAGGGTCTGGTAAACTTATAGTTCACTCCACACTCTTTCCACATTGCTTTCAAATATCCAGACATGAAGTTGGTACCTCTGTCTGAAAGTACCTCCTTTGGAAAGCCCACTCTGGAGAATACTCCAAGTAGGGCCCTTGCCACAACAGGTGCTGTTTTGGTCCTCAGGGGAATTGCCTCTGGGTACCTGGTGGCATGATCCACTACCACCAGGATAAACCTGTGCCCAGATGCTGTTTGGGGATCCATTGGTCCAACAATGTCTATCCCAACTCTCTCAAAGGGAACCCCCACCACAGGTAGTGGTATTAGGGGGACCTTTGTGGTGCCACCTGATGTGCCACTGGCTTGGCAGGTGTCACAGGAACGACAAAACTCCTTGGTATTCTCTGACATGTGAGGCCAGTGAATGTGAGGGACAAGTCTTTCCCAAGTCTTGTTCTGGCCTAAGTGTCCTGCTAGGGGAATTTCATGGGCCAAGGTGAGAAGGAAGCCCCTAAATTGCAGAGGTATAACCAACCTCTTGGTAGCACCAGGCTTAGGGTCTCTAGCCTCTGAATAAAGGAGTCCATCATCCCAATACACTCAATGAGTACCTTGAGCATTCCCAGCAGCCTCAGCAGCAGCTTGCTGTCTGAAGGGCTCAAGAGAAGGGCAAGTTAACTGAGCCTGCCCCAGATCTGCCCTTGAGGGTCCCCCTGTCCCCAGAAACTCAACCTGATCAGGTTCAAGCTCTTCTAGGACAGTCTCCTCTTGGATCACAGAATCAGCCTCCTGTGAGGGCTGATCCTCAATCTGGGGCAAGTGGGAAGGCACTGCCTTAACCCTCTTGCTCTTCCTCTTGGGTTGTGGTTGGTCTATAGTTTCAAGATCCACCACAGGTTCAGGTAGGCACTTCTTGGCCTGGGACCTGGTTACAGCAACACCATGTGCTGAAATACCTAGCATCTCTGCATGAGTCCTGTACTCCACTTCTGACCATAAAGAATTCTCTAGATCGTTGCCCAAAAGACAGTCAACTGGGAGGTCTGCTCTCACAACAACTTCTTGAGGCCATTTACCCCTTCCCAGGAGAAGTTAACAACAGCCGCACTATGTGTAGTAGTGGCGTTGCTAGCATTGGTCACTAGGTAATTCTCACCTAGTACAATTTGTCCAGGGTCCACAGGGTCCTAATACGAAATCAGGTAAAATATTGAGTCTAAATGGCGGAGGAATAACCTAATAGCTATGTACATGGTTATAAAATACTGGCTAGTCCCCAACTGGGATCCATTCTGACAAATCATGATCAGTTGAACTTACTGCCGTCCCAAGACTTTGTCCTTGGTCTGTAATATAGAATCATGCGTGTACTCAAGAGGAGCACTGAGAGAGACTATAATTTAAGTGAATGTGTATGATAAAAGGAAGATATACCTGTATGCAAGTGAAGATTCTTTTGTTGTGCTAAATGTGCTCTATGGTCCATACAGTTAAGGCTATCATGATGCCTTCTAGATTCCACGTACTAGGGAATCTATTTTAGGGAGTGTCTCTAGAGGGTTGACATAGCAGGGCAATCACCGGTCAAATGTAGGAGCATTGCTCCAAGGCTGATCAGACGGAAAAAATAACTTACTGAAATATTGGAAACATGTTTTTTAAACGTTTGAAAAATGTAGTGATCTATGGTGATGAAAGCTGGTTGCTAGCACAGAACTGTATTTTGAATAGTACATGATTATACAGAAAAGTAAAATGAATTTTGTTTTGCTCTCTATATTGCAGAGTTTTTATCCCTGTGCCCGTCCCAGTATACTGCCCCTTGCCCTGACGAAGGTGCGGCCTTATTGGCCTGTCACCGAAACGCGCGTCGGCGCATGTCTCCAGGAATACGGTCATTGTCCTCATTACACCAGGACCTGTAGCTAAAACCACCTATCCGGACGAACATCCCGATTTGACCACCTATGTGCTGTATTCGCAAGGAATAGTAGAATGAATGATAGAATGAATGGTGTATGACATTAGGAGAGAAAGAGTGAGTAGGGATTGAAGTGAATGATACTGTGTGTGTAAAGATTGGCTGTTACTGGGTAGGACGAATTGTCTTGATATTGTTGTCCATATATCTGTTTGTTTTATTTATGACTTATATGTACCTATGATATACACAAAAAAATATATTTTTCCCAAAAAATCTTTTGTAATATCCCTGTTATCAGAAAACAATAAAAAAATATATATTTTCTAATCTTGAACTGTATAGTCCTTTTGATTTGACCATGTGATTGTTATATGTAGTGTCAACCCCTAGGTTAATCACCCCTCCATACACATCAGTTAGGACCCCCTAGCCAGGGCCTATATATCCTGAGGCAGGGTACTCTCCTTTTCTATTTATATTGGTTTTCCCCCCTACTACCTGCCCATATCCTAAAGATACCCACGGGGAACCCCCTTCTTTGTCCACTTGATTCCCAGCCTTGAGCTGTGGGGGTTGTTCGGGTTCTTGTGACTGAATGGACCTAGAGAATGTACAAGTGGAGCTTGAGTGGTTGTTTGTAAGTGTTAGGACAATTTGTTTGGGTTTTGAAAGTGACACACGCATGATCTATACTTAATATCAACTGAGGCCCAGTGAACTATAAAAATTAACGCCATACTTAGACGATTGGTATCCTATTAGCCTATCTCTATTAACCAGCTAACATCCTTCCTGCCTTATACTAATCCCACCCAGAAAAAGAACCAGAATGGACACCATAAAAACGTTTGGTTTTACGGACGACGACTTTGCTAAAATGCTTGGCCTCCCAGTGGATGGCAATCAAGATTTCACTGTACCAAAAGGACTAAATGGAGATTGGAATAAATTGTTAAATCTCCGGAAAAAATCCAAGAGAACAGAACTAAATGCCAAGTTCATGTTCGACTATTTACGAGCTGGTACTATTCCCATTGGGCTTAGAGTCCGTAACATCCCTGGAATGTTCATCGAAATCAGACAGTTCCTGGAGCGATGGGCCCTTATTTCCAACCGTTGCTCCAGGGACTGGATGATGCTGATTGTGGAAACGGCACGGACCGTTATGGAGATCCTTGAAAAAGAAATCAGAGAATTGGAAGATAAGCTGAAGGAGGGAGATTCAGTAGATGAGGGAAAAAGGAAGCTTGAAGAAATCCAATTTGAATTGGAATCCTTCTCTGACTACCTTCTTAAAAGGAAAACAGAAAAACTAAGGAAGGACGTCCGAATGTTCTCACAAGAAAGGGCTTACCCCTACTTAGGGACCAACTTCTATACTACCCAAGAAGAAAATGCCCCTCGAGGACAGACACCAAGGTGGGGACAAGGAAGGAAGGTCACCACCTTTTCTGAAACGACCGACTCCGAGGGGGATACCCCTGAGGAATATGACCCAAGCTATGAACAGGGACATAACCCAAATCAAGGGCACAATCCCAACAGGGGAAATAGAAATGGAGGATATGACCGCAACTACCAACCAAACCGTTTTTTAGGGAACCGCCGGGGCAACACCCGTCCCCCATCGAGAACCCCCCAAACGAGGAGTTACCATCAGGGTCGCGGACAACCGCAGATGTATGTGCAGACTCGCCATCATCAGTATTGGTGAACATAAGGGGGCTCCCTGTATTCAATCTGTCCAATGAAACTGTAGACCCCGAGGCCATCCAACTTCTATCTAGGGGCCTCTCATTCGTACCATCCTCCAACTTTAACAAATTTGAATTGAATAAAGATTTACAACTGTTCTTTAGGAAAGTACGCCTCCAGAAGTTTTTCCTGGAAGCACCCCCCGCCAACAAGGAAAACAACAGATCTGGTTGTAAACCCCCATCTTCTTTTACACCTTCTTTGGAGATGGTGGGACCTGAGGTCAATATATTTGAAAAAACCGTCATGCAGAAAATCAACAAGATGACCAAATATGTGCCCCTACCTAAAGCCAATCTATCTATCAAGGAAAAGAAAGCCCTAAAGGATTTGGAAACAAACAAAAATATCACAATTAAACCTTGTGATAAAGGTGGTGGGATAACACTGCTAGATACCACTGATTACAAAAGGAGAATGAATGAACTATTATCATCCTCAGGCCACTACATACGTGTCACTAGGAACCCCGAAAATGCCCTGAAAAAACGGATACTGGTAATGGTCCAAAAAGCGGTTAACCAAGACCACATTTGTGAAGCTGAAGCAGAGTATCTTACGCCATCCAATACCAAAATACCTATTATATATGGTTTACCAAAAACCCATAAAAATAGTGTAGATCCTCCCATGCGACCAATAGTCTCAACCATTGGCTCCGCCACCGAGCCATTATCGAAGTACATCGATAAATGTTTAAACCCAATGGTGACAGAACTGAAATCGTATGTACGGGACACTGGGCACTTTATCCAGCAAGTGGAAGGGATTCCATTCCACGAAAACTCTGAAATAATGGTCACACTTGATGTGGAGGCATTGTACTCGAATATACCACAACAAGGAGCATACAATGCAATTGAGACTGTACTCTCCAGGAATACCAGCATAACCAACTCTGAATTCATCCTACAATGTCTCAAAGTGGTTTTATTTGAGAACTACTTTGAATTCGATAACACCCTATATAGACAGGCCTCCGGTGTTAGTATGGGAGCAAGCTGTGCCCCTAGCATTGCCTGCCTGTATATGGGGGAATTCGAAAGGACGAATATCTTTAACGAAATGGCCCCCTTTTTCGAGAACGTCATGAACTGGAAACGGTTCATTGACGACATCTTTTTCATCTGGAGGGGGGCAGAAGAACAATTGACTGAATTCATGGAATGGCTTAATGTGGCAGATACCAATCTGAAATTTACCAGTCACACCAGCAGGTCTAGAATTGAATTTCTAGACATCTGGATTGAACATCAGAATAACGCCATCAAAGTATCTTTGTACACCAAACCGACAGCTCGAAACACCTTGCTTCAATATGCCAGCTTCCATCCGCGCAGCCAGAGGGATAGTATCCCTTACAGTCAGTTCCTTCGGATTAGAAGGAACTGCACGGACCTACAAGATTTTTTGACCCAGGCTGACATACTTCAGGAAAAACTCCGATTCCGGGGATACCCCCCGAGATTGATCAGAGAGTCATTCAAACGAGCCAGATACACAAACAGGGAAGCTATGTTTACGGAGAATGAATCGGAGAAACTGAATCAACTAGTGTGTGTAACTCGTCACTCCGAAATGAACCACAAGATCAGGCAGGCTATAAATTCGAGCTGGCATATCTTGAATCTGGAGGATGAGGAAACACACTTACGACGACCCATCTTTGCCTTTAAGAAAAACCAGAATTTAAAAAACCATCTAGTAAAAGGAAAAATACAGGAACCCCCCACGAACAAACAAACCACCTTGACAGGAATGGGTCCAATATATGGCAACCATAAATGTGGGACATGCCACATTTGTCCACAGGCTATGGTGGGGGATACAGTCATCACCAATACACGCACCATCTCAGTTAGCAGGAATGCGACGTTAACCAATTGTCGCACTAGCAACATCATCTACCTTATTCTGTGCCCGTGCAATCTCCCATATGTTGGAGAAACTGGCAGAGAATGCCGGGTACGAATAGGGGAGCATAAGTCCAATATAAGAAACAAAAAGACGGCAGCCCCTATTGTGACCCACTGGCTAGAGAAAGACCACAAAGATGTGGAAATTCGCTGGTTTATCTTGGAAAAGATAAAAGCCAATCCTGGAACTGATCCAACATGCCTCCGAAAGAAACGGGAGGTCTTTTGGATTTTTTATTTGGATTCTGTAAAAAAAGGTCTGAATGAGGAATGCCCCTGGCATCAGGCCTTTCTATAACAACACTGTGGCGTTTTAGAGTTTAAAAAGAGAGAACTCGTACTCTAATCTTCAGACAATTGATCTAAGTGTCACCCTCCTCTCTAATATTTACATGACTACACGTATGTTGACAGTATGACCCACAGTAATGGGAAAGGCTATTTTGACAGCGGACGACCGGTTGCACTAAGATGACCGCCACACTACCTCAGATAATATCTCAAAAAACAGCGCCTTCGGTAAACAAAAGATGGCGACTGAGTGCATAGAGGGAGCGATAGTCCGTCAATTGTTTCAACTGTTTCAATCGGGATCAGCTGATTAGGCAATCCCAGGAGGCGCGAACATGACGGTACTTAATTAGGACGCCGGAAACAAGAGAGAATCCGGCATCCATCCATTGGCCGACAGACCGAGTCGGCGGAATCCCAGCGTGATGATAACAGCCTCCGGGACAAAGGTAAGCACTCAAATCAAGTGCCTCGTAAATTAGAATCTTCGCTCGGGGTTACCCCATTTAAAATACTCTCTACCGTCCCCTCCCCAGGCGGTACATCAGCCAGCACCCTACGAAGGTGGCCCGGAACTGTAAGACGGCATCGCTTCCACCCGCTACCCATGAAAGGAACCGACATCATAGAGCACAATTGAAAAACCCCCGCCTAGGAACGGCTACCCTACCTTTGAAAGGTAAATGAAATGGGAAAACAAAAGCGAAACATGAAGCGGGAAGGGTTGGGTTTATTAGCCCCTTCAACTGCTGTCTCTATCTTTAGGCTCGTAGATGCCCTCTAGAATTCTGCACTTCTGCGCCCTCTGAACTGATAGGTCAGAACACGATTGGAATCCCCGCCTAGAAACGCTTATTTGAAGCCTGAAAGGTAAATAAAATTAGATAACGAACGCGATATATGAAGCTGTAAGGGTTGGGTTTATTAGCTTCTTCAACCGCTGTCTCCATCCTTAGGCTCGTAGATGCCCTATAGAATTGTGCACCTCTGCGCCTCATGAACATTGAAAACGAAATATATCACCACTATAAGCTTGCACCCCCGGTATGTATTGATTATAACAGCTGCGCTGGGGGGTAGCGATGTAAGGTGTTAAGAAATGTCCCTCAAACATGCTATCGCCTTATAGTGATAATAATCTACTAAATGTGGCCATGATGCTATATTGACCCAACAATGTTTTATTCTATAGGCTCTATGTGTGCCAACTACTGTCTAGAACCGAGATGATCGCCAAAACCCAAGGGTTCTAAAAAGCATAACGCTAAGGAGCCAACCCTTACTGGTAGGTGGTTCTAACACCGGCAGCATTATATTGTGCTCTATTGGCACAAGATAAGTGCCTACCAGCTAGATTCTATATGACAGTTTCGACTTGGCTAAAAAACAAGAGAATGGTAGAGAGGGACACCTGACAACATCATATGGCAATAAGCTCAGAGAAGATTAGGGATATTAGTTAACTATTAAAATCTGATACTTCTAGAGAGATAAGAGGTTACGTATCTGCCCCCCTCACAGGATTCGAATTGCTTGTAGCCTGTCCCTTGAAACAACAACAGCATCGGCGCCCATGCACCCCTATGACGCCATCCGAAGCCTGATATACTTGAATAGCAGAACCTAATACGAAATCAGGTAAAATATTGAGTCTAAATGGCGGAGGAATAACCTAATAGCTATGTACATGGTTATAAAATACTTGCTAGTCCCCAACTGGGATCCATTCTGACAAATCATGATCAGTTGAACTTACTGCCGTCCCAAGACTTTGTCCTTGGTCTGTAATATAGAATCATGCGTGTACTCAAGAGGAGCACTGAGAGAGACTATAATTTAAGTGAATGTGTATGATAAAAGGAAGATATACCTGTATGCAAGTGAAGATTCTTTTGTTGTGCTAAATGTGCTCTATGGTCCATACAGTTAAGGCTATCATGATGCCTTCTAGATTCCACGTACTAGGGAATCTATTTTAGGGAGTGTCTCTAGAGGGTTGACATAGCAGGGCAATCACCGGTCAAATGTAGGAGCATTGCTCCAAGGCTGATCAGACGGAAAAAATAACTTACTGAAATATTGGAAACATGTTTTTTAAACGTTTGAAAAATGTAGTGATCTATGGTGATGAAAGCTGGTTGCTAGCACAGAACTGTATTTTGAATAGTACATAATTATACAGAAAAGTAAAATGAATTTTGTTTTGCTCTCTATATTGCAGAGTTTTTATCCCTGTGCCTGTCCCAGTATACTGCCCCTTGCCCTGACGAAGGTGCGGCCTTATTGGCCTGTCACCGAAACGCGCGTCGGCGCATGTCTCCAGGAATACGGTCATTGTCCTCATTACACCAGGACCCGTAGCTAAAACCACCTATCCGGACGAACATCCCGATTTGACCACCTATGTGCTGTATTCGCAAGGAATAGTAGAATGAATGATAGAATGAATGGTGTATGACATTAGGAGAGAAAGAGTGAGTAGGGATTGAAGTGAATGATACTGTGTGTGTAAAGATTGGCTGTTACTGGGTAGGACGAATTGTCTTGATATTGTTGTCCATATATCTGTTTGTTTTATTTATGACTTATATGTACCTATGATATACACAAAAAAATATATTTTTCCAAAAAAATCTTTTGTAATATCCCTGTTATCAGAAAACAATAAAAAAAATATATTTTCTAATCTTGAACTGTATAGTCCTTTTGATTTGACCATGTGATTGTTATATGTAGTGTCAACCCCTAGGTTAATCACCCCTCCATACACATCAGTTAGGACCCCCTAGCCAGGGCCTATATATCCTGAGGCAGGGTACTCTCCTTTTCTATTTATATTGGTTTTCCCCCCTACTACCTGCCCATATCCTAAAGATACCCACGGGGAACCCCCTTCTTTGTCCACTTGATTCCCAGCCTTGAGCTGTGGGGGTTGTTCGGGTTCTTGTGACTGAATGGACCTAGAGAATGTACAAGTGGAGCTTGAGTGGTTGTTTGTAAGTGTTAGGACAATTTTTTGGGTTTTGAAAGTGACACACGCATGATCTATACTTAATATCAACTGAGGCCCAGTGAACTATAAAAATTAACGCCATACTTAGACGATTGGTATCCTATTAGCCTATCTCTATTAACCAGCTAACATCCTTCCTGCCTTATACTAATCCCACCCAGAAAAAGAACCAGAATGGACACCATAAAAACGTTTGGTTTTACGGACGACGGCTTTGCTAAAATGCTTGGCCTCCCAGTGGATGGCAATCAAGATTTCACTGTACCAAAAGGACTAAATGGAGATTGGAATAAATTGTTAAATCTCCGGAAAAAATCCAAGAGAACAGAACTACATGCCAAGTTCATGTTAGACTATTTACGAGCTGGTACTATTCCCATTGGGCTTAGAGTCTGTAACATCCCTGGAATGTTCATCGAAACCAGACAGTTCCTGGAGCGATGGGCCCTTATTTCCAACCGTTGCTCCAGGGACTGGATGATGCTGATTGTGGAAACGGCACGGACCGTTATGGAGATCCTTGAAAAAGAAATCAGAGAATTGGAAGATAAGCTGAAGGAGGGAGATTCAGTAGATGAGGGAAAAAGGAAGCTTGAAGAAATCCAATTTGAATTGGAATCCTTCTCTGACTACCTTCTTAAAAGGAAAACAGAAAAACTAAGGAAGGACGTCCGAATGTTCTCACAAGAAAGGGCTTACCCCTACTTAGGGACCAACTTCTATACTACCCAAGAAGAAAATGCCCCTCGAGGACAGACACCAAGGTGGGGACAAGGAAGGAAGGTCACCACCTTTTCTGAAACGACCGACTCCGAGGGGGATACCCCTGAGGAATATGACCCAAGCTATGAACAGGGACATAACCCAAATCAAGGGCACAATCCCAACAGGGGAAATAGAAATGGAGGATATGACCGCAACTACCAACCAAACCGTTTTTTAGGGAACCGCCGGGGCAACACCCGTCCCCCATCGAGAACCCCCCAAACGAGGAGTTACCATCAGGGTCGCGGACAACCGCAGATGTATGTGCAGACTCGCCATCATCAGTATTGGCGAACATAAGGGGGCTCCCTGTATTCAATCTGTCCAATGAAACTGTAGACCCCGAGGCCATCCAACTTCTATCTAGGGGCCTCTCATTCGTACCATCCTCCAACTTTAACAAATTTGAATTGAATAAAGATTTACAACTGTTCTTTAGGAAAGTACGCCTCCAGAAGTTTTTCCTGGAAGCACCCCCCGCCAACAAGGAAAACAACAGATCTGGTTGTAAACCCCCATCTTCTTTTACACCTTCTTTGGAGATGGTGGGACCTGAGGTCAATATATTTGAAAAAACCGTCATGCAGAAAATCAACAAGATGACCAAATATGTGCCCCTACCTAAAGCCAATCTATCTATCAAGGAAAAGAAAGCCCTAAAGGATTTGGAAACAAACAAAAATATCACAATTAAACCTTGTGATAAAGGTGGTGGGATAACACTGCTAGATACCACTGATTACAAAAGGAGAATGAATGAACTATTATCATCCTCAGGCCACTACATACGTGTCACTAGGAACCCCGAAAATGCCCTGAAAAAACGGATACTGGTAATGGTCCAAAAAGCGGTTAACCAAGACCACATTTGTGAAGCTGAAGCAGAGTATCTTACGCCATCCAATACCAAAATACCTATTATATATGGTTTACCAAAAACCCATAAAAATAGTGTAGATCCTCCCATGCGACCAATAGTCTCAACCATTGGCTCCGCCACCGAGCCATTATCGAAGTACATCGATAAATTTTTAAACCCAATGGTGACAGAACTGAAATCGTATGTACTGGACACTGGGCACTTTATCCAGCAAGTGGAAGGGATTCCATTCCACGAAAACTCTGAAATAATGGTCACACTTGATGTGGAGGCATTGTACTCGAATATACCACAACAAGGAGCATACAATGCAATTGAGACTGTACTCTCCAGGAATACCAGCATAACCAACTCTGAATTCATCCTACAATGTCTCAAAGTGGTTTTATTTGAGAACTACTTTGAATTCGATAACACCCTATATAGACAGGCCTCCGGTGTTAGTATAGGAGCAAGCTGTGCCCCTAGCATTGCCTGCCTGTATATGGGGGAATTCGAAAGGACGAATATCTTTAACGAAATGGCCCCCTTTTTCGAGAACGTCATGAACTGGAAACGGTTCATTGACGACATCTTTTTCATCTGGAGGGGGGCAGAAGAACAATTGACTGAATTCATGGAATGGCTTAATGTGGCAGATACCAATCTGAAATTTACCAGTCACACCAGCAGGTCTAGAATTGAATTTCTAGACATCTGGATTGAACATCAGAATAACGTCATCAAAGTATCTTTGTACACCAAACCGACAGCTCGAAACACCTTGCTTCAATATGCCAGCTTCCATCCGCGCAGCCAGAGGGATAGTATCCCTTACAGTCAGTTCCTTCGGATTAGAAGGAACTGCACGGACCTACAAGATTTTTTGACCCAGGCTGACATACTTCAGGAAAAACTCCGATTCCGGGGATACCCCCCCGAGATTGATCAGAGAGTCATTCAAACGAGCCAGATACACAAACAGGGAAGCTATGTTTACGGAGAATGAATCGGAGAAACTGAATCAACTAGTGTGTGTAACTCGTCACTCCGAAATGAACCACAAGATCAGGCAGGTCATAAATTCGAGCTGGCATATCTTGAATCTGGAGGATGAGGAAACACACTTACGGCGACCCATCTTTGCCTTTAAGAAAAACCAGAATTTAAAAAACCATCTAGTAAAAGGAAAAATACAGGAACCCCCCACGAACAAACAAACCACCTTGACAGGAATGGGTCCAATATATGGCAACCATAAATGTGGGACATGCCACATTTGTCCACAGGCTATGGTGGGGGATACAGTCATCACCAATACACGCACCATCTCAGTTAGCAGGAATGCGACGTTAACCAATTGTCGCACTAGCAACATCATCTACCTTATTCTGTGCCCGTGCAATCTCCCATATGTTGGAGAAACTGGCAGAGAATGTCGGGTACGAATAGGGGAGCATAAGTCCAATATAAGAAACAAAAAGACGGCAGCCCCTATTGTGACCCACTGGCTAGAGAAAGACCACAAAGATGTGGAAATTCGCTGGTTTATCTTGGAAAAGATAAAAGCCAATCCTGGAACTGATCCAACATGCCTCCGAAAGAAACGGGAGGTCTTTTGGATTTTTTATTTGGATTCTGTAAAAAAAGGTCTGAATGAGGAATGCCCCTGGCATCAGGCCTTTCTATAACAACACTGTGGCGTTTTAGAGTTTAAAAAGAGAGAACTCATACTCTAATCTTCAGACAATTGATCTAAGTGTCACCCTCCTCTCTAATATTTACATGACTACACGTATGTTGACAGTATGACCCACAGTAATGGGAAAGGCTATTTTGACAGCGGACGACCGGTTGCACTAAGATGACCGGCACACTACCTCAGATAATATCTCAAAAAACAGCGCCTTCGGTAAACAAAAGATGGCGACTGAGTGCATAGAGGGAGCGATAGTCCGTCAATTGTTTCAACTGTTTCAATCGGGATCAGCTGATTAGGCAACCCCAGGAGGCGCGAACATGACGGTACTTAATTCGGACGCCGGAAACAAGAGAGAATCCGGAATCCATCCATTGGCCGACAGACCGAGTCGGCGGAATCCCAGCTTGATGATAACAGCCTCCGGGACAAAGGTAAGCACTCAAATCAAGTGCCTCGAAAATTAGAAACTTCGCTCGGGGTTACCCCATTTAAAATACTCTCTACCGTCCCCTCCCCAGGCGGTACATCAGCCAGCACTCTACGAAGGTGGCCCGGAACTGTAAGACGGCATCGCTTCCACCCGCTACCCATGAAAGGAACCGACATCATAGAGCACAATTGAAAAACCCCCGCCTAGGAACGGCTACCCTACCTTTGAAAGGTAAATGAAATGGGAAAACAAACGCGAAACATGAAGCGGTAAGGGTTGGGTTTATTAGCCCCTTCAACTGCTGTCTCTATCTTTAGGCTCGTAGATGCCCTCTAGAATTCTGCACTTCTGCGCCCTCTGAACTGATAGGTCAGAACACGATTGGAATCCCCGCCTAGAAACGCTTATTTGAAGCCTGAAAGGTAAATAAAATTAGATAACGAACGCGATATATGAAGCTGTAAGGGTTGGGTTTATTAGCTTCTTCAACCGCTGTCTCCATCCTTAGGCTCGTAGATGCCCTATAGAATTGTGCACCTCTGCGCCTCATGAACATTGAAAACGAAATATATCACCACTATAAGCTTGCACCCCCGGTATGTATTGATTATAACAGCTGTGCTGGGGGGTAGCGATGTAAGGTGTTAAGAAATGTCCCTCAAACATGCTATCGCCTTATAGTGATAATAATCTACTAAATGTGGCCATGATGCTATATTGACCCAACAATGTTTTATTCTATAGGCTCTATGTGTGCCAACTACTGTCTAGAACCGAGATGATCGCCAAAACCCAAGGGTTCTAAAAAGCATAACGCTAAGGAGCCAACCCTTACTGGTAGGTGGTTCTAACACCGGCAGCATTATATTGTGCTCTATTGGCACAAGATAAGTGCCTACCAGCTAGATTCTATATGACAGTTTCGACTTGGCTAAAAAACAAGAGAATGGTAGAGAGGGACACCTGACAACATCATATGGCAATAAGCTCAGAGAAGATTAGGGGTATTAGTTAACTATTAAAATCTGATACTTCTAGAGAGATAAGAGGTTACGTATCTGCCCCCCTCACAGGATTCGAATTGCTTGTAGCCTGTCCCTTGAAACAACAACAGCATCGGCGCCCATGCACCCCTATGACGCCATCCGAAGCCTGATATACTTGAATAGCAGAACCTAATACGAAATCAGGTAAAATATTGAGTCTAAATGGCGGAGGAATAACCTAATAGCTATGTACATGGTTATAAAATACTGGCTAGTCCCCAACTGGGATCCATTCTGACAAATCATGATCAGTTGAACTTACTGCCGTCCCAAGACTTTGTCCTTGGTCTGTAATATAGAATCATGCGTGTACTCAAGAGGAGCAGTGAGAGAGACTATAATTTAAGTGAATGTGTATGATAAAAGGAAGATATACCTGTATGCAAGTGAAGATTCTTTTGTTGTGCTAAATGTGCTCTATGGTCCATACAGTTAAGGCTATCATGATGCCTTCTAGATTCCACGTACTAGCGAATCTATTTTAGGGAGTGTCTCTAGAGGGTTGACATAACAGGGCAATCACCGGTCAAATGTAGGAGCATTGCTCCAAGGCTGATCAGACGGAAAAAATAACTTACTGAAATATTGGAAACATGTTTTTTAAACGTTTGAAAAATGTAGTGATCTATGGTGATGAAAGCTGGTTGCTAGCACAGAACTGTATTTTGAATAGTACATGATTATACAGAAAAGTAAAATGAATTTTGTTTTGCTCTCTATATTGCAGAGTTTTTATCCCTGTGCCCGTCCCAGTATACTGCCCCTTGCCCTGACGAAGGTGCGGCCTTATTGGCCTGTCACCGAAACGCGCGTCGGCGCATGTCTCCAGGAATACGGTCATTGTCCTCATTACACCAGGACCCGTAGCTAAAACCACCTATCCGGACGAACATCCCGATTTGACCACCTATGTGCTGTATTCGCAAGGAATAGTAGAATGAATGATAGAATGAATGGTGTATGACATTAGGAGAGAAAGAGTGAGTAGGGATTGAAGTGAATGATACTGTGTGTTTAAAGATTGGCTGTTACTGGGTAGGACGCATTGTCTTGATATTGTTGTCCATATATCTGTTTGTTTTATTTATGACTTATATGTACCTATGATATACACAAAAAAATATATTTTTCCCAAAAAATCTTTTGTAATATCCCTGTTATCAGAAAACAATAAAAAAATATATTTTCTAATCTTGAACTGTATAGTCCTTTTGATTTGACCATGTGATTGTTATATGTAGTGTCAACCCCTAGGTTAATCACCCCTCCATACACATCAGTTAGGACCCCCTAGCCAGGGCCTATATATCCTGAGGCAGGGTACTCTCCTTTTCTATTTATATTGGTTTTCCCCCCTACTACCTGCCCATATCCTAAAGATACCCACGGGGAACCCCCTTCTTTGTCCACAAAGTTAGGTGTCACCATTGTGACACTGGCACATGTGTCGATGTAGGCCTGAGCCAGTTTCTCATTGATCAAAGGTGTCTGCCTATACTTGCCCAACGTATTGGGACTCACAGTAGTGGACATAGCCATGTCCACATCATAGAGCAGAACTGCCTGAGTAGGGATTCTGACTAGGCCAGACTCCATCTCAGTACCCAGGGTTAACCCCACTATAGCCTTGGGTTGTGTACCACCACTGCTGACTGTACTAGGGGGTGCAGGTACCTTAGGGGCTGCACTGGTAGGGACTGGATTTTTCTTAGTGCATTCACTACCCCAGTGTGAAACTGATTTACAGGTATTGCACCAAGGTTTCTTTGGGCCATCATTCTTCTTCTTCTTGTTTAAATTTTGGGAACCACCCTCCTTATTAGAATTATTTTGGGGGCCTGAAGAAGACTTTTGGTCTTTTTCTTTCTTATCTCCACCCTTCTGGTCTGCCTTCTTTTGATCACCTCCTTGGTTCAGGGTTTTCTGCTTAACCCTGGTTCTGACCCATTTGTATGCCTTCTTTCCCAATTCTTGGGGAGAGGTCAGATCTGAGTCAATCAGGTGTTGATGCAACAACTGGTTCTGGCAATTATTAAGGATCTGCTCTCTCATTATTAGATTGTACAATCCTGTATAGTCTGAAACTGTACTTCCCAGCAACCAACCTTCCAAAGCCTTAGTGGCACAATCAACAAAGTCAGTCCAGTCCTGAGTCTGAGCTTTTTGGGTATTTCTGAACAACAACCTGTATTGCTCAGTGGTTAGGCCAAACCCATCAATAAGAGCACTCTTCAGGACAGTGTCGTTTTTAGCATCCTCAGGTCTAACAGTGAGGAGCTTATCTCTCCCTTTGTCTGAAAAGGAGACCCACAAGATTGCTGCCCACTGGTCTTGAGGAACCTGCTGTACCATGCAGGCTCTTTCAAGAGCAGATATCCATTTGTGGATGTCATCCCCACTTTTGTAGGGGGGCATAATCTTACTCAGGTGTCTATTGTCACAGGACCTGTCTTTATCTCTAGGGATAATGCTGCCACCAGTGGAATCTAATCCACTTAATTTTTGCCCATTGATATAGCAAGTTTAGCTTGGGCCAGGGCTACCTCTTCCTTCTCAACCTGGAGTTGGACAGCTCTCATCCTAGCCTCATGTTATTTTCTCTGGGGGAAGTCATTCCCCTTTGAGATCCCCTTGAGGCATTAGACTGGTCAGATTCCCTTGAGGGAGATCTAACCCTTCTAGTGCCAGGGTTAAGTCTGCTGTTGTGTCTGGGGAGGTGGGAACCCTCTCCATCCCCATGTAGGCTTACATTGGCCTTGCTCAGGGTCTTAACCTGAACTTGGACATCTCCCTGATCATCTGAGTCCTCATCATCATCTACCTCAATTTCTGGGGTATGGGTCTCATCTTCTCTGGGGGTCCCTTCTCCTATCTTACCTGAAGGACCTGTCTCAGGCTTCTTCTCAAGATCAGCTTTCTCTAGGATAGCTATGAGGATAGGGATGGTGGGGTTGTGACCCCTTTTCAGCCCCCTTGAAGTCCATAGGGCACTCAAGTCCTTGTGGCTGAGTTTTTCATAACTGGTTGGTGCCTTGGGAGGGTCACCCACAGGTAGAGAACTGGATGGTTCACCTGTGCCAGGCATGACTAGTGAGGTGTAAGTGGTGTACTTACCTACACTAAGTGTTTTCCTACTGGAACCTTGCTAGTGAGTTGTAGTCAGGGTGTGCTACTCCCTTTAGTCTACAACTACTAAGTTCAGTAGAACTTAAGTATGTTAGCTTTTGTTTATATGTACCTATAGTACTTAATGTGATCTTTCAAATGATATAAGATTACAATTGGTAAAACAACAGCAAGCTCAAATCCCAACCGCTGCACACCAATGTGAGAAGTTGGCCTGATGTATGATGTCCACAATTCTGTGGGCACCTTCTATTGGTCCAAACAAAACCTTATGGTGGTGGTTGTAAAGTCAACCTTATAGACAAGCTATCCTAGGGGTAGCATGGACTAAGCAGTCTTAGGCTTAACTCAAGAGGGCATGTGAAGCCAGCTGTTTTACCATATGCAATCCTATAATATCAAAATGAAAGGACACCACACAAGTTATATATTATCAAAAATATATGTATTTATTACTAGAATAATCATCTGTACTCTTTATGAGTGCAGAGGTACAAGCGTTTAAACAAAAGCACAGTTAAACATTCAAAAGTTGCACAATCTTGGATAGGCCCGGTGGCCACTCAAACCATATACTAAAATAGTGGTATAAGTACCACCTCTCGAACAATGGTAAGGCCTAGGGCGTTGTGAATCACTGAGACAACTCGGGACTAGCAGTGATGAAGTCGGGAGAGGCCCGCGGGACACGGGAGCAGTGCCTAAAGCACAAGCATGCACCAATGCAAAGTCAATGGCGCGTAAAAGTTATCGAGTTACTGTTTTGGAAGTCTTCCGACTGGAATAGAATTACCCCACTTTAAACTAGGACACTAGAGGTTTAAACCACGACAGGAGCACCAGTGTTAGTTCGTTACCTCACCCACAGGAAGCGGGTGCATAGGTGCCAAAGTGTGTTGGGTTTCGTCGTTGTAACGGGGTGGCCTCGACATGGATCCCCGTTATGGGACAGGGACCTGCTCAAGTACCAGAGACTGCGAAAAGTACTTCACTTACTCCCTCTTGTATCCCTCAGCAGATGGACTATCGAGGGGCGAGAGCCGAGACTGCAGCGGCCTCTGAAAGAGACAGAGACTGGCCCTTTAACTGTCAAGGAGAGGACGAGTGGGCGGAGTTACAGGACGACGGAACACCGTCAAAAGCGGAAGCACAGGACGACGAGGTGTGCTTGTACACCTGGAGAGGAGACGAGGAGAAAGGTCGGCGAAAGACAGAAGCAAGTTGGACGGAGGAGTCGTATATCGGAGGAGGAGCCCAGACCGAGGAGGAGACGCCTGGAGGCCCCCGATCCCACGAGCCGCCCAGCCACTCACCCGGGGGAGGTGTGTGGCTTGCTCAGGTGCGTAATCGGCTCAAGGGCTGGGTGGGACGGAAGGGCGGTCCGGTTGTAAAGTAGCGGAGTCCCTGGTTCCCGGTTTTCCCTACCCTGAGCACCCCTGCGTCCCACTCACTTGTAAATACGATTGGAGCACGTGTGGGTTTACTTCCTCACTCCCTTTCCCGTCAGTTTCAGTCCGAGTAGGACAACCAGCCCACGAGTTGCCTTTTCTTTTGTTTCCTTACGGTCCTGGGGAAGAGGTGTTGTCAAGACGGACCAAGACGATTCTACAGCCCGACGAACCAGAACGGCTATTGGAGGACTCAGTACTTAGAGCACCGAAGAAGAAGGAGGTCCCGAAGTCGATCTCCCCGTCGAACCCCCCTGCTCAGAAAGACTTGTTCTGACCACTTATTGAGTTCATTAAAGCCCGTTATAACCAAAACACGCCTGTTGCCCTTCTCTGCTATCCCCGCGAGTCCCGAAAAGGTTACAGTCGTGGAGATCTATGGAGCCTGGTGATGAAGATGCTGCAGGCGGCCAGGAGAGAAGAGTCCGGTTGGATCCAAGGGTGGATCGAAGATGTAGAGTACCTGAAAGCAGAGGGGACAGAGTCTGGGTCACTAGCCAGTGACCAGGATGGAACCACGCCGCCCAAGCCAACAGAGACCTACTGAAGGAGGCCCTGGCCACCAGGCCCTCAGCCCCGTGGGTGGATCCCGTCCAATCAGGAAGCAGTGTCGAGAGAGTAATACCACATGGCTCGGCCGCCTTAGCTCTACAGAAATACCAGCCTGGGGAGGATCCGGACGCGTTCCTCCTGAATTTTGAACGTGCCGCCCTGGCCTGTGGCTGGCCTGTGGCGAAATGGCAGTTTTTCTTAGCCCCCCTCCTGGTGGGTGAAGCGCAAGCCACCTATAAGGTGGCAAATCCCACCGGAGATACCCCTTATCTTGAGGTAAAGAAAATCATCTTAGATCAACGGGGCTGGATGCGGAGGCGTATCGTCTACGCTTCCGAAAGCAGCGGGGTACCCCTGGGGAGAATCCCAAGACTCTATTCGTACGTTTACGAATGGCTGCTGACAAATGGTTAACACCCTCCGTGAGCACAAAGGAGGAAATAATGGACCCCATCTATCTGGAGCAGTACTTAGAAGCCCTTCCATACGCCACTCAGGGGTGGCTAAGGCAGCATCATAACCTTACGGCAGCTCAGGCCATAGAAATGGCCTCCTCGTTTGCCCGTGCTCAGCCCCGGAATCCAGGATGGGAACATGAGAAGGCTCTCAGACCAGCTCTCAAACCCGAGAAGAAGCCGCCGCGTCAGGGAGAACCAACCAAGCCACGGCCCTGGCGACCCACTAGTCTGGGAGCATCCGGTCCCCAATGCTTTGACTGCAGAAATTGGGGGCACATTGTCAGACACTGTCCCAAGAGAAGACCCCCGGACGAACCGATGGAAGTGGGATACCTCCCCAAATCTGTACTCTTCTCGGCGGAGATGGGGGGCACGTACAGAGTAAGTGTCAGGGTAAACGGGGCCTCTATTCCTGCCTTATTAGACTCGGGGTGTAGACAGTCAGTAATTCAAACCAAACATGTTACCCTGTCTCAGTATATCCCCCGACAAATGGTGAGCATTCGGTGTGTGCATGGTGATGTACGTCCATACCCCGTAGCGAACATTCCCATACAAATCAAAAAGGGGGCTACCCAGACGGTTAGGGTGGGAGTGTTAGCCTCTTTGCCCGAGGACCTTATCATAGGTACAGACAACCCTCGGTTTTTGTCCATGTTTAAATCTAGCACAGAAAGTCCAGGTAGCTCACCACCACATGCGGATAGATTTCCCAGGTTTGTCATTAGACATGATCTGTTATACCGGGACGGGAACCCCAACGAGGAAGCTCAATTACTGGTGCCTGTGTCTTTCCGTAATCAGGTGCTATTCTTTGCCCATAGTCACTTATTGGCTGGCCACACGGGGGGAGAAAAGACTACCCAAAACATTCTCAGACACTTTTACTGGCCTGGCATATATAAAGACACTGCGGTATATTGCAAGGAATGTTGCATATGTCAAAAAAAGAACATGACGAAGCCCCCTCAAATCCCTCTACAGCCCCTTCCCATTATAGGGAAACCATTCGAAAGAGTTGCCATGGACCTCATCTGTCCCCTCCCGAAAACACGTAAGGGGTACCAACATGTGTTGGTAATGGTAGACTATGCCACCCGATTTCCTGAGGCCTTTCCTCTGACAGCGGCCACCACTAAACAGGTGGCTGAGCGGATGATTGAAGTATTCAGCAGAGTGGGTTTCCCAAAAGAAATCCTTACGGACCAAGGTACCCCGTTCGTGTCCAAACTAATGAAGGAAGTATGTAAAAACCTTGATATACACCAGATTCGCACTTCTGTGTACCATCCGCAAACTGATGGCCTTGTGGAAAGGTATAACCGGACCCTTAAGACGACACTCCGGAAGATGTTAGAAGTCAGTGGGGCTGAATGGGACCAGATCTTGCCACTGGCTCTTTATGTGATCCGAGGCCAACGGCAAAGCAGCCTAGGCGTGTCATCCTTTGAGCTTCTATACGGGAGACAACCCCGATCCTTGATGGAAATGACGAAGGACGCGTGGGAGAATGAGTTACCGGAGGAGACAGCCACCACCTTAGAATACGCCCAAAGCCTAAAATCAAGGTTGGGGAAATTGCGGGACCTGGCCTATACCCACCTGGAATCTCAGCAGAGACGTCAAAAGGCCTCCTACGACAAAGGGAAGAGATGGCGACATCTGAAGGTAGATGACTGGGCCCTGATTCTCCTCCCCTCCTCAAACCAGAAGTTCCGAGCGGAATGGGTGGGCCCCCACAAAGTAGTCGAAACCATCGGAAACACCAGTTACCGACTACAGACCGGGCCCCACAAAACACAAGTGTACCATATCAATCTTCTGAATAAGTGGTTAGGTCCAGTACCCTCCGGGGCCCATTTAGCCACGACAGTACCTACACCATCTACCCGAGAAGAGCTGAAGATCAATGACGAGCTAACCTCTATCCAGAAAGAAGAGTTAAACGATCTATTACTACAACACGACTCCCTCTTCTCCAATATACCGGGCAAAACCTCTATGGCCGAACACTGCATCGAGACGGCCCCAGGGAAGACGGTAAAGATCAAACCATACCGAGTACCAGAGTCGAGGAGAAGGGCGATACAGAAGGAAGTGGAGGACATGTTAAAACTGGGAGTCATCCGACCGTCGAAAAGCAATTGGTCCAGTCCCATAGTCATGATCCCTAAACCAGATGGCTCACGTAGGTTTTGTATGGATTTCAGGGCGCTGAATGAGATCTCCTGCTTTGATGCCTATCCCCTCCCGAGAGTTGACGAATTAATAGAGCGGTTAGGGGATGCCCAGTATATCACGACACTCGACCTCACCAAAGGATACTGGCAGGTGCCCTTGAAGGAAGAAGACCGACGGAAAACCGCCTTCAGTACCCATGAAGGACATTACGAATTCACGGTCCTCCCGTTCGGCCTACATGGAGCCCCTGCCACCTTCCAGCGACTCATGAATACCGTACTGAAAGACGTCTCCCATTTCGCATCGGCTTATCTAGATGACATTGTTATCCATAGTCCATCATGGTCCTCTCATTTAAGCCATATACATGAAGTGTTCGTAGCCTTGGAAAAGGCTGGCCTGAAAATAAATGCAAAAAAATCGAAAGTCGCCTATCAGAAGGTGAAATATCTGGGCTATGTCCTGGGACATGGGCTCATTGAGCCACAGATCGAGAAGATAAGGGCAATAGCGGAAACCCCTTTTCCCTCCAACCGAAAACAGTTAAGAGCTTTCCTGG
This sequence comes from Lissotriton vulgaris, assembly GCF_964263255.1. NCBI lineage: Eukaryota > Metazoa > Chordata > Amphibia > Caudata > Salamandridae > Lissotriton > Lissotriton vulgaris. The sequence continues at coordinate 1,341,829,923 of NC_141689.1, read as the reverse complement.
GATTAGTTGGGTATTACCAACGCTTCATTCCCCAATTCTCTCACATAGCTGCCCCCCTTTCAGATGCACTGAGACATCCCGGTAAATCCACTACGTCCCTCCTACCAACGGAGGCCATGCTATCCGCGTTCACCCACCTCAAACATATCATCACATCCACCCCAGTATTGTCCTCCCCTGATTTTTCTAAACCCTTCTCCCTGCACACTGACGCCTCCGAGTATGGTATAGGGGCTGTGCTGTCACAGGTTGGGCAGGACGGTAGGGATCATCCCATCCTGTATGTAAGCCGGAAACTGTTTCCACGAGAGCTGCGATATGCCACCATTGAGAAAGAGTGCTTGGCGGTTAAATGGGCTGTTGAGAAACTTTCCTACTACCTGGAGGGGCATCCGTTTACCCTGTTCACTGACCACGCCCCCCTGCTCTGGATGGCCAGGAACAAATCAAATAACGCGCGTGTGATGCGCTGGTTTCTGTCTCTACAGCCGTACGCCTTCACCATGAGGCACAGGAAAGGGGTGGACAACGTAGGTGCCGATTTCCTGTCCCGTCATCCGCTCCCCGAACGTGAGCGTCCTAGGGGGGAGGTTTGTAACGGGGTGGCCCGACATGGATCCCCATTATGGGACAGGGACCTGCTCAAGTACCAGAGACTGCGAAAAGTACTTCACTTACTCCCTCTTGTATCCCTCAGCAGATGGACTATCGAGGGGCGGGAGACGAGACTGCAGCAGCCCCTGAAAGAGACAGAGACTTGCCCTTTAACTGTCAAGGAGAGGACGAGTGGGTGGAGTTATAGGACGACGGAACACCGTCAAAAGCGGAAGCACAGGACGACGAGGTGTGCTTGTACACCTGGAGAGGAGACGAGGAGAAAGGTCGGCGAAAGACAGAAGCAAGTTGGACGGAGGAGTCGTATATCGGAGGAGGAGCCCAGACCGAGGAGGAGACGCCTGGAGTCCACCGATCCCATGAGCCGCCCAGCCACTCACCCGGGGGAGGTGTGTGGCTTGCTCAGGTGCGTAATCGGCTCAAGGGCTGGGTGGGACGGAAGGGCGGTCCGGTTGTAAAGTAGCGGAGTCCCTGGTTCCCGGTTTTCCCTACCCTGAGCACCCCTGCGTCCAACTCACTTGTAAATACGATTGGAGCACGTGTGGGTTTACTTCCTCACTCCCTTTCCCGTCAGTTTCAGTCCGAGTAGGACAACCAGCTCACAAGTTGCCTTTTCTTTTGTTTCCTTACGGTCCTGGGGAAGAGGCGTTGTCAAGACGGACCAAGACGATTCTACAGCCCGACGAAGCCAGACCAGCTATCGGAGGACTCAGTACTTAGAGCACCGAAGAAGAAGGAGGTCCCGAAGTCGATCTCCACGTCGAACCCCCCTGCTCAGAAAGACTTGTTCTGACCACTTATTGAGTTCATTAAAGCCCGTTATAACCAAAACACGCCTGTTGCCCTTCTCTGCTATCCCCGCGAGTCCTGAAAAGGTTACAGTCGTGGAGATCTATGGAGCCTGGTGATGAAGATGCTGCAGGCGGCCAGGAGAGAAGAGTCCGGTTGGATCCAAGGGTGGATCGAAGATGTAGAGTACCTGAAAGCAGAGGGGACAGAGTCTGGGTCACTAGCCAGTGACCAGGATGGAACCACGAAGAAACCAGGTGATGTCGGGCGCAATCAGGTGGTTGTCATGAAGCTTGTCTCTGCTGCCACGTGGACTCTGGGGCATCGAGGATGACCAGGACTGGATCACGAGCTGTCCCACAAAGGCTCTCGCTGTCGACGGTGTTGGCTTCCGGATCTGCGTTACCAAGCCTTGGCAAATGCAACCCACGCAGGATTGGAAGATTGCTTCTTACTCGGACCAGCAAGGTCAGAGAGGTGGCTCCTTTTCAGGGGAGCAAGGGCCAGTCTGGAGCAATTTTCCTGGTCCTACTAAAAAGTTAAGGAGCAATTGCAAGATCCATCGGGAGGCGCTAGTCGCAAAAGGACAGCTTTCTACAAAAAATGAGGACAATGTGTATGGGACCATGCTGAACAGCACATTGGGCTAACATTAGAAGCTAGTTTAACTCATCAATAAGCACCTGGGAGGTGACAGTTGCTTCACATGCAACCGGACAACAGGACCTCCTACAAACTTGCCACCCGGAAACACCACCAGCTGATCCGCGCCGCCAAGAGAACAGCATTCAAGGACCGGTTGGACAACAACGCACACAACAGCAAGGAACTCTTCAACATCGTGAAAGAGCTTTCCAACCCCAACGCAGGAAACAACGACATCACCCCATCGCAAGACCTCTGCAACTCCCTCGCCTCCTACTTCCACAACAAGATCACAGACATACACAGCAGCTTCAACAACCAACCAACGCACACCACGACCGACCAGCCACCCCCCCCCACCACCACCCTCCACGCCTGGACCCCGATCAGCACCGAAGACACCATCCGCACGATGAACTCAATCCACTCCGGATCACCAACCGACCCCTGCCCTCACCACATCTTCAACAAGGCCGACGCTGTCATCGCACCCCACCTGCGAGACATCATCAACACTTCCTTCGACACCGCCATCTTCCCCGAGAGCTGGAAACACGCCGAACTCAGCGCTCTACTCAAGAAACCAACAGCGGACCCCACCGACCTCAAGAATTACCGCCCCATCTCGCTTCTCCCGTTTCCAGCCAAAGTCATCGAGAAGACCGTCAACAAGCAGATGGCCGCCTTCCTCGAGACGAACGGATCCCTCGACCCCTCACAGTCCGGCTTCCGAGCCAAACACAGCACCGAGACCGCCCTCATCGCCGCCACCGATGACATCCGAGCCCTGATGGACAATGGAGAAACAGCGGCCCTCATCCTCCTAGACCTCTCCGCGGCATTCGACACGGTCTGCCACCGCACCCTAGTACGGCGCCTCAGCAACATCGGCATCCAGGACAAGGCGCTGGAATGGATCATCTCCTTCCTCGACGGAAGAACACAGCGAGTCCGCCTACCACCGTACAAGTCAGAGGCCTCCGAAGTCATCTGCGGCGTCCCCCAAGGATCATCCCTGAGCCCCACCCTCTTCAACGTCTACATGAGCCCCCTCGCGGCCATCGTACGCAAACACCACCTCAGCATCATCTCCTACGCCGACGACACCCAGCTGATCCTCTCCCTGACCAACAACCCCGCCGCCGCCAGAGCCAACCTACACGAAGGGATGAAAGAGGTAGCCGAGTGGATGACGACCAGCCGCCTGAAACTGAACTCGGACAAGACGGAGGTCCTCATCCTGGGCTCCTCTCCCTCCGCCTGGGACGACTCCTGGTGGCCTCCCGCCCTGGGCACCGCACCCAAACCGACAGACCATGCACGAAACCTGGGCTTCATCCTGGACTCCTCCCTCTCCATGACCAGGCAAGTCAGCAGCGTCTCCTCGGCGTGCTTCAACATCCTACGCATGCTACGGAAGATCTTCTGGTGGATCCCCACAGAGACCAGGAAGACCGTCACCCAGGCCCTCGTCACCAGCCGACTGGACTACGGCAACGCCCTCTACGCCGGGACCACCGCCAAGCTCCAGAAGAGACTCCAGCGGATCCAAAACGCCTCAGCCAGACTCATCCTCGACATCCCACGATCCAGCCACATCTCCGGACATCTGAGAGACCTTCACTGGCTCCCCATCAACAAGAGAATCACCTTCCGCCTCCTCACCCACGCACACAAAGCCCTACACGACCAAGGCCCGAGCTACCTCAACAGCCGAGTCAACTTCTACGCTCCCAAACGCCACCTCCGATCAGCCAACCACGCCCTCGCCGCCGTCCCCCGCATCCGAAGAGCGACTACAGGAGGAAGGTCCTTCTCCTACCTGGCCGCCAAGACCTGGAACTGCCTCCCGTCCGACCTGCGCCTGACCCAAGACCACCTCTCCTTCAGGAAGAAGCTGAAGACCTGGCTGTTCGAGCAGTAGCGGCACCCCCCCCCCCCCCAGCGCCTTGAGACCCTATGGGTATGTAGCGCGCTCTATAAGTGCCACTGATTGATTGATTGATGCATTGTTATCAAAGTACATCCCTTTGTAGCGAGTTAGTACTCTTCATAAAGTGTACAATAATAACAGTATGAGAACGGGATCCTCATAGTTTATTACTAGGAATCTCCTAGGATCAGGTATCCCGGTGGCAGCGCTTCCTTTGTGCAACATTGAGGGTAGATGCCCAATTTGCTTCTACTCCAATGCCCACTATTCCAACTTAAGTGCGGATTGTGCACAGTGCAGTCTTTATCTGACGGCCATTAAGTTCTGCCAGGGGGCCAATGCAGTATGCAGTGCCCGTAGTTGATGTAGTGGTCTGAATAATTTGTCAGCAAACTTCCTGCAGGAACGGGCAGGCATGCCTCGGGTGGACCATGGGGATAAGCTGTTGCGAGACGAGGCCTGCTGGCATGCTGCAGACATTTTATAAGGTATGTTTTCCACAGTGGGTGGACAAAATGGGCATGTGGTTAAGTTAGCCCGCATGTATTCCAGGGTATGCCTTTTATGGTCAGGTATATTCTCCACTAATGGTGGATGATATGGGCAGGTGATAAAGTGATCCCGCATGTTCTCCGGTGTAGGTCATTTATACACCATCTGGGATGGCCTGATGGCACACTGGACACAGTGAATATAAATGTTAGTTAGGATCCCTGGGGAGGCTGTTGCAAGGCAGAGCCTACCGGCATACTGCGTTCAGTGAACGTTTCAAGTGGTATGTTCTGTCTTAATGGAGAGGGACATAAACATGTGGTAAATTTATCCCACATATTTTCCAGGTTAGGCCATTTATAAAACGGCAGGATGTCCTAATGGGAACATGGCAGAGGTGGTTGCAAAGCTGGGCCTAATGGCACACTGGGCACAGTAATTGTAAATGCTGTTTATAAACAGGCAAGGGATCTGATTAGGGCCTGGGCGAAGGCTGCGCAAGGCAGGGCCTACCAGCATTCTGTGCTCGGCGGGCATTTCACCAGGTATGTTTTCCATTAAATGGGGAAGGACATAGACATATGGTCAATTTATCCCTCGTAGTTCTCTGTACTTACCGTTTATAAATAGGTAAAGGTGTCTAGGTGAGACACATCGGATGTCACAATAATATGTGCAGGATGTGATGGAAATAAAACAGTAAACAGGCAAAGGTGTCTGCATGAGACTCTAGATAAGGCTTAAAAGCTGTTATAAGGCAGGGCATGCCTGATATGAGAGGAAATATGCATCGGGTTAAGTTGTCCCTATATATTTTCTGGGGTATGCCATTTATTCTAGTCAGGATTTTGGCGTTGTTCTGTAACAATAAAGTACGTCTGTAGGTAAAAGGCAGCCGTTGTGGAGCATAGTAAGCGTCTGGAGGGGGGAGGGCGAGTGCGCCGGGGAGCTTCTCACCCTGTGGCGGAGCGCTGACAGTTAACAGCAAAGACGGAAGCACAACAATAGAGGTGCAGCCATTCCATGGACCCCAGGAGGGGGTAGATTCCACGTTTGCAGTGGGTCGGCGGGGAGGAGGGACTGACCTTCCGGTAGTCCTGGACTCTACTGCCCTAACCCACGACGGATGGACTGAGAACAATCTTGGGGAGGTTGCCTGTGGGCAGGTACCCCGGTGGGCCAGTGCGTTATGCGGTGCCCTTGATCTCAAGTAGTGCAACTATTGGCTGTAGCACGTTGTGGCCTGCCGGCACAATGTGCGCTGCAGAATTGGACATTGGTGGCCGAAACGGCCAAGTTCAAATGTACGGCCAAGTTCTATTGTACGGCCTAGTTAAAAGTTAAAGTGCAACTGTTGGCTGTAGCGCGTTGTGGCCTGCTGGCACAATGTGCGCAGCAGAGTAGGACATTGGTGGCTGAGACGGCCAAGTCAAATGTACGGCCAAGTTCTAGTGTATGGCCGAGTTAAAAAGTTAAAGTGTAAAGTTCAAATATATGGCCATGTTATTTTAGTGTACGGCCGAGTAATCACCTCACAGACCCCTTACCTGCTAATGCTGTAAAAGACTTCACCCCCCTGCTCCTTCCACTCTGGACTAAAATCATTAACAGTTCCCTACAACAAGGACTCATCCCCGACTCCCTCAAGGTAGGACAAGTCACGCCTATACTCAAGAACCCTACAGCTGACCCAGCCGACCTAAACAATTACCGCCCTATCACCAATATCCCCACCTTGGCCAAACAGCTAGAAAAATGCGTACAACTCCAACTGACAAAACACATTGATCAGTTTGACCTCCTCAACCCTCATCAATCAGGCTTCCGAGCAAGACACAGTACGGAAACGGCTATGACGCACATAATTGATGACGCCCTCCAAATCCTTGATCACAATGACTCCTGCCTCCTCATCCTACTTGATCTCTCCTCAGCATTTGACACCGTCAAACATGAGAATCTACTTGAGCTAATAAACACCAGAATGGGTCTATCTGGGACTGTTCTCAAATGGTTCACTTCTTTCTTACATAACCGGTCTCAGAAGTTCAAGATCAACAACGTGTTGTCCTCATCTGTACCTGTAACATTAGGCATCCCACAAGGATCTTCCCTATCCCCCACTTTGTTCAACCTAGTCATGGAACCACTCACCACCTTGCTTCAAGCAACTAATGTACACTTTCACATGTACGCTGATGACACTCAACTCTACCTCAAACTAGAATCCCCGGAAGACATCAAACTTCTGAACTCCACGCTCAGAAACACCCAATCATGGTTGGCCGATAATCACCTCAAACTTAATGCGCAGAAAACTGAGTTCCTTCTGATCTCACCTCCTGCGAAAATCTCCACCACCCAATCCTGGCTCAAGCACCTAACCGCACTCAATATCCAACCCACCATCGTGGACTCAGCGAAATCCTTAGGCATCACACTTGACGCCAATCTCAACATGCAGCAGCATATCAGCAAAGCAACTAAGGGAGCTAATTTCCAAATCAACACTTTGAGGAAACTTAAACCCTTCTTCCCAGCTAAGGACTTCCAACCGCAGTACAAGCCCTAGTCATCCCACGCATAGACTACGGAATTGTGGCTCTCAGCGGACTCCCCCTATCTACTACCGCACCACTAAGAGCCTCCTTGAACGCTGCAGCGAGACTGATCACTGGATCAAGAAAACATTCGCATATTTCCCCTGACTTAAGATCCCTGAACTGGCTGCCTTTTGAAGCCAGAATACAGTTGATAATTGCCTGCATGACACACATGGCTGTACACCACAAGTCACCCAACTACCTCACCCAAAAGCTGACTGTATCAGGAGGCTCGAGAACCAATAGAAGCTCAAAAAATCTCCTCCTGAAACCTCGAAGCTTCCGGAAGGAAAAAACATACAAACGCTCCTTCTCAGGAATGGCACCCAGGATCTGGAATGCACTCCCTCCCGAAACGAGGCTGATCTCCTCCACTGCATTTTTTAAGAAAGAAGTAAAAGCCATCCTAATGGCTAAATTCACTTGAACTCTATTTTTGTCCGATCTAAGACTTTACACCGACTCTGTATTAGCTGTTTATTTGATTATCTACATGTATTATGCTTTTATCTGACTGCGATCTTATTTTGTTACTCACGTACTACCTATTACCATTATTGTAACAAAAAGTCTGCTTAATCACCCTCTTGTTTCCCTTACCCCTTCTTTCTGTAAAGCGCTCTGATATCTGCAAAGATCTTGTTCGCGCTATATAAAACTTTGAAAATAAATAAATAAATAAACCAGACCAGCAGAGTAGTTTTGTAGTTTCGTCGTCGTAGAGGCCGCTAGCCAACGGGCAAGTGACTGGGCAACGCGTCAAGCAGGAAAAATGCAAAAGGGCCCCGCGCAGCACTCGATGAGTGTGGAGGGGAGATCTTCAGTGCACATGCAGCTTGGGGAAGGGGCTTCTCAAACCTCAATGCATAGCTTCGAGGGTGCCTCGGGAGCTGCACGGTCAGCACTTTGCAGTCTTTTCAAGATGGCCGGCCCAACGCTTCACGTCGCCTCCACGGGTCACAGATTCACTGGGACTGTGTATCAGGCTGTTAGAAGTCAGGGCAAATGGGTCTTGTTGATATCTGTTGCTCGAGTTCCGACGGGAACTGCAACAAAGCAAACTGTTGGGCGCTGGATGGTGCCTGTTTGCACAGGGTGGTCACTCCTTGACCACAAGGGAGATTCTTCAGTCTTCCACGTCGAGTGGGATGTCGAAGGGTCCAGAGTTCTGTATCAAAGTTTCAGTCAGGATAATCTAATGCTCCTGGGCACATCTCCTACCTTTATTCCAAATCAAGGGACTGGATTACCTGCTAGGTCCCTCCTATGGGTGGGACCCAGGAAGGGGGTGGTTACACCCCTTTCCCTTTGTCCAGTTTTGCACCAGAGCTGGGGCTGGAGTGCCCCAGCACCGGTTTGAACAGGACTTTGCATGGGAAGCCTTGTGCACCCCAGGCAGTGTCTAGTTTCATTCAACCCTCCCTGCTACAATCCACTATCTCCTGTCTGGGGTGGTGTAACACCTCCCTGTGACAGGAGACTTATTGTCCAGGCCTCCCCTGCCGGAGTTTCGGTCAGCAGCAGGAGGCCAGACTCGTGTCTGTGGCAGCAGCGTCCATTTTGTGATGCTGGGGCTCTGGTTAGATTTAACAGCGTTTAAGCAAAGTAACATGTCTTCTCCCTCTAGAAGGGTGGAATGCTACCCCCATCGCCAGGACTGGTGAGGGGGTAGTATTCCAAAGCGTATGACACCTTACAGGACATGTTTAGTTAGCAAGTAACCGCAAGGATTATAATGCATTTTAAGAGTATATAGTATGGCAATATCCCAGAACAATATGATTAAACAAAGTGGAATCCACTCAGAAAGTGGTAGTGGTCCCTAAAGTGATGGGGAGTACACAGTGTTGTTTAAATGCCCCTCACACACCAACAGGCCCCTTGGTGTCATGCTTCATCATCGGGGCCTTCGCACCCCTCTACGGGATGCGGCGTGCTACGACTCACGACTACGTAGGAGCACTTAGTAGTGAACTATGTGAGGGAGTGTGTTCTAAGGGAGAGAGTGTGAGTGAAGTGAGGTGAAAAAAGTGAGTTTTAAAAAATACCTGGCGCGTAGGAAAAAATAATTTATTGTGTCCTCGGCTGGTATTATTAAAAATGTGCAGAGTGAGGTTGTAGATATACGTACTAGGGTGTTACAACCGCTAACACTGTGTGCTCCCCGTCACTTTTGGGACCACTACCACTTTCTGAGTGGATTCCACTTTGTTTAATCATATTGCCAAGGGAGACTGAATCCACTTACTCTCTCTCTCCCCCCCCCCCCCTGGTTATATCCAAATATCCCAGAACAGCCAAGGGACTTGATTCCGAAAGCTGCAGACAGGCTCAGCTCATGCTAGAGCACCATCTCACATAAAACCAAGCACTCTGCCTCCAGGATTGTTAAGGCCTACCATAGGAGTGACTTATAGGTATATATGTGTCCAGATATAGGTTTAGATATAGGTATACACCACCTTGCCCCAGCTGAGTGATCAGCCAGTTGTGTCTGTTTGAATGGCCAGCCAGGGGTGGCAAAAGATATGCTGCAGCCCCTGGTAGGCCTTGGATGCACCTATGCCCTGGGTACCTGTAGTGCACTGTACAGGGGCTGATAAGGTGTCCAATACCAAATTGGTGATGTACCTAAAGTACATGTATGTGAATTTAGAGAGAAAACAGCAGGCTGTGGGTCTGATTAGCAGGTCCACAGCCACATTATGTCGAAAACCAGTGAAGCAAAAAGCAAAAATCTGGGGTGACCATAGGAAAGCAGACCCTACTCTCCTACAGAAGGCCAAAAGAAACTGCGAAGTATAGATTGGGTCATTTATTTGGCTCCACATTGCCCTGCAAGGAGATGGGCATGAGCAAAAAAAAAGGACCTGATCTCTGAACCAGCTTGGTAGTATTATTGGGGTTCACCCTTCTTAGCCACTCTATAGAGAAGTCCGTTCTGTTCCATGAAACAGGGATAAACCCTTCGTAAGGACTGCTGTATTTCTCTAGCGCTCTGTCATGCGTTGCTGAGTGTAGCGTCATTGTGTTGGGCGGCTCTAAAGTATGTGTCAATGGCCCAAGGTTCAGATGTCAGCAGGATATTCTGGGGACTATCATTCTTCTGGGGGTGTGACAAGGCTTCCAACATAAGGGTAGAGAAACAGGGGTTGTCTATCCCTATTATAAGGGGCTCAAGGAGATAAGGCAAAACCCAGACGTCTACCTGAAACCCAACCCCCAGCTTGGTTTTGAGGTTAACCCGGGCTAATGGAAAATCTTTTGTGTCACCATGTGCACACCTTATTCTGACTGTTTTAGTGGTAAGGAGAGGGTAGGAGGACAGGAGCTCTTTTCTAACCACTGACTGTTTACAGTCTAAATCTAACAGCAGTTACGGGCTGGCCGCTCAAGGCAACACTCACATAAAAGGGTATGCACCTGTTACAACGCAATTTTTACAACGCACTACCACTACAACGCAGGCATTACAACGCATACCATTACAACGCATTGCGCTGGGGGGCGCTCTAGGATAAGAGGTAAGTTTAATTTACTATCCAACACCTTCCCTAGGGTCCACGGGGACTGGAGTTAGAATAGTAAATTATACTTACCACTATCCAGCACCCCAAAGCGCTATGCGTTGTAACGGTATGCGTTGTAAATACCGCGTTGTGATGGTATGCGGAGTAAAAGTATGCGTTGTAACGTCATACATCCACATAAAAGGTAGGACCTGTTTCCTGAGCATAAAGGATGGAACGGGGGAGGTAGCTCACATCCATGGGTTCGTCCTATGTTTTTTCTTTTTTCCTTCTGCAGTATCTCGCAATATGCCCCCACTCCCCACAGTCAAAACACTGAGGACCTGATGTGGTGGGGGCTTCTGGCTTTCCATATCTTGGCTTTGTGGAGTCATAAGGTGGTTTTATAGACTTTTTTTCTGCCCTTCACGCTTGCGGGACCTTGGAGTTTTTCTCTGGTTCTTTCAACGTTGGTTGATTCTGGGCACTGGAATATGACATGGCCATCTCTATGGCATGGGCAATGTTAAACCTGCGTGTTGGTGTAAGTAGCGTTGTGTACCGTAGGGGAGTGCTTCAAGAAACTGCTTGAGGTAAATCTTGTCCATGATTTCCTCAGGGGTAGACTCTAAAGGCTTTAGCCAGCGGTTGGTGCCGTCCTTCAGTTTATAAAACACTGTTTTCGGGGTGTCATCAGGTATACCCCTCTCTTGTCTAAACTTCAGGCGATGGGTTTCCTCGTCGATGCCTAGTCTGTCAAGAATGAATTGTTTTACATGGCTGTAGGTGGCTGTACGATCCCTATTGGCCATCTGGTATGCTACTTGTGCCTCCCCTGTAAGGGGGCCAGATAGAACGGCCACCGGTCTCCACGCCACGCGCTGGCCCTAGCTGCTCTTTCAAAATTAAGAAAGAAGGAAACGAGATTGTCTCCTGCTACATACTTTTGTAAGGGCACCACGGTACCAGGCATAGTGGTCACTCTTCCTTGTCCCAGGGCAGCCATGCGCTGTGACTGTCCCTCAACCAGTTTGGTAAGGTTGTCAGCATCAGTCTGTATGGCTGATGTAAAGACAGCCCTGTCCATTTCGGCTTGACTGACAGTTTTCTCCATGGCAAACTAGAGTTTGCTCTGTCCCTCTGTCATTGGGGCGATGAGATTTTCCATATTGTATTAGATGAAGTGATCCCACTTCTGACACCAAGTTGTCACGGACCCCCGAGAGGTTGTAGGGACAAGGGACCGCTGCATCAGTAATGAATATGAGGATACCCAGAAAGTTAGTAAGATGAACGGTTTCTTTTATTCAGTGAGTAATGTGATTCAAAAAGTAAGAGTGTCCATCCAGCGTTGTTTTTTTTTTTTTTTACTTTTATTGCAGCATTCATAAGGTACAAGTATGGGCCTACAACCACGGGGGCCGGTCGCTAAACAGAAGCGAGACCTGAGTTATCATGATTTACCGGAGTTTAACACAGCTCCTCAGCCGACAACCCTGAGGTACGGCAGCGATTCAGAATGGATCTTGTACTAAAACGCATTGATACATTACAGGAGATAATAAAGGTTTCATTTTACATTATTAAAAGAGCGGATCAGGTGCATACATTATGAACAATAGAACACGGGGGACAGGCCAAGAAATCAGGATATGCAGATAAAAGAACCATTAATGGGATTCTGGTGTTTTGACTTACAATTCAGAGAACACAACAGTGCAATATACATTTCCGTAGACGCCAGTACTCAGGACCTGCCCACCCAAGGTTCGACCGAACGTAAATCAAGGGCACTAAATACCAGAGCTCGATAAGTCAAAATAAGGCACAAACCATACTGATCCAAAGGAATAAAGGGAGGGGAGAAAAGAAAGGCCATAGAAAATAAAAAAGGCAAAATAAAAAAACCCTCATCCAACCCCCCACCCTGCACCCCTGCCGATGGCTATAGCCTAACCCCACTAGCAGCGTGCCTGTCGCCCACTAACCTAAACCCTACAAGAAGGGAAAGAAGAAAAAGAGTGGAGGGGGGCATATTCATACGAGTTTCTGACCCCTTAGTCCCCCCGCCCAACACAGATCCCCCCTGTCACAAAGAACGGATGTCGTGCTACTCCTACGAAAGACCACAGGGGGTACTGTGATACACCGCCCAGCCTCATTAATCAAACAATTGCAAGTCAGGCGCCAATAACAGTAATTCCAAATCATCCCAATGTAACAAACTTAACCCTGACCCCTCCGAACCAGCACACGGACCTTCCCCATCAAGACCCCTGAGCACACATACATGTCAGAAATAAGACGGAGGCCATCGAAAGTCAAGCCTGTACCACTTGTAGCTGATAACTCTACTAAAAGTTCAAGCACTGAAAGTGTCCTTCCCCGCGCTGGACCGTCTCGATATTTCTCGTCTCGGGATCGTAGAATATCCAAAGGAGGAAGAGACCACCACACGATGAGGGGAGAGTCTATGGCATAGGTCTCCGGGGAGGGGGAACACCACACGATACGTCCAAAGTCAATGAGGATGTTAGGTACAGTGACACACTCACGGTCTCGGGACACAATCTTCCAGGGCGCCATCCGTTGGTTCTAATATTCGGTTCTCTACTCGTTCCCTCACGGGGTCCTCACACAAAGGCAAAATGGCCGCTGCTGGAACGGCTGTAGATTATTGATTCAACCGTATGGCAGGGTCCGGGGCCCGAGCAGAATCTCAGTTAGGCATGCATCCATTTTAGTCAAAGACACATCCATTTGCGAGCGAAACTCCCAAAGTTCCGACAGTATCGATCTCAACTTTAGCCCAGATGTCGTTTGATCCATTTTATCAAGTTCGGCACCAGTAGCAATCAGCTCCCCGGGCGAAAACTGGTATTTACAGGAGGGGCGAACAGGATCACGAGGGGGCAGGCGTAAACGGTGACCCGCCGTTATCCTCAGCCGCGATGACTCGGCGGAACACGCAGGCCGGGGTCCCGACCCGCCGAGACCCAGCAGAAATCTATGTCGGGTCCGCGGGACGGGGATTCCCACCCTCGGTCAGCAAGCTGGTCACCTCTCTATCGATGCTGGGATAGGAAAACAATCGCCACCAAATTCGGTCATAGACGAAGTTTCCACTGCGATCGACCGGACCCTGCCGAGGTCCCCTGCCGATGTTGTTGCACTGCAGCCCAGCCTTGCGGATACTCGAGGCCCCGGCTTTACCGTCAGAACAGGCCACAATCTTCAACACGGTGTAAGTTCGTTAAATCAGCAGATAAAAACGTCGGGATTTCGCCATCGGAGTGAGGAACACTTCATACAAGCAGAGGCTGGGAGTAAGCTCAGGATATTGTACAGGATCTTGCGGCGGAATACGGAGATCAGCGGAGCCGGGAACCTAAGCAGCCATCTTGTTTGCTGTCGTAGCTCTTCCCCCCCATCCAGCGTTGTTGTAAACAAGGAGAGGGGGGGAGGGGGGAACGGAAGTGCCTCTACAGTCCGGTTTAATCCTAATGGCAGGAAAGCTTCTGTGGCAGTCCGCGTTGTCTCAGCACCGGCAAGCGAACGTTCCGGACAGCACCAAAAGAAAAGAAATAACTACATGTCAGTGGGAAACTCGAGGGAGCCGCTTTTGACCAGGGCAGGAGGGTGCGAGGGGATCACTGCGAATAACTGTCACCTGTGCAAAAGAAGAGTGAAAATTGGTGCCCACCCTCACAACCCTACCCATTCCCTCCCTGTGAAAACGAGAGCCCCCTCAGATGACAACGTCCCTGCTCTAGCCACACTCCTCCTGGAGCGTGGCGGGACGACATTTGGGAACGTTGGTCTCCTGGCGACGGGTCCTTTTCCGGATTCTTCTCCTTGGTGTCAGGACCGCCGGACGATACAGGATTCAGCCGCTGCTCCTCCGGTTTGTTTCCACGTTCCTCTTCCCCAGTCTGTCTTCCGACTTGCCCCCTTCCTGGTTCTGGCTCCTCCCTTTTCATCCCAGCGGGGCCTTCCGATAGGAGGAGAGGGTCCAACGTCATGCTGGCTGATACGCCCTCCCACAGGTCCGGAGCAGTCTTAAAGGGGCCAGGCCATTCCTGTGTACGAACGAGGATTAAAGTGTCAACATCGGATGAAGTCTGTGGTGCCCACTCCCCAGGGAACCCGTGACACAGGGCAAAAAGTGAATTGCAGGGATGTTTTTCACTTTGGGGTTCTGAATGACATCATAGATAACTCAAGCTTCGCTCTCATTGTCTATTTGATGTCACTCAGAACCCATCAATGAAAAATATACCCGTAATTCACTGTTGCCCATCTAAAATTTCATATGTTATGTATGACTGTCATAATGTTAATGTTAATGTTAATGACATTTATAAAGCGCACTGCTGCCCAAAGGTGTCCTGGCGCTGTGAGAGATGTCACCATGGAGGCTGGTAGTAGAGTTGCCTTGAGCTTTATGAGTTGAACAGCCAGGTTTTTAGGGCTTTCGTAAAAACGAGCAGCTCTGTTGTGTCTCTGAGAGAAAGTGGAAGGGCATTCCATGCTTTGGCAGCACCTACAAAAAAACTCCTGCCACCCCAATTGACTTTTTTTGCCAATGGAATGCGAATCAGTTTGACCTCTGAGGAGCACAACGATCTTGTAGGTACATACCAATTGGTATTTTGGATCAGATGGCTTGGACCCGTTGAGTGTAGTGATTTATGAGTAATGCATAGGACCTTAAACAAAACTCGCTTCTTAACTGGCAGCCAGTGTAACTTTTTAATTTCTGCCGAGATGGATTCATATTTTGGAGTGCCAGATGGCAGTCTGGTTGCTGCATTCTGTAGGAGTTGTAGTTTCCTTAGGAGAGCTTCATGCGCTTTAACATATAGGCCATTGCAATAGTCCAGCCTGGACATAGCTAAGGCCGTGACGACTGACTTCTGACTTTCTGAAGGGAGATAGGCCAGTATTTTTTTTGCATGATTTTAAAATGTAAGAGGTTGTTGAAACAACTGAGTTTACTTGATCTGTATGGGTCAATTTGTTGTCAATTATGAACCCTAGGTTTTTCACTTTCCTGACTGGTGTTGGGAGAGGGCCAAGAGAGTCTGGCCACCATGCTGGTGTCTAAAATTGAGGGTTGTTTCCAAACAGGATCACCTCTGTTTTAGTAGAGTTGAGCTTCAAACAGTTCTGGGCCATCCAGCCACCCACAGCTGTCATACAGTCGTGGAAACGCCTTGCTGGCTCCTGGGTTTCATTTGGAAGCATAGAGACAACTATCTGGGTGTCATCGGCGTATGAGGTCAGCTTGAGTCCAAAGGAGCCGATAAGAGGAGCGACCTGGGAAACATAAACCTTGAAAAGAGTGGGGCTCATGGATGACCCCTGCGGGACTCCACAGGGGAGGGAGAATGGCTTTGCAGAGAAGTTGCAGAGCGTAACTGTCTGCACTCTGTCTGCTAAAAATTATTTAATCAGTTTCCATGCCCTGCCTGTGACACCAATCTCATGCAGCCGGTCCATCAATAAATTGTGATGGACCGTGTCAAACGCCGCCGAGAGGTCCAGCATAATCAGGGCTCCATTCCCTCCTTGATCTAGGGTGGCTCTTATATCTTCGGTAGATTTCATAAGGGCCGACTCAGTACTGTGGCTCCCTCTGAAACCATACTGCGTGGGATCGAGTTTATATCCTTCCTCTAGAAATCGACTAAGTTGGGTATTTAATAATTTTTCAATAATTTTTGCGGGGAGCGGTAATCTAGAAATTGGCCTAAAATTATTGGAGTCCATAGGGTCGACCTTGGGCTTTTTAAGCAAGGGTAGAATCGATGCTGTCTTCCAGGCTTTCGGAAAATAGCCCTCTTTAAAAGTCATATTGATGATCTTTGTCAGGATTGATATAACTGGTTCGGATACCAACTTCAGTATAGAGGGGGGACAAGGGTCCGTTGGGGATCCGGTTTGACTTTCGTCAGAATAGTGTGTACATCCACTGCTGTAGTAGGTGTAAAGTTACAGAGCTGAGACATAATATTCCCAAGCTCTTCCTCATTGGCCGTCTTTAATTGAGGGATGTGATTAGTATCTACTGTAAATGTACCATAGATATCCTCCACTTTCTTAAGGAAGAAGTTGGCTATCTTATCGCACAGTTCTTGACTGGCTACAACAGGATTTGAAGGGGGGTGGGCTAGGGCAGTAACTGTTTTAAATAGTTCTTTAGTGGAGTTTTTCGCAGACTGTATTTTCTTTGCAGTCATTTCTTATAGTCTGATAAGCAGAGTTTATGTTTGTTTTTTTCCTCAGCATTGTACTCCCTCCTCCATACCATTTCTTGATGTTTACAGAGAAGTTTACTTTCTCTTAGGTCCTGGGAGTACTACGGAGACCTTGGCCGTTGCCCATTGTTATGGATGGTTGTCATTGGGGCTAACTTATTAGTCGCTGCTTCTAGCCAGGTAGTGTAGGCTCATAGAGTGCCTCTGTTGTTTATTTAAGTTTCTGAAAGTCATACTTCCTTGTTATGACACCACAAATTTGATAACAGAGATGGTTATCAACTGTTGTGATGTCATAAAGGCCTTCCCAAGCCAGGTGGCAGGGCTTTCTGAATGAAAGCAGAAAGCACAGCTGCAGGAGTGAGGAAGCAGGGATGGTAGTGGGTTTTGGTTAAGGATAGCAGGTAAGATAGTTATTTTTCATATTTGAGCCAGGGAGGAGAGGGCATGTAATGTTAGCTCTCCAATTATCCTTTGCCCCTGCGCAGTTGTTAAAGGCAGGCGCAAATGATTTTCGGGGCCATACACAACATTAAATTATAGATGGGTAAAAAGTGAATTACGGGGATGTTTTTCACCTTGGGGTTTTGAGTGACATCATAGACAACTCGAGCTTCCCTCTGATCTATTTGACATCACTCTAAACACCTCGGTGAAAAATCATCCCCTTAATTCAATTTTACCCATCTATAATTCTATATATTTAGGTTTTTGATGCCCTGGGCACAGGTCAGGAGTGCAGTTTACAGAATGGTATCTGTTAGACCCGACAGCCTTAGGGTGGTCCTCCCTCAACTTATTGCCTGCCTCCATTTTTCTGACCTCGTTTTTGCTGGCTTTAGGACTCTGCACACTTTACCACTGTTAACCAGTGCTAAAGTGCTTGTGTACTCTCCCTTAAACATAGTAATAATGGTTCATCCCCAACTGGCATATTTAATTTACTTATAAGTCCCCAATAGAGTGCACAACATGTGCCCAGGGTCAGTAAATGGAATGCTACTAGTGGGCCTGCAGCGCTGGCAAGCCCGTCTGCGCCCGTCCGTGCCTGGCCCGCGCCTAGCGCCGGTCCCCCTGTCACTCCTTCTACGAAAATTACTTGGACTAGCACCCAGCTTCTTCAGCTCAGACAAGGTATCTGTTCCCCAGGTGTCTGTTGTTGCCCTCTTAGTTTAGAGGATCTCCCTTATAATTGTTTATCTTGTGAGTTCGCTATTACCTCCTTGCGGAATCATTGCCCCCATCGTTGAAGATCGCTAAACCCCAGAGTCCCCCTAGGTTGATAAAGGCGGCTCTAGTCAACTGTCGCTCCCTGCCTCGTCACGCCAATGAGATATGGTTATCTCTTGACACTCAGGATTGGGACATCCTATTTCTTACTGAAACTTGGATTAAAGATATGTCCACCCTTGATATACACTTGGCCACTCCCTCCGGCTATCGATTGGTGGGTATCAATTGTGACAACGACAAAACTGGAGGGGGCCTTGCTGTTATTTTAAAATCTCATCTTAACTTGACCGTTAAGAAACTCACTAATTTAGGACTTATTGAAGCTATGTATTACACGATCTTGGATTCCGCCACTATTATTCTAGCTGGTATCCTGGTATATAACCCCCCTACTGCTTCTACTTCTTCACTTACCACCCTGTTGCACACGATAGCCGACCTCTCTCTAAGACACGCTTATTTTACGGTGTTAGGAGATTTCAACTTACATGTTGATAACCCATCCTGCACACAAGCGTCTCTTTTAATTGAAACCTTGCAAGGACTAACTTTGTCTCAATTAGTTAAGGGCCCGACTCACACAGCAGGTCATACCCTTGACCTAATATTTACTAATCATCCGCGTATTATCTCTCTTCCTGCACTGCCCCTTACCTGGTCGGACCATTTTCTCCTCCCTTTTGAAATTTCCATCCCTCCTCTTCCCCCCACTTCTACTTTGAATGGAGAGAAAGGACGAAAATGGCATAAAGTCACTTGTGACGCCATCGATCCCTGTTTTTTCTATCAGTTTGATCTTTCTACGGACTTCAATGAGGAAGTGGCTAGATACAATTCCGCTCTTTCTGCTGCACTTGATGTCATCTCCCCACTAAACCCTATTATTTCCGCTAGATCTCGGCCCTCTGCTCCTTGGTTTTCTCCCACTTTGCGGGAGGAAAAGAGTCGATGTAAACAGCTGGAACGTAAGTGGCGGCAGACTTATGATCCAGAGTCTAAAACAATATACAAGTCTGCCCTGAATAAATTCCAAAAGTTAAAACGTTCCACGATGAGAGGTTACTTCTCACAGCTAATTAAGAAGGCTGAGAATTCTACCAAAACCCTTTTCAAGATAGTGAAGGATTTTGTTAATCCTCCTGCCATGAAGGCTCAGAGCTCTCCTAGCCAGGCCCTCTGCAACGGGCTTTCTGACTTTTTTCAGGATAAAATTATTAAGTTATCTTCCTCATTTGAACCAGTTTTGTCCCCCCCTCTGACCACTGAGATTGACTCTCAGCAATGTTCATTTAATTCCTTTGAAGAGCTTACTCCTGAGACTGCCACTAAACTACTTGTTCAAGTTAGTTCAGGGTCACCATTGGATCCAGTCCCCGCTAAGATGATGGGCAATCTTGCCCCGGTTTTAATCAGCTCTCTTCTTTCCATCTGGAACTCCTTGCTAAGCCCGGGTCAATTTCCCTTAGCTTGGAAACAGGCTATGCTGGTCCCTATTCTGAAAAAAGCGGATGCGGATCCCTCACAATTCTGTAATTACCGCCCAATTTCCCTTCTTCCCAAACCAGCTAAGGTCCTGGAAAAGGTGGCTCAGAGGCAACTGGCTTATTATCTAGAAGCTAACCAGCTGCTACATGATTCCCAGTCGGGATTTAGAACCGGCTATAGCACGGAGACCGCTCTTCTAGAGGTATCGGAGACGATTCGTGAGTGTGTGGACAGGGGCGAGGAGGCCATGTTGGTCCTCCTCGACCTGTCCGCCGCTTTCGATTCGGTGTCCCACGAGATACTACTGGACCACCTGCAGCAGTTGGGAATTGGAGGCACTGTACTGACCTGGATCAGATCGTTCCTTACAGGGCGGACGCAGAGGGTTTTTCTTCGGCCCTTTGAATCAGAGGATAAACCTCTTTTGTGTGGAGTGCCTCAGGGTTCGGCCTTGAGCCCTCTTTTGTTCAATGTCTACCTAGGCCCGCTAGCCAGGGTGGTTGAGTCGTGGGGGGTCAGAGTGATCTCTTACGCTGATGATACGCAGCTTGTGTTTTCTTTTAGAGATCACTCTGACACCCATTTTACCAACTTTCGCAACTGCCTTGGCAACATTTGCTCTTGGATGGCCTCTAACCATCTGGTTTGAACACTGACAAAACTGAGGTTTTATTTTTTAACCAAAAAACAGCACCTCCCGCTACTCTGTGGTGGCCTACAGTTCTGAATCCTCCTCCGATCCCAGTCCAGTCAGCTCGTAACCTGGGCTTCCAATTTGATAATACCATGTCTTGCAAGGCCCAGATCAATAAGGTTACATCTGCCTGCTTCGGCAAACTACGCATGATCAGGAAGATTTTTCCTTATCTCCCTTTGGACTCCCGTAAGACTATTGTCCATGCCCTGATCACGTCGCATCTAGATTATGCCAACAGTCTTTATGCTGGCGCCCCCCTCTACCTTATTGAAAGGTTACAAGTTGTACAAAACGCAGCTGCAAGACTGATCGGAAATATCCCTTTCCGCCACTCAGTAGCAGCTTACCGGAAAGAATTGCACTGGCTTCCCATCTCCCGCCACATCCAGTTTAAAGTTTTGATCCTTGCCTTCCGTGCTCTCAACGGACTAGGCCGGTCTACTTGAGTAAAAGACTCAAACTATCTTTATCTGTCAGATCGTTGAGATCAAACAGCCTACGTCTCCTGGTGGTACCTAGATTTCGCCGTGCCAGGAGCGGGGGCAGAACGTTTGGAATGGCTGCTGCCAAGTTTTGGAACAGCCTCCCACTGGCTCTTAGGTTCATTGAGTCAGAGCTAGTGTTCCGCCGCAAACTCAAGACCTGGCTGTTTACTACCTCTTAAAGCAGCTTTCCCTCTCTGTTGGCATTTAATCTGTAGCGCCGGGACACCCACTCTGGGGGTAGCTGCGCGCTCTATAAGCTTCTTAAATAAATAAATAAATAAATAAATAAATTGTGCCACCCACATAGGTAGTCCCTACCTTCCCTTTTTATTTATTTGTGAGTTTTATATAGAGCTAGTTAGACCTGACCGTATCAGAGCACTTTACAATAGTAAAATTGAAACTCAATATAATAAACAACAACAATGACCACAAACACCTCAAGGGCCGGAAGGAAAGCACCCCTAAAGTCTCTGGATAGAAGAGCCCAGCTCAGCCCGGTTCTTGGCACATATTTCCTCCAGAATTATTCAGCCTATCTCTGCAAACATAGCAGATGGTGCTGACTATCTCCTTCCTGAGCAAAAACCTGTGCAGACATTTCCAGGCTCTCTTCTCCTCCTGGGGCTGGGGTGGGGCAAGCGCAGATTTGGGGTTTTAAAGGCGGGGTCTGTGAGAGTCTGAAGATGAAGATAACTGAACAGAAAGACAGGGGGTCCTTTCTCCTTTGCAGCAGGCTGGACACAGCAGACTTGCTGTGGTGTCGGAGGTAAGGGCTATGGAGGAAAGCTTCACCTCCCACTAAAGATAATTCCCACAGACCAAGGAATTTGAAAAAAATCAGGTCTGGGGGTCAACCATTGGGTGGGATGAGATTTATTTTATGCCTGCAGCTTCTACACCAGATGCAGGTCTCCCCCCATCCAGAAGTAGGGGTGGAGCATGCCAGGGAAGGCACCTTTTGAAGGTTTGCATTGTTAAAGGACAGTCACCCCTCCCCCCTTTCAATCCAGATAGAGGACTGTGTGACGTCATCCTTCCGGCTCACAGATTCTGGGTCGACCCTCACAGATCCTTCTAGGCCATCCTGCAGTATCTGCACTTCCCAGTAATGTAATGAAGCCTCTGAATCTCTCCCGCCCACCCCAGCAAAATCTCGCTTTCTTGGCTTGAGATTAAAAAAACGCTGGGCAGACCACTCTTAATTACCTCCTTTGTCACAACTAAAAAAAATATTAACAGAACACTCAGCAAACATTCGTACATGCACAGTGCAAGCCCACCGGAAAATCGATAACAAACTGCCTAACAAAATGTGACACTCACCTCTTGCCTCTCTTTGGCATAACGAGTACCTACGGATAGACGCAAAAACAATATTTCTAGAAAATTGGGCGGAAAAAGGCATACAGATAATAGAAGACCATGGCACCTTCCATAATCCATTACATTTTTCCCATCTTAAAGCCGAATTTGACCTTAAGGACATGGACTTCTACAATGTTGTAAAAATTAAAGCAATGATCTCCAGACACAAATCCCTATCACTGCTGATCTACCCCATACTTTATGCTCATACAGTAAAGGAGGCCATGTCACTTCTTAGCTTTACTCCCTCTTGTCGCCTACTAGCCCTGCAAATCAATACAAAACAAATGGGAATCATTCTTATGTGATACAAGCAGCCCTCAAACGACATCATGGAACTGTCCACACATAATTGCATAATTATGCGCACCACCACCACCCAACAAACAGGCGCACTAGTAATGTAATAAATTTAAAAAACGGCCTGCCAGTGCACTACAATTGGCTTGCTCTACCTGCGCCTCTAACAATTTTCTCTCCCAGTAGTGCAAATGAATAAGGATCTGTTATCCGGTTCAAGATAAAGTTTCTGCGGGCTGCTCGGGCTATGCAGACCACATGGTTTCCTTTCTTGTCCAAGATTTTGGAACAACATGTTCTGATGTCTCAGTCATCATTCCTGGAGTCACACCATCTTCTCCACGAACGTCAAGCAGATTTTCGGGCGCATCACAGCACCGAATTGGTGATGCTTTCGGTGCTTGATGAGCTCAGAGGTATGGTTGACAGTAAAAAACCGAGTGCCCTGATATTATTAGACCTGTCAGCGGCATTCGATACTGTCAGCCATACCCTGCTTTTGGACAGATTGGCCGTGTTTGGGATACAGGATGTAGCCTATAAATGGCTTAAATCCTTTCTTTCTGGAAGATCTCAAAGGATTCAACTGGAGGACTGTACATCAAACTTGGGTACCTTGAAGTGTGGAGTCCCCCAGGGATCTGCTCTGTCCCCACTTCTTTTTAATCTTTACCTGCAGCCTTTAATTGACTCTTTAGTAAGCATGGGCTGTAAAACCTTTAACTATGCGGATGATACCCAGTTGTTACTTAGTATCGATAACACTGCATCCGCACAGACCCATGCTCAAAAAATACTTAGTCATACGGTGAATTGGATGACAGCAAATTCGCTGAAGATCAATCCCGAAAAACGGAGGTCCTAGTGGTTTCATCTGAAGCGTCTCCTTGGGGTGATTTGTTTTGGCTGCAAGATCTTGGCCCGACCCCTAAACCCTGCTCCAACTTAAAAAAGTCTTGGCGGGGGGCGTGGCCAAGATGGCGACGGAGTAAGACGTGCCTGCAAGCTCCTCTGGCGCCTCGAGCCCTTCATTGCTTTGTATAGCTGTCCTGGGGCGATCTTTGCTCCGGAATCAACTTTATTGGGGTTGCTGAGGTGCCCTGATTGCTTTTGAGCCTTTCCCCGTTGAGTTACGACCAAGAACGGCGTACTTAGCCGAGGTGACGAGGCGGCGACGCACGAGGTTGGTGCGGCCTACACCGCATCACCCGGAGATCTTCGGCTGCCTTTACCCGGTGGACCCTGGGCCACCGCGACCTGCGGTGGGGAACAATCGCAATACAGGACGCCCTGACTGGGACCGCCCCGAGCTTACTCTATCCCCCTGCGGATCATTTCGGCTAACGTCGTCTGGACGAGGTGACGGGGAGGCGCCGGCCTGTCTGGCAGCTGCTGGACAGCGCAGAGGGACGAGAGGAGAAGAGGTGCTGATCCGATCCTACCCCGTACAGCTAGGGGGAGACTCAACGAACATTGAGAGTGCACGGCGATCGCTGTCCCCTGATAGCTCCGGCCTCCCGGTGTCGGCAAGGCGGGGGTCTCGGGGGGTGCGAGGGAGCGTGGCCTGATATCCCGGGACGATCCTGGCAATCGCGGAGCGCGAGGGGGCTAGCCGCGGCTCCCCATCATGACGACGAGGAACCGCATGAATAAGCCGGGGAAGGATGGTCCTGGGAGGGGTCCATCTACATTGCCCCCCGGTTCCAGCAAGTCACCCCCGAAGGAGGACGGGGACGGCCCTGTCACAAAGGCCTTCCTGATTGAACTTTTTGTATCCATCAAGGACGACATCACAGAGCTGAAGTCGCAGCTGTCCTCCGATCTGCGCGAGGTCCGCCGAGATGTGGATGGCATCGGAGAGCGGGTGGCGACCCTGGAGGACCACGATCTAGGCCTTGCGGGTGACGTCCATCAGTTACAACAGGACATGCTCCGACTCCGGGAGCAAAATTTAGACCTTCAGGCCCACTGCGAGGATTTGGAAAATCGATCCCGCCGTAATAACATTCGAATCCGAGCGGTGCCCTGGGAAGGAGAAGGTGGAAACTTGCGGGAGTATGTGGAGGCCCTTTTTCTGCAGATTCTAACGGAGGCGGATCTCTCGGAGATCCGCATGGACAGAGTTCATCGAGTTGGGGTGCCACGTGGCGCACGTTCACCGCCGCCGGACATTTTAGTCTGTGTCCACGACTTTCAATTGAAAGAGAGGATCCTAAGAAAGGCCAGGGATACCAACAACCTACAATTTCGGGGACACAGCCCCCAGCTTTTTCAGGACTTGGCGGCCTCCACGTTACAGAAGCGGCGGGACTTCCGCCCGATCACGGCTTTTCTGCGGGAGCACGGGGTGTCCTACTCCTGGGGCCACCCCTTTCGGCTCATCTTTAGATGGCAGAACAGACTGGTGCAAATATGATCCCTGGCGGCTGCCAGGGAACTTCTGGGCATGGAGGAGGAGGCCGCGTCGGCGGGCGCCAGCGCTTCCCCAAGACGACGACGCCGTTCCCGCTCCCCGGCATGGCAAAGAGTGGGCCGCACTGGAATGGCGGAAGGCCCGAATCCATCGGTGAGCCAAAGTGAAAGGGGAGAGGCCCTTGCCTTGATGGCTTTGGTGACTGATTTGAGCCGGATAGACAGCTCTTCGGCAGCCTAGGCTCCCCAACCATCGGCCTGTGGGGCCGGAGGGGCTCTACCACCTCAGGTACTTTGAGGGACCTTGCTCCACTGGAGGGTTACCCCGACCCTGAACTCGAGGGGGGCAATACCTGGGTTTTCTACCCCCGACCCTTATGGTCATGTCCAGCTGCTTCTTCTTTTGGTCTATTTTTTCTCTTTCAGGTTCTGGGGCTGTTTTCTTTGTATAGTGTCTTGGGGTTCCTTTGGGTTGGGGGCGTGTTGATTTGGAATGGGCTCAGTGGTGGTAGCGGTGAATCTGGTATGACTGTGGGTTTATTCGGGCTGTTTAGGGCACTACAGGGGGCACTATGTGGAGCGGGGCGGGGGAGGGGAATGTCTAAATGATGCCAGTCACGATAGGTTCATGGAATGTTAAAGGAATTAATTCCCCCCAAAAGCATCAGAAGGTGTGGAAATACATTATAGATCATCATCTAGATGTGGTGGGACTGCAAGAGACTCATTTGGCTCGTAGGGACGAAACCAGGCTCAAGAATAGGCAATACCCACTGATTTACAGGTCTTCGGCCGCCACTAAGCACCGGGGGGTGGCACTCTTGTTCCGCTCTACACTGCAATTCCAACCCATGGGTGTGCGTAGCGACAAGGAGGGTAGATGGCTGATGGTGAAGGGGATGCTCCTTGGCAAGCTCTGCACATGGGTGGTTCTCTATGCACCGAACACGGGCCAAAACGGGTTCCTTGAGGCTTTCTTGCAGGAGGTGGGGGACTTTGGGGAGGGTGCTTTGGTGGTAATGGGGGATTTCAATTTGGTTCGGGACAAAGAACTTGATTGCTCGCACCAGCAGCGGACGGAGGCAGGCCTCTTTTCCTCCGAGTCGCGTGATGCTATGGAAAGCGTGGGTCTGATTGATAGCTGGCACGCCCTCAACCCCCACACTAGAGACTACACATTCTTCTCCCATGTTCACCACACGTATTTGCGTCTTGATCACATCTTTCTGAACCAGTCGTTACAGGGGGACCTGAGGGAAAGTAGGATATTCCCGCTCTCTGTATCGGATCATAGCCTCCTGGCAGTGTGCCTGACTTGGGCCCCGGGGACGTCCCCCCACCGCAAATGGTACTTCCCTGTCTCTCTTACGCGAGATCAGGAGTCATGCACAAAACTCAGGGCGGCCATTGGTGAATTCTTTGAGTTTAACAAGGAAGGGGACACTTCGGTTTTCACCCAATGGGACGCCTTTAAGGCGACGACACGGGGCACATGCATTGCATTGAACTCCGCCTTGAACAAACTTAGGCGTGAGCAAAGGGAGGCGCTGGAGGTGGAGCTGACGACACTTGAAACTGCGCACAAGCAGAATCCTTCTCGAAGGACGCTCCGTCCGCTTGCGGCAGTGCGGGGTAAACTCAGGGCCCACTATAATAACCGGGCGGAGTATACCCTCCTGCGCTTACGGCGTCTTTCTTACGCACAAGGCAATAAAGTAGGGAAACATCTGGCTCGACAGCTTCGCGATAAGCGCGAGAGAGAATACGTAGGTGGCATCCGGGCGCCCTCGGGTGCCTTGGAGCATTAAGACGCGGCCAAGGCAGAGCTCTTCGGCAAATTTTATGCCGCCCTGTACTCGGCGGATAGCCTGGTGCCGGAGGATCAGGAGGAGTACCTGAGGGCTCATCCGCTTCCGCAGGTTTCCAAGGAGTGGAATGACCTCTTGGAGGCCCCCTTTACTAGGGAGGAGGTGTTGGCCGCGATTAAGTCCCTTAAGCCACTTAAGGCACCTGGCCCGGACGGCTTCACAGCACCCTTCTATCAGACCTTTGCCTCTGAGTTGGGCGACTTTTTGGTGACACTCTTTAACGGCATGAGGGAGGCGGGTCAGACTTCGGGCTCCATGGCGGAGGCGATGATTTCGATTATCCCCAAAGCCGGGAAGGACCCCTCGAAGTGCGAGTCCTACCGGCCCATAGCTCTACTGAATGTAGATGCCAAGTTATACTCCTCCATCTTGGCTGCACGACTCCAGGACCTTATGCCTGCCCTCATTCATCCCGATCAGTCGGGATTTATAAAGGGTCGTCAGACCCACGACAACACCAGACGACTGATTCACCTGATTGAGAAGGCCAATCGCTTCAAGATCCCGGCGGTCTTGGTGGGCCTTGACGCTGAAAAAGCGTTCGACCGGGTAGACTGGAACTTTCTCTTTGGTACACTGGCGGCCTATGGTTTCTCCTCCAGATTCATAGCTATGCTGCGGGCCAAATACCACAGTCCTCGATCGAGAGTCATGGTTAACGGCCATGTTACATCTTTTTTTGCGCACTCCCGGGCTATGCGGCAGGGCTGTCCCTTATCTCCCCTTCTCTTCGCGCTCAGCATTGAACCCTTAGCTCTTAGGGTACGGGAAGATCCGGGCATCAGTGGTCTCCCCTTTTCAGGTGAGCAGCATAAAGTTTCCCTTTTTGCTGATGATGTTCTGCTGTCACTGGCGGACACGGGAAGCTCCCTTCCACGGGTACAGGAGGTACTCTCTCAATTTGAGGCAGTGGCGGGTTTTAAGGTCAATCCTAGCAAGTCCTACATCCTTAACCTCACGCTACCATCTGCTGAGGTGGATCGCATCCGGCCGCTCACGCCCCTGTCGTGGGCCAGCTCCTCTATACAGTACCTATGTGTCCGGCTGACCTCGTCCGTCACCACTCTGTATGCGGCCAACTTCCCGCCTTTGCTGACCCAGATACAGACTGAGCTTAATCGGTGGAAACCCATGTTCATTTCTTGGCTGGGCCGCATCCACGCTATTAAAATGACGATGCTCCCCAAGCTCCTGTATCTATTTCAAGCACTCCCTATCACATTGGATGGGGGATTTTTTAGGCGCATTAAGACCATGATCTTACACTACATCTGGCAAGGGGGTCGCGCTAGACTTTCCTTCCTCACGCTGCGAAGGCCTTTGAAGAAGGGTGGGGTCGGCCTCCCAGATATGCACCTTTACTATAAGGCGGCGCAACTCCGATTGCTGGTGGAGTGGACCCAGATGGAATCGGAGAAGCACTGGTTGCATATGGATAGGAGTGTGGCGGGGAGGTCGATATGGGACCTGGTCTGGAAGGCGAAGGGGGATCGCCCTCGGAATGCCTATATTAGCACCCCGACGAGCACTACCCTGAAGGTCTGGGACTCGATTTCCAGCAATGAGAGGTGGACCTCCTTCCCGTCCCCCTTCACCCCTATACATTTTAACCCGGCCTTTCCGCCGGCGCTTGTGGAGGGCCCCTTTGATGTGTGGAGGGCGGGAGGGTGTCACGCGCTCACGCACCTGTTTCACGGGTATGAGCCACTCACCTTCCATAATTGCATGCATGACTATGCGGTGTTACCCTCCGAGCGTTACCGGCATGCCCAAATGTTACACTGGGCGTTGTCACCTGAGGTACGGGACGCAGCGACAAGACCTCCTACAGATTTTGAATCCTTTATCACCCGCACAGCATCCATGAGAGGGGTGATCTCATTCCTTTATGGCCTTCTGCTTGATACGGCTATCTCACCTCGCCCTCGATATATGGATTTGTGGGAAGAGCACCTGGGTCGGGATATCTCCGACGAGGAGTGGACTCACCTCTGGCGTGACTTGCACAGATTTAATCATTCCATTGACCTTAGGGAGGCCCACATGAAAACGATGTTGGATTGGTATCTTTACCCAGCCCGGTTGAAAAAGATCTTTCCCTCCACATCAGATAGATGTTGGCGAGGATGTGGCCTCTTGGGGGATTTTCGCCATATTTGGTGGGACTGCCCTGTCATACGCCCCTACTGGGAGGAGATTCTGTCCCAAATCAAAGATGTACTGGGTTACCCTGTACCCGACTCGATAAGCTTTGTTTTTTTGGGTCTCCGTGATCCGCTTCTGGAGCATCAGACCAAGGCGGATAAACAAATCCTTTGGCTCTGCATTGGTGCGGCCAAGCTGACCTTGGCGGCGGCCTGGAAAAAGAAGGAGGCCCCTGCACTTTCCCTCTGGTATGCGAGGTTGTGGAAACTGCTGAGTATGGAGCGTATGGCGGATGTTTTCAGAGGAGATTTCCAAAACTTCGTTTTTCGATGGGGCCCCCTAGTCCGCTTCCTTTCTCAGGGTCTGCCGTCGGCGGTCTGCCCGCCCACTTTGCGTG
Organism: Lissotriton vulgaris; assembly: GCF_964263255.1. Classification (NCBI taxonomy): domain Eukaryota; kingdom Metazoa; phylum Chordata; class Amphibia; order Caudata; family Salamandridae; genus Lissotriton; species Lissotriton vulgaris. The sequence goes on along the minus strand of NC_141689.1, from coordinate 1,341,800,687 downwards.
CACTCCATTTGTTCCAGGTGTGAGAGGATGTTTTGATGTGTGCCTGTTACTTAGCTGCCACCACTGGGGGGAGGGGAGGTAGGGGGGTTGAAGGAGTTTGGGGGGGAGGGTGTTCTGTTTCTTCTATCTCTATAGGGGGTGGGTTTTTGTGTTTCACCTCGCTGCATTGTTTTCTTTCAGCGGAGAGACGAGGAGGCGCAAATTAGACCGATCGTCTGAGCCCCCGACTTGGGTGGCTTATGCCTGGTGCCACTGTGAGCCGATGCCTATATATGGACTCCCCCTTGGGGCAACATTATTAGCTGGCGAACTTTGAGACCCATCCTGGCTAGGGTGGCCGCGTTGACCAATCTTCAGCAATGTTCAGTCTCCTCTGCCATGTAGAGTGAGCTCCTGCGAGGGCTCTTGTCGCATTTATTGTGTTTCTATCTTCTTCTTACTTTCTTTCTTCTTCCTTCTTGTACTTTCAATAAAAATATCTTTAACAAAAAAAAAGTCTTGGCATTAAGATCGACCATGAGCTGTCAATGGTCAGCCAGATCTCCTCAGTGGTCGGGACCTGTACTAACTTAATTAGACAGTGACGCAAGTTAGTCCCCTTGCTTTCCCCCTCCACGCTCCGTACAATTGTCTCTGTTACAATCATCTCGAGACTAGACTACGGGAATGCCCTGTATTTGGGTCTCCCCAAAACACTGATAGACTGCAAGTAGTCCTGAACGATGCAGCTAGGCTGATCTTTCGGCTACCTAGACGCACTCATGCATCGCCACTGTTATGTAAGCTACATTGGCTCCCCATAAAACAACGGGTGGAGTTTAAAAGTTTGTGCATCGCCCATAAGGCAATCTATGGTCAAGCACCGGCTTACATTAAAGAACGCCTTGGAGTCTATAAACCGACACGATCACTAAGGTCTTCAAACACTCAATTGCTGTCCTGTCCTCGCTATAAACTAGCTACGAAGGGTGGAATATCTTTCTCTGTGGTTGTCCCACAGGTTTGGAACAAACTTCTGGAATCCCTTCGTAAAGAATCTAACTTACTGCAGTTCAGAAAATCTTTAAAAACATTCCTGTTTAGAGAAGCTCTTAGCTTCACTTAGTAGCATGGCTTCATGCATCTGTTCCTTTGTTAGCTTAGCTTCCTTCTGTCAAAAGCGCCTTGAGACCTGAAGGTGATTTGGCACTATACAAGCTATAGTTAACAATAACAATAACATGGGCTAACCATAACCGACTTGTCCTGTGCTGCTTTACACCCAGGGAAATCTTAAGGATTTTGGGGCCCCTGGCCCAAAATGATTTTGGGGCCCGTTGTTCATAACCGCTTTGAGTTTATAATCCAATTTCAGCTCTTTCAAGCCACCTTTGGTCAGGTCACTGACAAAGCACAGGCACACTCCTACAAATTCTAAATGTGTTATCAACTAATATTCAGGGCTAGTGATGTGTGTTTTCAATATTGAATCACAGCAGCTGCTCGTTAATATTGAAAATAATCTCTGTGACCCCCTCCTATTTCTCAAATGTGAGGTCCTGTTTTGATCTTAAACAAACTTTTTTATTACTGTTGCATAAAACATAAACACATTTCTTTGCAAAATGTCTGTAATAAACTTTCACACATCACCCACCTTAAAATTAATGAAAGAAAACGGTATTTAAAACATTCTATAGAAGAATTGACTTGGTGCATCTTGCCTTTTTGTGATTGTTTCCTTTGATGCCCACGACCCGTATCCGCCATTTTGTTGATTCTTGTCCTGTCCTTCAGTCCGTTGGACTCCATCCTGCCGAACTGCAGCAATTTCTCTGTTGCTGGACTGCCTTATCTCTTTCTCCCCCTCAGGTCCCCCTCTCGCCAATCTCAGCCTCCGACTCTTCTCCCCCCCACCTCTCTCTACCCCTTTTGATGTTTTATTTCTCCATTCATTCTGTAAATATGTAATATTTAATTGTCTAAGCCTAATCGCTGGTAAAATGTAATCATGAGTAAATGTGCTATTTGCATATATATTTATGTATAACTCTAACTACTAGTATATGTAGTAGACCTTTGTACTTACTACCATTCCTATGAGTTTAGAGTTTATCCGTTTGTATCTCTTCCTTGAGTAACTTTACAACTTGTACATTTGCAAAAAAAATTCTGTGTGCATCTCTTCGTTGTGTGACTTTACAACGTGTACATTTGCACATTTTTCCTGTTTGAATCTCTTATGTAACTTGTGTAATCCAAAGTCCTTATGTAACACAACTGGTTCTTTTGTAAAGCGCTCTGTCACCTTCGGGTAATGTTCGCGCTATATAAAATCGCATTAAATAAAATAAATAAATACTCTGCAGAACAACAATGGCTCTATCAGGGTCCCCTTGAAAGCCAGGGGTCTTGGACCAGAGTGCACTTTGCCCCTGACTTAAAACATCTCTTCTTACACCATATCTGCAGGACCATGAAAAGCCACGTCAAGTGGCTTTGCGTTGCCTTGTACATATGGTTCGGCTCTCTGCGCCACTGAGCGTCATTAAAAGTGATGCACCGGCAGTGCAATCGCTTTTAAATAAGCCCCATGGTATTGAGACTATGGAAAAGAACAGCTTGGTGCTATATGTTAACAAACAAAGTGCTGAGGGGGGTTCATATTTTTTGATAATCGGCATGAGAACTTACCAGCAAACTGTGCCTCCCACCGCCACCTCATAAATATTAAGTAGAGTTTGGATGAATAATAAAAATACCAGCACTACCAAGTGTCACATATCTTGTGTTATACGAAAGTATTTTAATTCACTGTACCGCATTACCGCAAGTAAAAACATTGTTACGCAAATCAGCTTATTAAAAAGACCACTTTCACCACCCCAGGAAGAGACGTACTAGTAATGTAATACATAAAAAGCTGCCTGCCAGTGCGCTAAAAGTAGCTTGCTCTGCCTAAGCCTATGACATTTTACTCTCACAATAGCGAAAATGAATCAGGATCCATTATCCGGCATCAGATCTGAGGAAGAGACGAAGGGCCAGACCCAGTTGTACAGCCAGACAGTCCACCAGGTCAGCCTGCCAATGGGCGGCGCCTCCTCCCCCCAGCCACACCAGATTTCACCGCTTGGGGAATATGGGGAGCGGCACAGACCACTGACACCGAAATAGTGTGTAAAATACCGCTTTTATTGAAACAGGTGCACATCACAATTAAAAGGCCCTTGGCCTGATGCCTTACAAAACTACAACCTCACTATACAAGCTGTTACATAAGTTACACTACCCCCACCCCTAAGGTTCCCCCACACATTTAAAACCTGCAATTCAGTACCCCCTACTGTGACCTTTTATCTTTTGACCTTTGAACTTTACCCTTTCACCCATACTGTGACCTTTTAACCTTTGCCTTTGAACTTTACCCTTTCACCTTTGACCTTTCAACCTTAACCCTTACGACTATTAACCTGTCACTCACCTAACTTAATAAAGCACCTTAAAGATCCTACCTCTTCAACTTGTCTACCCGTTCCCTTTCAGCCTGGATTGCCTCTGTCAATAACGAATAAACTTGGCTAAAACATGCCAACTTGACAGCCAACCGCCCCTGCACCTGCTTCAAGCGAAAGACCTAACACAATCACATATATCCCCTGTACACAATTCCAATGCAAATCCAACCCCAAAAAACCCAGATTGCTAGTCGTGAAAATTAATTTCCCCAAAAAGAACTGAAAAAGGGTGGGAGGGCGGGGAAAATCTGTCCTGCCTACTACCAGCCACCGGGATTACCAAAAAATGGTGTCTGGTAGCACCAAATGGCGAAGTAAATAACCTTTGGGCTATAAAATAGCCCAAACAGCCCATTCAGCCCAAAAGTGGCGGAGCAGACCCCTGAGCCGCTCCCGTTCCCCAAACATTCCGGGAGGCAGACCTTGCTGCGCTCAGCTGCCCCCCAAGACCCCCTTGAGGAAAATGGGGAGCGACACAGACCACTGACACCAAAATAGTGTGTAAAAGGCCGCTTTTATTGAAACAGGTGCACATCACAATTAAAAGGCCCTTGGCCTGATGCCTTACAAAACTACAACCTCACTATACAACCTGTTACCTAAGTTACGCTACCCCCACCCCCAAGGTTCCCCTACACAACATTTAAAACCTGCAATTCAGTACCCCCTACTGTGACTTTTTATCTTATGACCTTTGAACTTTGCCCTTTCACCCCCATTGTGACCTTTTAACCTTTGCCTTTGAACTTTGACCTTTACCCGTTGACCTTTCAACCTTAACCTTTACGACTATTAACCTGTCACTCACCTAACTTCCTAAAGCACCTTAAAGATCCTACCTCGTGAACTTGTCTACCCGTTCCCTTTCAGCCTGGATTGCCTCTGTCAATAACGAATAAACTTGGCTAAAATATGCAAACTTGACAGCCAACCGCCACCCAGAAAAAAGGGGGACACAACCCCTTTTTCTGCCCCCCCAAACCTAGGACCTGACAGAGCCTCCACATGGGAAAATCGCCCCTGACAAAACAACCCATGAGAAAAAGGAAACCCCAGAGAATCGCCCACAACTACCTCCAAGTCATAAGACAAAGCCAGCTGCATGAACTTCGTGAAAAGACGTCCTGACACCATAGACCCTTTCAATGCCTTCCTACTGCCTCCATGCGTACGGCCCCTATGCCACACCCCGCATGGCCAGAACTCAACCCACCTAGCACCACCTGACCAACGGCGAAACTCCAACCGCAAACCTCTCCCCCCCAACCAGCCTATCTTAAAAGGGTCGCAGCAACCCCCCCCCCCCCAGGCCCCCTTCTCCTATACGACACCATATGCTACGGTACAGAGCGGATCCCCAGAGACCCAGAGTTTGCCTCTTTCCCTTGTTGGTCTTCCCAAATGAACAGAGAATCCTCCAGTATCGAGACCAATGCACCAGAGACCTTCCTCCAGAGCCGAACCTGAAAAACAGCATTAACATTTCCGAAATGAAATATCTGAGCACCCTTCCTCCTCCACCTACACACATTGCTAACTGCATTACATGTCCTACTTCCCAAAAACGTCATGCCCGCCATGCACTGACCCCATGGCAAGCCTCCCAAGACTTTGTGTGGCTGCAGCTACCCAGCTATTTGGAAAACAGTGGAAAAGTCGCCCCTTTGCCCCCATTGTGACATAACAGGCCTCTGCCCGGTGCCACCTTTCTTACAGGGAAGTGCCACAAGTCCCCGGGCAACAAAACAGATACCTACGCCCTACAGCCCTGCCAAGACCTCTCCGATCTGTTGCACCCTTATAAAATTTGAATGCATGCTTTTCTAGGGCGGCATTCCCCTAAACTAAACCCTTGTTACCATACCAATTCATATCCTGAAAATATCCCCCCAGAACCTCCCCGATGGGCGGGACAAGAACCACAGGTATATTGGTCTCCAGAGCCACATACGCCTAACTTAATGAATAACCTTAGTACCTATGCCCCAGTCATTGTTGTCATTAAAGAGGGGGGGTCCCACTCCTAGAAACCTCCACCCCAAACCCTTAAAACCTGCACCCCACTTGTCTGCCAACAGGGAATACCCCTGCCTAAAAACTACCCTCTGCTGCGGACCTTTCCGCTGTCCTACATATTAGTGACTATCCCTGTTCCAACGGATGCCAAATCCCCTGAGCCCCACTTCAATCCTCACTCTGGTCTTATCGTCTCCCTTGCTCCCTGCTAAGTAGGACAGCACCGCAAGCCTGGGAACCATGTACATCTTACCGGAACTCACCCAACTGTGAGCTGGGAAAAAACCTCAGCGATGTCCTATCCCTGCCCGTCCTCTTAAGCGCTGACATCATGCCCTCGAATTTCGACCTGTGCATACCAGGCCAGCAACCAATTCGGCACCGTACGTGGGCCCACTGTCCGCTCTTTTGGTAACGGGCCCCTGCCAGGCCCTAGCTGTCCAAAACACTGTCCCGCCCCTTCTAGCAGTCCCTGGAATTGGGCTCTGTAGAACCATCCCCTTTCTAGGTATGCCCCCTTTGGTCACGGTATCAATTACAATGCCCATGAGTGGCAACACCGTACTGGGTCCAGCTGCTTTCCTCGTTTCCAAAAGTACTCTGAATGTGCCCCTGAGCTCCCCGCACTGTCCAGCCTCCTCGGGCAGACAGTGGAACCGGGCTTATCCTCTCTAATCCCTTCCCGTACTCGGGCCTCCATGGTCTCAGACCTCAATGGCATACCCCAAGAATGACTGTGCCGTGCTGCTCAGGCCATCCTCCATGCTGTGAACTATTCTCCAGATTCACCAATGCCTCCCATAACTGTCAAGCCTCCTCTGGCACCGCGTAAGAGACTTGTCAGCTCCAATCAACCTCAACCAGCCGTGCCTCCATGGCCCCAGTATCATTGTTGATTAAAAGGTACACATAGCCCCTGTTATCTACCACTATACCATGTGCTCTGCTCCAGAATGCCAGTGCAGTTCTGGGCTACTTGACTTATATGTTGCCAGGGGTACCCTAAATCATAAACACAAACTCCTCCAGCATGTGTTATTACCATTCTGAGCCACCTGTTTGATGTGTTGCTAATGGTACCCCAAATGTCCACTCTGAGCTCCTCGAGCCTGCCCAGCAACCTCCGGCAGCCCTTGGAACCAGTGCTAAAGCCGTTCCGGGTCATGTAACTATAAAGTTGCCAATGCTACAGCAAAGGTCAACTCCAAGCTCCTCAAGCCTGTGTTATGGCCGTTCTGGGCCCCGTATTTTTTTGATTGCCAATGCTACCGCAAAGGTCAACTCCGTAGTCATGTGCCAGTGTCGTACTGGGTCACTTGTCTTTTATGTTGCCAATGGAACTAAACCTGTTCACTCTTATCACCATTAGTAACCAGGCCACCATGGCCTCAGGCTCCATCTCACCGGCCTGTATTGACAGCCCCCGACCTGGTCCCAGCTGTCTGCTTTGGTGCCCAATGCACACCAAAGGTCAACTCCGAGCTCCTCAAGCCTGTGCTATGGCCGTTCTGGGCCAAGTATCTTTTAGGTTGCCCATGCTACCGCAAAGGTCAACTCCAGGATCCTCAAGCCTGTGCTATGTTCATTCTGGGCCACGTATCTTATACGTTGCCAATGGTTCCCCAAAGGTCAACTCTGAGCTCATCAGGCATGTCACAGTGCCGTACTGGGCCACTTGTCTTTCATGCATCACCATTAGTAACCAGGCCACCATGGCCTCCGGCTCCATCTCACCGGCCTGTACTGACAGCCCCCAACCAGGGTCCAGCTGTCCGCTCTGGTGCCCAATGAACATCAAAACTTTATCACCACCACAACCAGGCCTCCGTGGCCACAGGATAGATCTCAATGTCCTAACGTTACAGCCCCAAAACATGTCCAGCTGTTTGCTCTTGTGCTCCCTTGAACTCAAATCACCCTTGACCCCAATCGTGGAACCCCATGGTAACTAGGCCTCACTAGGCACTGAATCCGTTGTAATGGCTCAAACGCCACACGGAAGAAAAAAAAAACAAAGACCCACCGTAACGCCCCAAAATATCCGGCCACCTGTGGAAACAGGCCACCCCACAATGACAACGTTTTTCCCCCAGTGGCCTGCTATCTCAAAATGACCTGTCCTTTATGACATTCGACTTTGAAAATTAAGCAAAACAGGCCTCTTCCTCCCATGCGATACGTCCAATCGAGATGCCCCCTGCAGAATACCCTAGGCTGGAAAACCAACTGCGATTCTTCCTTTCTGGAGAATCCCCCGCCGACTTGTGCGCAGTTTCCCTTAACCCCCTGTTCATTTACAAAGTTTTTGGTATTATACCTCCCCTCTCAAAATTATTTAAAGGACCAATTTACTAGGTGTATTAGAAAGTGCTCCCCGACCACATGCCTGCTGAATTTACCTGGAAAAATGTCATGAACACATTGGTGAGGTCCCCTCCCACCCCATTCAATACCTTCTGCCAATTATCCTCTACTAAATACTCCCTCATAGGTCGGGTCGGGGCAATCCATGTGTCCGCCCCCATGCCCAGCAACCTCTTCTGCCTACCCCTGTGCCTAACTGTACATCCTCAAAGTACTTCGACAGCATCAACAGGAAACAAACTCTTATCCTTTGAACCTGTGCCCCAACAACGGCACAAAACCTACTCTTTGTGCCAGAGTTCCCTCCAAAACGCTTCACCTTTATCCGTATTTCTGAGACAATTGCTGCCCGAGGGAGTACTATCCCCCTTTGCCTGGTGCACCGCCGAAGCCGTACCAGGCCTACTTGTGGCAGTGATCTTGTGGTCCACAACCGTCCAGCCATACCCTACCCTAAAAACTGCTGTCCGAGTCGGTTTTCGCCAAGAAGAATACTGTCCCTCTTGGCCTGATGCACCGCCGAAGCCGTACGGGGCCTACATGAGGCAGTGATCTTGTGGTCCACCACTTACTAGCCATACCATACCCCAGAAGCTGCTTTGCAAGTTGATTTCCGCCAGGGCGAGTTCCGTCCCCCTCGGCCTGGTGCACCGCCGAAGCTGTACGGGACCTACATGGGGCAGTGATCTTGTGGTCCACCATCTACCAGCCCTACCATACCCTAGAAGCTTCTTTCCATGACGATTTCCGCCAGGGTTAGTACTGTCCCCCTTGGCCTGGTGCACCTCCAAAGCCGTACGGGCCTACGTGGGGCAGTGATCTTGTGGTCCACCACCTACCAGCCATACCATACTCTATAAGCTGCTTTCCAAATTGATTCCTGCCAGGGGTAGTACTGTCCCCCTTGGCCTGGTGTACGTGTGGCAGTGATCTTGTGGTCCACAACCGTCCAGCCATACCCTACTCTAAAAACTGCCGTCCGAGTTGGTTTTCGCCAATAAGAATACCGTCCCCCTTGGCCTGATGCACCGCCGAAGCCGTACAGGGCCTACGTGAGGCAGTGATCTTGTGGTCCACCACTTACTAGCCATACCATACCCTAGAAGCTGCTTTCCAAGTTGATTTCTGCCAGGGCGAGCTCCGTCCCCCTCGGCCTGGTGCACCGCCGAAGCTGTACGGGGCATACGTGGGGCAGTGATCTTGTGGTCCACCACCTACCAGCCCTACCATACCCTAGAAGCTTCTTTCCATGACGATTTCCGCCAGGGTTAGTACCGTCCCCATTGGCCTGGTGCACCTCCGAAGCCGTACGGGCATATGTGGAGCAGTGATCTTGTAGTCCACCACCTACCAGTCATACCATACCATAGAAGCTGCTTTCCAAGTCGATTTCTGCCAGGGGGAATGCCATCCGCCTTTGCCTGGTGCACCGCCGAAGCCGACGGGGTCTACGCAGGGCAGTGATCTTGTGGGCCCCCGATGCTCCAGCCTGGCCGTACTGGGCCCAGCCTTCTCTTCACCACGGGGTAATGGAGCCGTACTGTACCCTCCTGTGTCGGGAACGCTGCATAAGTGAACCCGCCACGAAGATATGCCCGGTGTGCTGGTCCCTGCCTGTATCCCGCTATATCCCTTTCCCGGCATACCGCGTGGAGAAACATACCACCCTTCCTAATTACCTTAACAGGGGCTTGCGAGATTGCCCAAATTATACGCCTATTTCCCAATGTCATCTCTAAGCCAACCCCCCGGCTGGCACCCAACTACTGACCCCCCCCCGCCCCCCCCCCCCCCCCCCCCCGGCCAGTGGTCCTAGTATCTTGCTTAGCATCTAAAGCCTCCCCTGCATATATTTGTTTCGCCCGTGCCCTGGATGCGTCCGCCTTCTCAAGGGCTTCACACATAGCTACAACAGCGCGCCTACGTCTCTTGGACTGGCCGGCACTACCCCCCACTGTGCCTCGATATCCACCTGTGCCCATCTATTGGAACACCCTAGAGTCCCCCGAACATTGATGGCTCCGACTCCACCTGTCCCAGCATACTCCTATGGCCTACTGACACTGTCTGGTTATGTCCCCCCCTGCAGGCCTCTTATCTTTTTGAGGGGGGGGGGGCGCCTTGTTCCCCAGCCCTCTCATGCTGGGGTGGATGTGTTTGCGCTCTTCCTACTCTCCGCGGGACTGCACCACGTGGGGGCTCACCCTGCCTCCTACCGTTATGTGTTGGGCTTCCACCTTACTTACTTGTCACGCACCCGGGCCCCCTGCCCCGCCCGCTTCTGACTCATAGTAACCAGGGCCGGGGTGGGGAGGAGGGATTGGTCAGCATGTTCTAAGCGGGCTGGGAGGCAAGAGCACCTGCCTCCCTTGCTCGCGTGGTGTCCCCACGTCTACCTCCCCTCCCCCACCTGCGCTGTCCTACCTTATTTCTCGCTCCACTGCCCTCCAGGAGGCGGGCTGCCACAGCAGCAGCAACCCAGCTTTCGTCCTAGTGCGGATGGCGCGCCATGCACACTCACGCTACGTCAAGCACTCCAGGTCACAGGATTTTATGCCGGCCTACCGCTCCCAACATCTGGGGCGCGGACGTGATCTTGTTGCCAGAGTGGGAAGTCATGTACACCTCCTCGCCGCTGGAATAGAGCCCTCGCTAGCTACCTCTGAACCAATATACCCAAAACAAACGAAATCAGAACTCACTTTATCGAATCCTCCACCCCTCTATCCAGAAAAATCTGTCCTGCCTACTACCAGCCACCGGGATCACCACAAAATGATGGATGATAGCACCAAATGGCGAAGTAAATTACCCTTTGGGCCATAAAATAGCCCAAACAGCCCAATCCGCCCAAAAGGGGCAGAGCAGACGCCGTTCCCCAAACATCCCGGGAGGCAGACCTCGCTGCGCTTGGCTGCCCCCAAGACCCCCTCCTGACCCAGGCAGTCGGACAAGGGACGAGCTGAGCTGAGCTGACCCAAGTTCCAGGGGGGTTTCTCCGCTAGTTTAGTGCTGGGGCTGAAATCAACTCCCCTTCCCCAGTCTCATCAGGATGCTTCTTCCCCAAGCCATTTGTCTGTCTCCCGGCCTCAGTTGTACAGCCAGACCCCTGCCGCTATGCCCTGCCGCCCCTGGATGATAAGTCAACAACTTCACCTGACCACCAGATGTGTTCGTTAAGGGTTGGGTGGGGGCGGGCACAGTGTCCATCCATCCTGCCGCGCGCATATATTTAAATAATAAAAAAGCGCCACCCGCGATCACCAGTCCAGCTAGCCACATTTCTGTCTGAGCAGCCATCTTGAACGCGGCTCCTCAGCTCTGCAGAGGTAGAGGGAGCCCTGACTCACAACAGACTGAGGTACGGGCCTGAGGGTCCGATCTAGAGCCTGCCCAGCACAGCAAGTGGCACACCAGAGCAGCAATTTAAGGCTGCGAGAGGTAATCAACCAACAAGGGCACCAGGCAGATGTGGCAGCTGTGCCTGGCGGCGCTGCAACATTCGAAAGGAGAGTCGTGGTTAGTAGTGGCCATGCCAGGGGCCTCATTTATGAAAAGTGACGCATTGCAGCGTGAAAACAGCGATGCGTCACTTTTCATTGCGCCCTCCTTGCGACACCAATGATGCGTTATATTTACAGTATGACGCATCATTGCGCAAGGAGTTACAGATACGTCAGTATTTCTGACGTATCTGTATGGCGCAAAAGTGACGCATTGCTGGAGTGTGTCACAAAAGTGACGCAACTCCAGCAATGTGTCCTTTCACATGGGGCAAGCCCCATGTGAAAGGGCCTGCGTCAATCTTACGCCTGCTGTGAGGCACACAGCAGGCATAAGAAATTGACACATTTGTGTCCTAGAAGTGGTGCAGTGAAATCTTATAGATTTCACTGCGTCACTTCCATGACCATTTCTTGCGTCAAAACGCCCCCCCTTGCATACATTATACCGGCCGCAGGCATAATGTGGAGCAGGGGTTTACAAAGTGACGCATCTACCTAGATGCGTCACTTTTGTAAATATGGTGCAACAAGACACATTTTTACGTTGGGTGCGTCACAAAAAGTGATGCACCGGCTGCATAAAAGTGACGCACGGCCTCATAAATGAGGCCCCATGAGTTTCTTAGCTTCTCAACTTATGCTATGGTGATGGGGGTGGTCGTGATTATAAAAGCAGAGCTAGGATGAGCTCTCCGGCAGTATTGACCACTAGAAGCATAGGCAGTTGGTAAGCGGCCAGTGGGATGAGGCTTTAATAATCACTGGGCGAGCTGTGGCAGAGGGTGGCTGGGCTGAGTGTCGGATGACATCTGGGCTGTGTAATGGCTCTCCGTGATTTTTCTAATGTTCATACTGGAAGGGGAACTCGACTTCATTGATTCAGCTCACGAGAAAGTGTCTGTCTTAGTCGTAGAAACGTCACTAATAGTTAATCACACAGAAATTGTGAAACTATCACACATAGCAGCCAACTGTAACATATGCCTGACTTTCGAAATCACTCCAACATTCTCCGGCGCTGGGCAATCAGGATCGACTTCCCGCCGTCAGTGTCTGTAAATGGCCCCTTTGTCTCTGGTCTGTGTTTCAACACGTCTAACTTCCACCTGTGCACCTCTCAGATAATCATTGCAGCGCCAGACAAACCCACAACTAACATTCCAGGAAACGTCAAACATGTCCTGGGCGGTTCGCAAGGTGATGACAGACCTAAGCGCCAACACAGGTGACCGCCCTGGTATTCCAGGTTTAAAAACCGGGCCCCTCCCATTTACCAGAACAATGCAGGGAATGTGGGCCGACAGGAAGTAGCTGCTGCCTCGGAGATACGCAATTTATGACTGTCCTGGGGACGCGAACAGAGGTGAAATTCAGAGATTACGGACGGACGTAGTGAGAAAAGCGGGGACTTTTAGTGTTTTCCTTAAGATTTAATAGTGATAGCCAACTTTTTCATTTTTGCGGACATACTGCCCAACATTTTATTACTGAAAAAAAATATAAAATATAATAGATCGCATCGCAAGTACAGTTTATACGGAAACGAACCAATATGAGAAGCTAACAAGCATTGGAGAGAGGGACACCAAGGTACCCACATTGGAATTGCAGTGAAAAATACTTTTATTTGATTTTTTTAAAACCGCCATGATATGTACAATGCAACACAATTAATCTAGATTAAAATGACAATAAAACGTATTCTACATGATGTAATTGAGTCTAGGGCGGGCGTACCTACGCGGGCAATGGAGTCAGATATGCTTAGTTAGAGCTTGCTGGCTCCCATTTCCCAGCTACAAACATCCGACACAGCAGGTTCTCGGAACCGGTGACCTGTCCGTCGGGCTCTGTTCCAACCTGTGGCACGCTGTGAAGTCTGGAGCCGCCACAGACGCCAGAGCCCGCGTTCGGAGCCAGACAGCAGCGAGGCACCGAATGGAAGTTAAGGAAGCCCAGCGGAAGTCTTCACGCAAGGCTGAGGATGCACCCCACCCAGTAGGCCACGATACGCAGCGGCGAGAGACGCGCTGTTAAACTGGACCCCCGCTGGCCATTGACAGGGCCTGGGGGGGTTGGGAACGACCGGCACACCAGCATACCTACGGGCATGGTGGCCAACATCCAGCTGGGGATCTGCCTAGGAATTTAATATGCACACTGGATCCAAAATGACACGCAGGCAGCCCAGAGCCCGGCGTTGATCTTTTAAAGTGCACCCAGACTCAGAAGCACACGGGGGACGGCGCCGAAGGCGCGTCGGGAACAAGTGAGTCTCCGATAAATAGCGGAGCGGTACTGAGCAAGATTCGGCAATCGACACCCAGCCGGGGGAATCGGGTGAGAAACTGAAGTGTGCACAAGGTAAAAAATAGTAGGCATGTAACCTTGGGCCCGGCGGTAATATTCAAAGCACATCTAGACCCCAGAAACACACGGGGTCAACACCGGAGACACTTTGAGACCTGGCAAGCACACAGTAGTAGTCAAGGTGCACTAGTTGTTACTTAACAGACGACACCCAGCTGGAGACCCCGTGCAAGGAAGTAAAGTGCGCACAGGACATAAAATGGTGGAAATATAACCCGGAGCCCGGCGGTGCCATTTAAAACGTATCTGGAACCTAGATCCTGTACCGGGCGGCCGAAGCCCTGGTGATCCGGGACGGGCTAAGCGCTCTGCGAGGAACCCTGCGTAGACTGGAGCTGGGAACTTGTGTGGACCAAGGATCCTGGGCCTGTTGATTGGTGCACCGAAGATGCGAGTTCGCACCTAGCTATATATTATAGTGCACCAGTTTTCTTTTTCGCCTAACGGGCTGGGCAGCGATCTCCTCTAGCTTACTTTGTGTCACCATATTGGGGTGGTTGCTGATAAGCACCCCACCTTGGCTCTATGTCCCGCAGAGGCAGACTGCGGACTGGTATTGGGAATCCGCTGACCCAGCCTTCCCTGACCCGCGCCCAGTCTGACAAAATGCCCAGGGAGTTGACATCCGAACTGATGTCCAGCAAATTAGATGCTGTTTTGGCGGCGGTGGAAAGGTTAGGTGAAACTATGGACCAGACCCATACTTCCCTTGAAAGTAAAGATAGACAATGTGGCCATTGACTTGAATCTCGTTCATGCGGACCACTGCAAACTTACGGACAGAACATCCGCAATGGAGGCCCCCATGGTGGAGATTTCTCCACAGATGACAGCGGCGGAGAAGCATATTAAAGACCTCACGGCCTGGGTGGAGTTCCTGGAAAACAGCCGAAGATTCTGAAGAGAGATCGATGCGCAATAATGTGCGTGTAGTGGGCCTGCCGGAAGGCAGAGACGCAGTAGCCTACACTGAATCCTAGCTTTGAGCATTCCTCCCGGAGGGGATACTCTCCCCCCATTTCGTCATTGAACAAGCACACAGGGTTCTGGCTAAGCCTCCGCCTCCGGGGTCCAAGCCCAGACCGCTCCTGTTGTGAGTGCTGAACTATAGGGATAGAAAATCCATCCTCCAGGAAACCAGGAAATTACAGGAAATAGAAGTGGAAAATCACAAAATCATGTTTTTCCCTGATTTCACGATACTGGTACAGAGACAGCGATACTCTTACATGGCAGTGAAGAGGAGACTCTGGCAACAAGATCATAAATATTCCCTGTTGTTTCCAGACCGTTTATGGGTGGTGGTAAGTGGTAAAATGTACTTCTTTAATACCCCAGAGGCAGCAGGGGAATGGCTGGACACACAAGGCTCCGCAGGAGACGCTGCCTCGAGGACGAGAGCAAACAACATGAACACTGGAAGCAGTAGGATGGGGAAGAGGCACAAACACAAAACTGTTCAGTTATCACACAATCTTGGACCTAACCCAGAGCAGATGCTACAAGATCAATGCAATGCCCTTCAGACAGCAGCATAAATCGTAGGGACACAATGAGAAACATCCTCTGCATCCAGCCTGCAATGACGAGAAAGTGAGGGAGAACTATCAGACGAAGTCCTGAACTCACAGGAATTGGCAGAGAATCTGCCAGAGGTCACTACTCAGACTGCAGTTGACATTGTTTAGACTATGTTACACAACTCAAGACAAGCACCGACCAGAATACACTGCTGCCTACGCAAGTATAAGAAGTCCCTATTAATGATGTATCACAATGCTGATCTGCTGTAATGTGCATGTATGCTTACATAGAATATAGATTCTGGGTGTGGTGGGGGCTTAGAAAGACCGGGCTCACACCATATGTTATGAGATTTCCCTCATGGCACGACTTGTGTTCATTGTTATAAGGCCCTGACTTATGCTTCCCTGGGGACGGGGAGTCATCATGGTAATGCACCTATTGTATTACAGAAACACCCTGCTTGAGCAGAACCCCCCTTGTCATTGACAGAATGTAATTTTTATTTACTGTTTGGACGACTGCATGTTGCATTTTTGCCCTTTTGGTATTATTAGTTTTAGTTTATAGTATTTTTGCCATTCGTTACACGCTGGGCTGATGCATACTGAGTAGAACGCACTTGCCGGGGTCTGAAGTGAAGCAACTTCAGAGAAGATGGAGATGACATTTACATGCCACAGGTTACTCAGCATATGCTAGGGGAGCTTTAATTTGGGTCAGACCAGGGACCCCATTTTGTATTGAGGACTCACTCATTGACACAGAAGGCCGTTATGTTATCGTGAGGGGAAAACTAGATGGACAGCCCGTGGTCATTGCATCTATATACGCACCTAACACCGATCAGGCTACATTTCTAGAGGCCCTGTCAAGCAAATTGTCTATCTGGCATGGGATTCCTATGATGGTGGTGGTGGGGGAGACTACAATAGTGTTCTTGATGTCTCATTGGATCATTCTTTTCCTCCTCTTCCCGGTTCACCCACACATTCTGCCATTAAGGCGCTAAACAACTGGCACTTAACGGAGGCATGGAGGCACAGAAACCCACATGATATGGTGTATTCATTCTACTCCGAGGCACATGGATTGCATGCCCGCCTTGACAGAATAATGGTATCTGGTGACCTCTTAACAGCTGTTGCAGTACTGCAATATCTCAGGAGGATTCATTCAGACCATAATCTACACACGCTACATCTGGAATGGATTTGTAACGTACCATCGATTTCAAGATGGTGCCTACAACCAGACACTTTATTAGATGCGACATTCGGGAAGTAATTGGAAACAGCCGTTGCACAATACTTTGAGGACAATACAGACACTGCCTTGTCACCATTGATAGAATGGGACGCCTTTAATGTAGTTACTAGAGGGCACTCCCAAGGCACGCAGGTCAGCATGCGCAAATAGCTGGAGACAGACCTCACTACATGAGAAAGGAAATTGGCGTCCCATGAAAGAGAGGCGGTTGAGGGCTCAAATAGGACGTTAACACACAATAAGGAGGAACATGCCCGACTGCAGGAAAGACTCAGTTGCCTTAAGTATGCAGCACACTCAGCGTGTACGCATCACTCAGGTGACAGGGCTGGAAGGCTCTTAGCTTGGTTGATCCGTCAAGACGACGCTACATCACCTACTACTTTCCCCCGTTCTATTCAGGGTGCTATAGTATACTCACAACAAGACACACATTGGGAGTTTACAACTCACTATACCACACTATACAAGTCCCATACCTTGGCTACAATGAATGATATCTAAAGGTACCTACAAGACATTGACCTGCCACAGACCACGCCTGAGCAAAAACTCGACCTGAATGACCCCATTTTATTAGATAAAATTAGGGCGAGCATACGTTAACTGGCTAATGGCAAAACCCCGGACCTGGATGGCTTACCGGCGGACTTTTACAAGACCTATATGGAGCTACTGGCACCTCAACTCAAGATGGTCTATCAGGCCTCAATACAGGACTCCACCCTTTCTGACATGCAGAATGAGTCGCCACTGATCTCTCTCCCTAAACTCGGCAGAGACCCGGAAGCTCTGGGCTCATACAGGCCACTGGCGCTTCTTAACACCGACTACAAAGTCCTAGCATCCTTTATAGCTGCACGTTTGGCTCCACTAGTACGAAATTTAGTGCACACGGACCAGAATGGGTTTGTCCTCACTAGAAGTACAGCGCTTAATATACGTAGGCTTTTCAGGGTGCAACATTATGCTTCAGACATTTAGCCCGCTCTGGCTGCTTGATCTTAGATCTGGCGAAAGCCTTTGCCTCCTTGGAGTGGCCATACCTCTTCGAGGTATTGCGGGAATAAGGGCTAAGCGACTCGTTTCTACAAATGGTTCAGTTATTTTATAAGCCGCCGTCTGTTAGAGTTCCGATGGATGGGCTCATATCAAATAGCATATGGTTGAATAGAGGTACCAGACAAGTTTGCCCCCTGTCCCCGCTCCTTCCCTCTATCGCCATGGAACCGCTGGCAACGCGACTCCGCAGGGAAGGAGCAGATTGGGGCATCCGTCTGGGAGATACCCTGCATACCGTTTCATTGTATGTCGATGATCTGCTACTGTACCTAAGGGACCTACATGATATACACACCACCACAGCGGATACACTTCAGGACTTTGAAAGGGTTTCGGGTCTCAGAGTGAACTGGACAAAATCGGGCAGGTACCCATTCTGTGACAAAATCACTGAAACAAACGTGAGCATGAACAATTCTCCCAGCTGGTATCCATCTATGTTCCGATACATAGGTATCTTCATATATCGGAACCCCAATGATGTGTTGGAGGGAAACCTGATCAGGGCTATATCTGTTGTCAGAGCTCAGATTCAATTCGGGAAGTCACTTCCTCTGAACATGATGGGCAGGATCACACTGACTAAGATGGTAATACTACCAAAATTGTTATAATATTTCTCAAACCTCTCGGTCTATTTTCTGGCCAGAATATTCTGTGACCTTGAACAATTGATCCGTGACCTCATCTGGAACAAGGGCCGGCCCCATATAGCATTATGGAAACTTCATGCCCCTACTAGTAAAGGAGGCTTGGCAGTCCCCAGTATGGAACTGTACTATCTGGAGGTGCAATTACAATGGGTGACGAGACAGTTTGCGGGTATGAGTTTAGAAATTTCAGCCACCATGCTGCCACCCTGTCCCAATCTCGGATATATCACCTGTTTACCCCTATTGCCAGATTACCGTGCCTATTGCAGACCTGTCTGGCCCTAGCTGTGAGAAGTTGTCCTGATATGTGATGTCCACTATTCTAGTGGGCACCCTGTATCAGTCCAAACAACCCTTATGGTGATGGTTGTAAAGACAACCTTATAGACCAGCTATCCTAGTGGTAGCATGGACAAAGCAGTCTTAGGCTAATACCTCAGAGAGCATGTGAAGCCAATTGTTTTACCAATAATAACCCCTTGAATACCAAATGAAAGGACACAACACAAGGTATATATCAAATATATATGTATTTATTACTAACACAACCCCTCTGCACTCTTTATGAGGTCAGAGTTCGAGATACAGCATAAGTGACTCAATAAGCATACTATAAGTTGCACAAATACAATTCTGCCCTAGGGCCCTCACGAACCATATACTAAATAAGTGGTATAAGAACCACTTCAGAACAGGTGAATAGGCCTAGGGCCTAGGGCCTAGGGCCTAGGGAATCGCTGGGAGTAAACTGAACAACCACAGGTTAGGAAGTAGGAGTCTCACAGGGTGCGTGTGCAGTGTCTAAACACACACGCGAGTTCTCATAGACTTTCAATGGGAACATAAAAGTTAGAAACTATGTGATTTCGGACAGTCCGGGTGGACTTGCAGGGAAACCCAGTTAAAACAGGACACTTGGATAGTTATTACCCACGGGAGCACCGGAGTTCTCGAGTTACCTCACCCAGGGAAGCCGGGTGCATAGGTGTGAAGTTGTGTCGGGTTTCGCCGTCGATTCCTATGGAGAGCTGCAAGAAGATGCTGCAGGCGACCAGGAGGAAGATGTCCAGATGGATCCAAGGGTGGATCAGGGAAGTGAAGATGTAGTGTAGTTCCTAGTTTCCCACTAGGCCCTGCGCATTGGAATAACATAAACAGTAGTATCGACGTAGAAGTGCGGATCTTCCAGGCCTCCACTGACTATGCTAAACTTAATTGGGTGTGTTACCAACTAGCTCAGAGGTCACTGGAAACTTTCTTCTCTGCATAGGAAGTGATCAGGTTCCCTGGCACAGACAAGAAGGGATTCAGTTTTCCAACAACCGTGCAACATGACAACTTTGCTCCTCAGATCAAGAGTCAATCTCTAGGGTTGTGTGAAACAATAGACACATATTTCACTCAGTCAGGTTAGTGCAGTTTACTTTCACGATATGTAGAGACTAGAGAGACGGGTGTTTGTCAATAAAAGGTTAACATTTATTGAACAGTCTTTCTTCTCGTACAAGAGAAATGTATTGCCACAATTGCAAGACTTGTTATGATAAAAAGTACGTACAGTAAGATAAGTATTGCGAAATAATACTGTAAAAGCATTGATATGGTTTCTTAGCCAAACAATGGTTTAAAAGTAATAAAACATATATACATTCATATATACATTAGGCTAAAATACTCAACTGGTGCTTCTAACTACGCCTACCCCAGTGTACCTGACCTAAGCCTAATACTTGGGAGGGGAGTAAGTAAGTAGCTTCAGTTTAAGTTAGTTTTGCCAAGGTTTGCTTCAAGAATTCTCACTAAGGGTTTAGTCAACACCATACCTCTGAATAGAATGATGGAGGTCTGGTATCTCCTTCAGGGGAAACTCGGTATTCCAGTCACCCGCGAGGGCAGACTAGAAACGCTGGCGCTGGATTTCTCAGCAGGAGAAAGACGTCTCTCTTCAGCGCGTCGAGGAGGAGAAGGAGGGGGGACAGCGTCCGCGGGCAGCTTGGCTTCTGCTGGGCTCTTCGCAGAGGGACGGCTGTTCAGCTCCTAGTTACACCACACCATCGTTCGCGCTTTAGCAGCGATAATGGTATCAGCAGCTTCAGGCGACGGGCAGCAGGCTGCAGCAACAGGGTGCTAGCTTCACCAACAACGGGGTCTTGCAGACAGCTAGCAACAGGCAATTGCTTAAGGCAACGTTGGTAATATTTATACCTGACAGGTGCCTGGTTTGACGTAAGTTTGCTGGACATAAGACGTCAATTAAAGATGTCACTAGGAAGTGATAGCTATCAGTTGCTCATTAGAGTTCCATTACTAATCAAAACACAGCAAGCGGGGATTTCCAGGTTTGCTGAGTTTTTATCTTGTTGAAGAACTCGGAGTGTTAATCTAGGAATATCAGATAGTGACTTCTGCTCTGTCATTGCACTAATTGGTTGCAAAGGAGGTGGCAGAGAACTATTCTGGAATGTGGCTCTGTTCGTGTGAGGCCAGAGATGACTTTCTGAATATCGCACTTGAACGGTTATGCCAATATAGGGAATAAATGGATTTATAGCCGAATAGGGGCATAAGGTCACAGTATCGATCAGGAACGTAGATAAACACGCAACACCCACTCCACGTTTTCATGTCCATCAAATTACTAAAACTAGAGCAATAAGATGCATGTGTAACATTGCCCACCCCAAAATACATATATGCATTTGAAATAGGCGTATATTGTAATACGTGAAATTTAGGTACTGTACGTTTTTGAAGCATAGAAATCATTCAAAAATTAATGCATGTGAAATCAATGAACGATTATGCAAAAAGAATTACACATGAAATATCTCTGAAACAGAAGAAGGGCGAGATAAATCATCACATATAAATGCATTGCAATAAATGTGTGCTAGAGGCTGATGTAAGTTGTTATGTCTCTAGATGTGTTTAGAAATAGAAGTTTGAAGCTTCTGTTCTCTAAGAATAGTTTTTACCTTAAGCAAAGAATTGTTCGTGCCAAAAAAAGGGTCAATATTAAAAAATATCCAATTCAAAAGAACTATTGTTTGAATGGGGAAATAGAGTTCCAACGCTTTTTGCAGTTTTTGTTGATCAAAACTGAAGGCCGAATTCAGAGTTCATGGAACGCTGTGTGTCGGAAAGCTTCTCCAAAGTTATTATTTCTGTTCGGGTGAGAACATCATATCAGACAGGCTCTCAAAGAATTGGTCTACAAAATCAGGTGACAGTTCAACCAAATTCGATAATGCTGTAACTTGGCAGGTGTGAGAATGATTGCTGTCATCATAGTCGGGTTCAGCAATGCTCACAGAAGGTCGTACCTGGGTGATGCTGCTTTTGTCACTCGCTCCACTGTTACCACCTAGTCGTAGCACAGGAGTCTCAACGAATGCCGTCATCAGAATTGGTAGCCGCTGGGGACAACACAATGCGTGAGCCATTATTGGACTGAGCAAAGTATCGACGTCCATTGGTACTGCTGATGGAAGTGAAAGACAGATGTCCAACACGCATTCATCTCCGCATAGCATACATCGAAGTACCGGTAAGATACAGTTCTGCCATATAGGTCTGAATGAAAGGAACCAGGTCATGTTTAGATCTCTCAGCCTGGCCAATCCAAGGACGTTAGTTATCCTGTCCCGGTAGCGCATTGCTAGGATTGTCTCTTCCATTCCCATGGGAGCTATGTCTGAGTTTCGGTTTGCCATAACGAAGCAGGACGGACAAAAATAAAATCCCTGCTACAAGTCCCAAAAATAAGGATATGCCGCCAAAAACAGAGTGTACAAAATTAGGGACGATTCCCAAAATTGCTTGAAAAGGTGTTAGTAGTCCCGTAAAAATCGTCTTAAATATGACTGGGATGCTTGTGGCACTAGACATGTTAAGGAGTTGGCTAAGCATTTCTACGAAATGCACGGGGCAATTTGTTGATAAAAGTTCATGAACTTCAGTAGCTGTCCTTGCAACCAGAAGATCATACGTCTCTTTTGATGACGTTATGGGCACTGTTGTCTGTAAAAGCACAGACTTCATTTTGCTTAAAGTATCAATTCGTATAGAATAGAGATTCAGACGAGGCCAGATGGGAGTCACTGTGTCTGCAGGCCCACTCGGGAACAATGCTTGCATACAGCATTTGACCATGGATGTTACTCTTACAAGATAACTTTTCCCTGGCACAAGGCCACAACATCTGTGATCCGTTCTAAGAATGTAACTCCCGTTTGCAAGTTGCATAAAGAAGGCCTCTATCTGAGTTGCAGGTGTGACTAGCTGGTGGCATGAAAGGTTGTTAGAATTTCCATCACATGTTCCGTGTAAATTAATACCCTGACACAAAAGTATACCGCTTAGTGAATGTTTACAGTTTTCACCACTAAGAAATACATTTTTGTCGCTGTCACTGTAGCAAGAATGTGTGTATGGTAATTTCCATTCTGATTTTACATATGCTTTACCCAATTGTTCATACTGGCCAGCAGGTATGTACTCAAGGCACTTTTTAAATCGGAAAGTTGTTATCGGAATTGTGATAATTCCGTGTATTATCCATTCAATGACAGGACTCCCTGACATTGTCAATGGTAATCTCTCAAGTTTATCGATGCTCAGGATTGTATAGTCTGCTCCTTTCTGTGCCAAACTGATCTGTTTATCAGTAAGGTTAAAAATGGAAAATAATGACGTTGTGTTGATTAAACGCCAAGGCACATAGCCTGAACGAAGATTTTGCAGCGTCCAGCCTAATTGTATAATAGAACGTAATTGAGATTGGCCATGTTGTAACATTAGCAAGTCTCTATCTATCACATCAAAGGCAGAGGATACAATATTGTCCAACGAATATATTCTGGAAGATAGAGTCATTAACCCATTGTCCACTACAGAAAGTGTTTTTTCCAAATTAATACGATCAATTTCTCGTATTGTTTCAGCTGTTTCAATTTGTTTGACTTTCCAAGCCTCGTTGTAAGCAGCATAGATACTGGTCGCTATGAAACGCTTTTGACGCTGTTTGCGTGGTCCAAGAATGAAATCGCGCAAATCAGCACCATCTTTTAGTAAAGACAAGTGTTGCTTAATTTCAGCCAGTGTGGATGATGTTAGCCATTCGAGGCAGAGTTTCCCTACACTGTATGTTGTTATTATCCCTGGATGTTGTCTCTGGGAATATCTCGGGTCTTGTCTGGTCATTTTTAACCCCTGTGTTTTATTCAGGAATCTATCTTGACAGTTGTTTGTGTCAGTAGGCCAGATTAACCACTTTTTCCAATCAGGATGTGTTCTGTTAAAATGTAAAATTTGTGTTACGTCTAACTCAATATCTGCAGTTATATTTTCAGGTATTGGCTTTGGTATAGACGGTTTTTTAATGTCTTTGATCTTAGCTAGGCCAAGACAGGATGTTTGG
Organism: Lissotriton vulgaris; assembly: GCF_964263255.1. Classification (NCBI taxonomy): domain Eukaryota; kingdom Metazoa; phylum Chordata; class Amphibia; order Caudata; family Salamandridae; genus Lissotriton; species Lissotriton vulgaris. Next base: position 1,341,777,007 of record NC_141689.1, on the reverse strand, counting down.
TGTATTGTGTCATTTAAAAACATCATTTGTTCAGGTATCATGCAGGTTCTGAATAGTGCTTCAAGGCCTTGTACCTGCCAATCTTTTGTACCCCAAATGGTTTTCGTTTCAATGTTATTTTTCCAATAATCAAAACCAAATGTCATCATTTTGTCATAAAATGCTTCTGAATATATCAATTTAGAATTTGTCAGCATTGTTTTCATTCCTGTTTTATCTAACAGTTTGTAATAAAACGTTTCTGCATTACTGTTGTTAAATCCTGAGAAGTATTTGAATTTCTCAAAAAATGCTTTAGAACTGCTTTTAGGTGGTGTAGCACAATGTTCCCATTGATTATACATAAAAACATTTTTAGGCTGTGCAGATTTATGCAAATAATGATCACCATAATGTGTGTAACAGAATAATTGCTCATAACTAGATGAACCTTGTAAATAATCATGATCTGTGAATCTAGGTGACATTACTAAATCAGACATCATGTCAATAATATTGTTAAAGTCCCAATCATCAGAGAATGTACTAGGTGTTACAAAGTCACTTAAGGAAACCTTCAGTTGATGAGGATACTTCAGGATTTCGACCGGACCATATATCTCATAGTCAGTTTTCTCCAATACTACCCCACCAGGTATTGGAATTGCTGTGACATTTACTGTTGACAGTTCTCTTTTCTTCACGTGGGATGATCTGTGTGGTTTCAGGACTAGGTTGATGTTCTGACTTGCTGTGTCCATTGTACTATATTTTCCCTCAATGAATTTTCCCAAACACAGTACCATGATGAGCCAAAGCAGGAGGAAAAATACATCTAGACCGAACCAGAACTCTAACCAAGGTGAAATAAGGTAGATTTCCTTTAGTTGATGAAAGAGTTCCGTTGCTTTTTCTTTAAAAGTCTTTTTTGTTTCTGGCATCACTTCGGGGTCGTTTTGATCTTCAGAGAAGTTGTCGAAGTTGATGAAATAACCAGAGGCAGTTCTGTCAATTGATGGGATTGTTCTTTCAACCTGTCTCTCGGTAGCACTTTCTGATGCCACATTAGTGTAGACTGGTGTTTCTTGACGAACTGTTTCAATCTGTGTCTCAAGAGGCACGAGTTCCATGGCATTATTGCATAGTCCTTCTCTGTGCACTGCAGGCTGACCGAATGTGATTAGTCTTTCAGTTTGAACCTCTTGGATTGTTGCAAGTTTGGGTATTCTGTTGTTTCTTGGGAGTCCACTAGGCCTACTGTTGATTATAGGCCACATGCTTGTGGTTTTACCTGGTCGATAGACACAACTCTGTTCTCCTTTTTACCAGCAAGGGGCGGTAGTACTACTGATCTTGTTCCGGTGACTGCCAAGACAGGTACTGCTTTTCTATAAGAAGGCCCAAATTCCTTCTTCACCGCGATCTTTTCTCTGACTAGATCCCCAATTTTTGGAATCCAGACAGGCCTTGCTGGGGCTGTTGCTTGTGGTGCCTCGTCAGTGGTATCTGGCTGTTGCTTTAACTTTATGTTGCTTAAGGATTTTCTTGTTTCATTCAGTTCCTGTAAAACAGCCAAACGATCTTTGATGTCAAAGTCTGTTGTTTTTTCTTGTACCACTGACATCTGACTATCGAGGTCCTGAATGTTCATTCTAATTCCGAACAATAGTTCGTATGGGCTGAAACCTTTTAGAGAAATTCTTGGCAAGTTATTAAGACTAGTCTGGACACTTATTAAATGTTTGACCCACCCAGCGCCTGAACCTAATACCTTCGCTGTTATAGATCGCTTTATGTCTCGTTTTTTTCTTTCTACCACACTATTCCCTTCGGGGTGCGACGGACAAGAATACCGCAACCCATTTCCCATGCTGGCCATGGCCTCCCTATAAGCTCGAGAACTGAAAGCAGGACCCTGGTCAGAATGGAACGTGGTAATTGCGTATGTGCCGATAAAGACTCGCAAATCTTTTATAACCGTTCTAGCGTCAGCCGAGCGCTGGGGGCTACATTATTTAAGTGTGTTTAGCCTTAACTGTGTACAATGGGACGCGCTTTTCTTCTTTGATTGCGCAGATAGACCGCCTTATGCTGTCTAGCAGGGAACCTGAAACTACACTGGCCTGTTCATTACTGCGATCTCTGTTGCAGTTTTCACAATTTTGAGCAAAACATTGGATATCTATGCTCATTCCTGGCCACCAGTACTCTGATTGTAATTCTTTCAGAGAATCCTTAATTGTTTGATGTCTCAGACCCAACCCCATGTGTGCTTCCAGTAAGAGGAAGCCCCTCCTGCTCCTGTTTGGAATTACTCTGTCCCCCACTCCAGGGATTCGAGCAAAAGGAACGGAGTTTGCATCGATTACGTATGCATAATTGAGTGGATAGTTCACGGGCAGTGCTGCACAGTCTCCTTTTACGGTCGTTTTTACTGCCAGCATGGTTTCCCCGTCTATGTATTTTTCTGTACGCTTTTTTGTGGCTACGGAAGCCGGGTTAGTTGCTTCCGCTGTGGCTGTATTAGCCAATGAATTCCCTGCAACGTGAACGCCATCATGTTGAAGACTCTGTGCGTGTACCACGTGAGTCTTTTGTAGTTCTTTGTGTAAAAGAGCTACCTGTTTCCAGAGCAATTTATGCTTTATTGTGGCACCTGTGTCATCTTTGTAATCGTTTTCAATCCACCTCTGCAATTTATTGCTGTAAGAGTTGACGCAAAAATGAGAATCACACACGATAAGTGTCGGGAATTCACGTTCTGCATTTTCGAGCGCCATCTTTAAACATCTGATTTCAGTTCTCTGAACCGAACAGTTTCTCAATGATTCAGTTTTTGTTACTTTCGGTCTGAATTTACCGCACAGCCAACGACCTTTAATAATCGCACAGGCTGCATCGTAGGATTTGCTCTCTACGTTGAAATGCTGTACAAATCTATCTGTATAGATTATACAGGCGTATTGTGGGAGAGGCAGAAGTTCGATTGGCAGAGGATATTCTTCTTCATACTCTAAATCATTCAGTTCTTCGAATTGCGGGGCGAAATAGTATTTCACATCTTCCGCTCCTAGAGAATCTACACACTGTATCCATTTCGGATCCAGTGACACTGTAGGCAGGTTTACTGGGCTGAATAGCGCCTCGAAGGCGGATTCCGCTGTGAGGATATTAATCCGTTTGCCGTGTGCTAGTTCTCGTTCATTTGCTAATGCGATTTGCACTGTTTTCACAGTTCTTTCTGTGTGACTGAATGCTTTTTCTGCTTGTGTGTACAAGTGAGATTTAGTTGAAATTGGTACCTTTTCCCCCTCATTAGAGGTCAGGTACGTGAATCCGCATCTTCCTGGGATGACTCGGATTACAAGATCGCGTGTATTGTCAAGTGTATCTAATTTAGTTTTTGCTAACATGTCTGTTTGCAGTGATCTCAAAATTTCTGTGTGTTTTTGAGTCCAATTGATTTGTTTAAAATCAGGTTTAATTAGTTCGTAGAGAGGTTTAACCCTCTCTGCGTAATTTAGAATGTATGTTCTTCCGAAATTCAGAAAACCTAGAATGGATTGTAAATTCTTCAGCGTTTTTGGAGCTTGGAGTACAGCGCACTTCTCTAAGAAGTTGTCCGCTAGGCTTTTCCCTTCACTTGATAATTCGTACCCTAAAAATAGCACTGCCAGATGGGCAATTCGGGACTTTTTAAAGTTGAATTTGTAACCCTCTGCTGCGAACCCAAGTATAATGGTGTTCACTCTTTTCAAATGAGTATCCAAGTCGTCGTCTGTGAGATAGATATCATCTACGTAAGATAATGCCTCATCATCATAGATTTGTAGTAACTCTGTTACCCTAGCTGAGAATAGTCCTGGGATGTTCTTGAACCCCTGTGGGAGTCGACAGAATTTTTTCTGCGACCCAAATGCGGAGAAAGCGGTCAAATATCTGCTTTCCGGTGCAATGTTTTGACAAAAGAAACCATTAGATATGTCTAATGTCGTTTTATATTTTTTCCTAACTATATTATTCATTAGGGCTGCACTATGCGAGTTTTGTACTGCAAAAGTTTTACAACATGTATTAAGATGTCTGTAGTCCAAAACTAGACGATATGAATTGTCTGGCTTGGAGACAGGAAACAAAGGATTGTTCATTTGAGAGGTGCATGTTTCAATCACCCCCTGGTACTCAAGTTGATCTAAAATCTCCCTGACTTGTTTTTTAGCTTCTTGCTTAATAGGATACTGCCGTTTGGCAGTTGGTTCACTTTGTAACTGGATTTTGTGAGGAGGAGAGTCCTCATCCCATCCTACATGATTTTTATATAATGCTGGTGCCTGGGCTACCATTTCCTTGCATATGTATATTTTTTGTGAATCGGAATGTGATTCGAGAAGGCAGGAATAATCACTTCTTCGCCACGAGGGCACTCCCTGACAAACTCTGGGGGCCAATCTTTTTCAGCTAACAGAATATCATAGCCTTTTGAGAGTTTATCCCAAAATAGACCTCTAATTTTCCTAGTCTTATCACCCTCTATACGCAATGTTATTTCGTATATCTTATGGGGCTCGCTAAGTCTGGTGTCGGCAGTTTCAACCTGAATGTATTCATTCGTGTCCACTGTCTCCAGATGACTCATCAAGATCTTGCGCGCTATACTGATTTCTGCTGCACTGTCCAACATTGTCAATGCCCACTCCCCGTTTTTCAACGGTGTCCTCAGTATTCTCGGCATGGTTGATTACTCTAATACAGGCTACCTTCTTTTTTGAAAATTGAGATTTTTTACTCTGAGCAGGTTCCTTGTCTTTGGACTTGGTGTGCTCTCCTGGGTCTGACCGTCCTCTTCTTTCCGATTTCTGTGGAAAAGATCGAGAGGGACGTGTATCAATACTTTGATATCTATCAGGTTTTTTCATATTATCCCTATTTCTAAGGTTACATCTTTTCTTAGAGGGCTCCCTCTGGGGAGACTGGTGTTCTCGAGTCGGAGTTCTTTCCCTCCGTCGAGGAGACCTTCGTCTGGACTGGAAAACTTTTTCTTTGGGAGTGGATTGTTTATTTCCATCCCAGCTCTTTTTAGGAGTGTTTGAATTATTTTTAATAAATAATTTTTCAGGATTTTCGAGAAGTTGGGGCTTTACTGGTTTTCCACCCAAGCTGTCTCTACCTAATTCTTCATAGCATTTTTCTATGATTTTGGCAAGCTCAATTGGATCTTTTATATCTGTTTCCTTCAACTTCTGGCGGATCGCCACAGATGCTGCTTCTCCCTTTATGTTGGCTAATAATATAGCCGAGACCTGCTTGAAGTCTTTCAGTAATTTCATACCAAGATTTAAAGCGGGCTCTGGACCGTATTCAATTTGAATCTGTTTTAGCACTTCTGGTATTACCGCCATAGACGGAACACCGTGTGTTTTTGTGTAAATGGAAGCAAAGACTGTACCCCAAGTGTCGCAGTCCTCCACGTGTGGTGCGATTCCCATAGGAAGGCAGATGGTCAAGATTCTGTGTTTCTCTATAGGGGTAGTATCAGGAAATACTGCCTCTATTTGAGTGATTTTCTGTGCTAACCAGAAAGGAATTTGTTCCCGTTTTACGGGTGTTTTACCAAGACATGACTGTATGTTCTGTGGTGTAATTTTATTAGTGTTCCCCTGATGAGGGGTCAGCTGTGGTACATTAACAGCTGGCTGGACTGTTGCAGTCCTCATTACATATTGGACTAATTGCCTATGTATTTTAATTAGTGTTTTTAGCTGTACTAACAGCTCTTCCTTTGACATTTTTGCAATGTCAGGATGTGGTGTGTAGCTGGCTAGAACCGGCCACGTTGCTCCTGGTCTACCTAGTGGACCGAGCCTGGTAATGTGATCATTGTGTTTTAGGGCGCCATTAAACCAGAGCAGGTGCTCTTGGAATTTTAGTGGGATTTCAGTCTCCTCGAAAGGAGCGTACTCTTCCGGAGGTTCCTCTATTTTGTAATAGTGAAACTCTTTTGTTCTAGCGTTTGCCGCTGGAAAGTTTATCCATGAATAGAATACCTCTGTCTGTCGATATTCGTGAGCCTCTATCACGAAAATTACTGTACCACCTCGTGGTGTCAGTCCGTTCTCTATAAGTTTTAACGTTATAGATTTTCTTAAATGTACCGGGATGATAATTGCATCCGGGTCTGTGTGTTCGGGACCCTGCTTAGTCGCATTTACTGCGCCCCCAGTGGTTCAGTTTTCTAAGTCTGACATTTTTAAATGCAGGTTTGCAGAGTTGGTCTCCAAGGAGACAAAGATTAGGTGCACAATATTTTGGAACACTGTATCCTTCAACGTTGAATAAACCAGAGCTTTACATAGGAATCTCTTCCTACTGAGTTCGGGCGGATTTTAACCTTTCACCCACTCCAGACGTCTATTGGAGTATTTACGGGAGAAAGGGGTCTGTGTGAAAAATGCACGACTGAGTTACTCTAACGTCTTGCGTTAGTTTATCACCTTACCAAACGTTGGGCGCCATGTAGTGTAGTTCCTAGTTTCCCACTAGGCCCTGCGCATTGGAATAACATAAACAGTAGTATCGACGTAGAAGTGCGGATCTTCCAGGCCTCCACTGACTATGCTAAACTTAATTGGGTGTGTTACCAACTAGCTCAGAGGTCACTGGAAACTTTCTTCTCTGCATAGGAAGTGATCAGGTTCCCTGGCACAGACAAGAAGGGATTCAGTTTTCCAACAACCGTGCAACATGACAACTTTGCTCCTCAGATCAAGAGTCAATCTCTAGGGTCGTGTGAAACAATAGACATATATTTCACTCAGTCAGGTTAGTGCAGTTTCCTTTCACGATATGTAGAGACTAGAGAGACGGGCGTTTGTCAATAAAAGGTTAACATTTATTGAACAGTCTTTCTTCTCGTACAAGAGAAATGTATTGCCACAATTGCAAGACTTGTTATGATAAAAAGTACGTACAGTAAGATAAGTATTGCGAAATAATACTGTAAAAGCATTGATATGGTTTCTTAGCCATACAATGGTTTAAAAGTAATAAAACATATATACATTCATATATACATTAGGCTAAAATACTCAACTGGTGCTTCTAACTACGCCTACCCCAGTGTACCTGACCTAAGCCTAATACTTGGGAGGGGAGTAAGTAAGTAGCTTCAGTTTAAGTTGGTTTTGCCAAGGTTTGCTTCAAGAATTCTCACTAAGGGCTTAGTCAACACCATACCTCTGAATAGAATGATGGAGGTCTGGTATCTCCTTCAGGGGAAACTCGGTATCCCAGTCACCCGCGAGGGCAGACTAGAAACGCTGGCACTGGATTTCTCAGCAGGAGAAAGACAGCGTCTCTCTTCAGCGCGTCGAGGAGGAGAAGGAGGGGGGACAGCGTCCGCGGGCAGCTTGGCTTCTGCTGGGCTCTTCGCAGAGGGACGGCTGTTCAGCTCCTAGTTACACCACACCATCGTTCGCGCTTTAGCAGCGATAATGGTATCAGCAGCTTCAGGCGACGGGCAGCAGGCTGCAGCAACAGGGTGCTAGCTTCACCAACAACGGGGTCTTGCAGACAGCTAGCAACAGGCAATTGCTTAAGGCAACGTTGGTAATATTTATACCTGACAGGTGCCTGGTTTGACGTAAGTTTGCTGGACATAAGACGTCAATTAAAGATGTCACTAGGAAGTGATAGCTATCAGTTGCTCATTAGAGTTCCATTACTAATCAAAACACAGCAAGCGGGGATTTCCAGGTTTGCTGAGTTTTTATCTTGTTGAGGAACTCGGAGTGTTAATCTAGGAATATCAGATAGTGACTTCTGCTCTGTCATTGCACTAATTGGTTGCAAAGGAAGTGGCAGAGAACTATTCTGGAATGTGGCTCTGTTTGTGTGAGGCCAGAGATGACTTTCTGAATATCGCACTTGAACGGTTATGCCAATATAGGGAATAAATGGATTTATAGCCGAATAGGGGCATAAGGTCACAGTATCGATCAGGAACCTAGATAAACACGCAACAAAGAACCTGAAAGCAGAGTTGACAGAGTCTGGGTCACTAGCCAGTGACCAGGAAGGAACCAGGCGATGTCGAGCTGCAAACAGGTGAAGAAGTGAAGCTTGTCTCTGCAGCAACGTGGACCAGGAGGCGTCGACGACAACCAGGAGCAGGATATGGACTGTCCCACAAAGGCTCTCGTGGTTGGCGGTGTCGGCTTCCGGATTGGAGTCAACAAGCCTTGGCAAGGGCAACCCACGCAGGAAGTGAAGATTGGCTTCTTGTACAGACCAGCAAGGTCTGTGGAGAGTCCCCTTTACAGGAAAGCAAGAGCAAGCCCAGAGCAACCAGGCAAGCAGCGTTGTTTCGAAATGGAGTCTTCAGGGTTGGGGCTTCTCAAGTCCCAATGCACAACTTCGAGGACTCCTCAGAAGCTGCACAATTTAGCAAAGAGCAAAATGGCCAGGTGTCCGGTCCCACGTCTCTCGTGCCCGCCACAGGTCTCAGCTTTGCTGGAGGTGTGGGTTGGGGTCGGAGAAGTCTGGAAGTCCAGTCCTGTGAAGCAGGGTTGTCGGGATCCTTCGGGAGCAAACTGGCAATTCGCTAGGTTGTGCCTGTTTGCACAGGGTGGTCACTCCTTGACCACAAGGGAGATTCTTCAGTCTTCTAGTTGCAGTAGAATGTCGAAGGTCCAGAGTTTTGTTTCAGAGTTTCAGTTCAGGATAATCTAAAGTCTCTAGATTCAGCTCCTATCTTTATACTGATTAAAGGGTCTGGATTACCTGCCAGGTCCCTCCTATGGGTGGGACCAGGGAAGGGGGTGGTTACACCCCTTTCCCTTTGTCCAGTTTTGTGCCAGAGCTGGGGCTGGAGGACCCCAGCAACTTGTTTGAACCGGACTATGCATGGAGCACCTTGTGTGCCCCAGGCAATGTCTCATTTCATTCAACCCACCCTGTGTCAAGGTCAAGCTACGTCGTCCCTTACCTTGGGCAGGACCAGGATTCTCTCTGGACGACGTAGGAGATTTCGCAAAAACGCAAGGGACCAACTTCCAAAAAGTCTAATTATAAACTTACTGATTGTTATATACAGCTAGATTAGATTTAGGGCCAGATGTAGGTCGGCCAATACCGGTCGGTAACGGGCCAAAATCGGTAAAATCGGCCGTTACCGAGCGGTATTGCGAGAATGAGATGTAGGTGCCCAAAAAAAAACGAATCGGTAAATTTCAAGCGGTAAAATTCCGACTCGGAAATAACCGATTCGATATTTAACGAGTCGGAATTCACCGATCGGATGAATACCGACTTGGTATACACCGAATCGGAAACTAAGGAATCGGAAAACATGGCCATCGAGATGTAGGAAAGGGAAAAAATACCGAATTCATCCAAATTCGGTATTTCTGAGTCGGATTTTACCATGGACTGAAAGGTGGTGGTAACCATGTGGATGCTATAAAAAGGCTCCCAAAATGCAACCCTCCTGTCAAGATGGCTGCACTCTATGTGATAGCGAGGAGGCGGAGGCTACAGGCTGCAGGACTGAGGGTATGGCAAAAGGAGGAGCAGGTGTACAGGCAAAGGATCACTCTGTTCCAATTTACTGAGCCTGAGATACTCCAGAGGTACAGGCTGCACCCCAATACCATCATGGACTTAATAAGGGACCTCCACCCATACCTGGATCATCCAACACCCAGGGCCCACGCCATACCTCCCCATGTCCAGGTGCTGTGCAGCATACACCTGCTTGCCTCTGGGAGCTACCAGAGTGTGATAGCTGCAGTAGGAGGAGTATCCCAGAGCTGTCTGTCTCGATTCTTCCGGAACTTCCTGGATGTCATGACTCAGAGAATGGGAGACTACATACAGTTCCCTGACACACCTGCGGAACTTGCCAATACTAAAACAGACTTCTATGGACTGGCTCATTTCCCACATGTGATAGGCTGCATTGATGGCACCCACATTCCCCTATTCCCACCTGCAGCCACGGAACACATATACCGAAACCGTAAGTCTACTCACTCCATCAACGTGCAGGTGATATGCAATGCAGGGAACATCATCACCGACATAGTAGCTAAATTTCCTGGGAGCACGCACGACTCCTACATATTTCAGAACAGTGGAATATATAGACGGCTTCAGAATGGTGATTTTGGAGATGGTTATCTGCTAGGTAAATATGTAGCACACACCCTGAAAAGTATTTCTGCTCCATGTGGAATGTGTATGAAACCCATGTACCTCTTGATAGTGCATATGCACTGCGTTCCTTTGTGCTGACACCGTACCTGAACCCAACCAACAGAGCGGAAAGGCGATACAATGTTGCTCACAGGTCCACCCGCAATGTTGTGGAGAGAACCTTTGGACTCCTGAAGAGCAGGTTCCGTTGCCTCCACAAAAGTGGAGGTGCGCGACAGTACACCCCCCTCCTGTGTTGCAAAATAATAGTGACCTGTGCAATATTGCACAATCTTGCTACCAAGAAAGGCACAGAGGTGGAGTTGACACATCGTGAGAACATAGATGAGGACCAAGAACATGCTGATCCCCAGGCTACAGGGCCAGCCGCAGTAGATGGCAGATTGAGACGGAGTGAAATTACACAACGCTATTTCTAGGTAAAGTATGACACACACACAGGTATACTTGCAGACATGAGTAGTTTATTCCTCACTACTCCTTGATGGTCACAAGACAGTACGTGAATGTCACTGGATGCACATACTCAGTTGCTCTCACTGTGTGCATCAGAGTCAGTTCCCTGCATTGTTCAGTTCTTGCGCCCTCGCACCACATTGCAGGACTTAGGTGCCTGTCCTTCAGGTTCCCTGATGGTGCCTGACTCACCATGGCTGTGCCTGCCGCTCCTGCGCACCTCCTGGACAGGTGTACTGGAGCCACTCCTGCTGGTTGACCCCTCAGTCTCCTCCACACCCGTGTCACCAGCATGACCTACGTTTGAGGTCAACATCTGCTCCATTGCAGAGGTAACTCTGCCCATGCCCCGTGTTAACTTAGTGCAGCAGTGCTCTATAGCCTCCTGCATAGCAATGGAGCGTCTGCATAGGAGAGCTGTGTTGGCAGCAAACCTGTTCATGGCTTTGGTCTGGTCGTGCATGTACCGCCGTTCCCTTGCACGCTGAAGATGTTCCCTATCAAGCTTGTCCGAGAGGACCCCCATGTAGGTTGAAATGTCTGAGATCCCCTGTGCAATCAGGTCCATGCTACTAGCCATTTGTGTAATGCCCTTGTCCATGTTGGACATTGTTGCGCTCAGACCGCGCACCTGGCGCTGCATGGCTTGCAGCGATTTGGCCTGCTGCCATTGGACCTTCACCATCGTGCCCTCCAGCCCACAGAACACGCTCTCACCATCCTGGCCCTCCCCACCATCACGTGCCCTCCTGCCAAGGACAGTAGTGCGCGCAGAGCCAGCAGACATAGTTGTTCTTGGCCTGTCAGGCACTGGTGCTCTCTTCTGGGGGACATCTTCCTCATCCTCTGACTCAGAGGTCTGCAGGATCCTGTGCGGGGGCTCCGCCTGGCTACTTTCCCCTACCGGCATGGGCGTATTTGTGAGGTCTGGAGACCCAAACAACAGAGGGGACATTGGGATTGGTGTAGTGGGTGGGTCTGGTGTTGAGGGGTCCTGGGTAGTGTCGTCTCCACCTTCTCCTGCGCTGTGACGTTGTTTACTTTTTTCTTTTTCCCCTTTTTTAGATGGCGATGCCCTCTCCTCCCTTGGCGGTGCAGAACTGCGTGACGACTCTCCTGTGGAATGAAATTGACATGGTGTCAATGTTGTAGTTTGTCTGTGTGTTTTTCTTAATTAAATTTCATGCACACCTTTGCACAGTCCACATTGCTTGTATGGGTGTGTGTGTGGCATGCCTTGCTGAGTCATGTGTGCTGTACTTTGCTACTGTGTGTACATGACTACGTCTACCAGGATGCATTGCAGCAAGTATTTCTGGCCTCTCCTGCTGTGTGATGTGTGTACACAGTGTTGTGCAGGGTTGGGATGGGTGGGGATGCATGTGGGTACATGCCTCTTACCTTGTTTTTTGGCTGATTTAGCGGTGCTATCCAGGTCTCCAATCCCGTGGATGCATTCAGACTCCATGGTGGATGCAACTTGCTCCTCTATTGGTGTGAGTTTTGGTGCTTTGGCCCTGTCACCTCCTGTCAGACCGGCATCCTTCTTCTGTCCTGCTATCTTTTTCTTGGTGACTATACGCAGGTCATACCACCGTTTCTTGATGTCCTCAATGTCCCGGTGGGTGACTCCTATGGCATTCACTTTGCCCTGGATAGCTAGCCATATGTTGCGCTTCCCAGTCTCTGCAACATGCAGAGACTGCCTCCCAAATATTTGGCTGTAGTGAGTGACAATCTCAACCACAGTCACCTGCAGTTCCTCTTGGCTGAACTTCTGCTTCCTTTTCCTCTCAACAGCATCCTTCTGGGGGGGCGTGGCCAAGCAGCATGGCCGACAGGACGTGAGCTCCACCAGCTCCGTCCCGAAGACCGTTTAAATCCTGTTATTTCTCCTGCCCGGACCCTCTCGATCCCGGGAAAGCGTGTCGGAGAGGCGGTGGAAGTCCCGCCGAACCCCTGTGCCTGGGGGACCGGACCCGTGGTCGGCAATCCGCCACGATCTGCGGCCTGGCTGCTCCTGAAGGCGGCGCCGGCGTGCTCTTTCACGCGGCACCGCGGCTTTGGCCTACTCGCTGGGCCGGACAGCGAAAGAAGTGAGCAGCGACTCCAGCCTGAGTCTGTAACCTGATGCCCGCTGGCTGACTGCTGTGGGATCCTGACCCGGGACCGGGAGACGGCGGTGCCGGAGGACCGAGGCCCTACTGTTATGCGGTGAGGAGGGGAGAGGGACAGAGGTGTCGGCCATCTTACGCGGCCTCGCTGGGCTGAAGTGCGGAGGCCCCCCCCCCCTCTTTGATTGCTAGCGCTGCACGATCGGACGACGGAGCGCCTTCATCTGGGAGTGGGGGCTGTGGAACCAATCTGCCCTGGCCCCCCCTTGTGGCGCGGAGGTGCGTGTGGGGGCCCTGGTCTGCTGTGATTCTGCCGGGGTCCGACCACTCTGGATCTGCCACTCCTGTGCCCCCTCCCGCTGGCTAGTATCCTGTGCCCTGAGGCAGATCGGGATCCCTGACACTTGTGGGAAACCGGGGGAGCTCACGGAGAGGTGTTGCTGGACCCGTGGACGAACGGCGCCCCTCCCCCGGCTGTCCGCCATTTTGGACTTGGTCTTGGGCGGCCTCCTTGGGATCGGTGGCGGCCGGTAGAGGAGTCTATCTGTGCCCCGCTCTGCCCTGCTCTCTGGTAGAGGTGAACCCGTGACACTGCGCTCTGGTGGCATCTGAACTGTGACCTGCGTTGCCTACTGTGATCTTGGTCTTGTGGACCCGTGCACTGCTTGCCCATTTTCCCTTCGGCGCTGTGGTGGCGCGCACTCTACCCTGCTTGGGTGGCTTCAGGGAGGGCCCCGCTGAGAACATTGATCCCTGGTGCAGCAGATATGACGGGCCGGACTGGCCGTGGCCCTAAGGCTACCCAACCCAACACGATCACACAGTACACTACCCCTCGTCTGCCACCGCAGAGGATTACGCGCCAAACGGGCGCTGGAGATGGGGATGGGGAGTCACCGGAGCCGTCCAGGGCGGAACTTCTTAAGGCTATACAGGGTTCGCACACTGCCATAGAGCGCCAGATTGAGACAGTGTCCGTGGATGTGAACCTTTTGAGGACTGACCTTCGCAAGGTGGCGGATAAAGTCTCGGACGCGGAGGGCAACATCACTCAGCTGCAGGGGGAGGTAGCGTCCCTACAGAAGTCACTCTCTCAGCTTGCCTCTACTACCCGAGCATTGGAGAGACGCGCCGAGGATGCAGAAGGTAGGGCGCGCCGAAGTAACATACGGGTCCTGGGGGTCCCGGAGCGGCTGGAGGCAGGGAACCCTGAACGATTCCTGGAGACCTGGATCCGTGAGCATCTCTGTCCGAACGGTTTGTCCAGTGTCTTTATTGTGGAGCGGGCCCACAGAGCCCTGGTGCCCCCTCCGCGTCCTGGGGAGGCCCCTAGAGCCCTCATCGCAAAAATCCTAAACTATAAAGACCGGGACTGTATCTTCAAGGCGGCGAGAGAATCGGGGCCCCACACGATCGAGAACAGTCGCATCTCAATTTACCCCGACTATACCCAGCAGGTGCAGGAGCAAAGGAAATCCTACTTGGGGGTCAAACAGAAGCTACGCGACATGCAGCTACAGTATATGCTTTTATACCCCGCTAAGCTCAAGGTGCTCTCCCAGGGCCGGGCACACTTCTTTGAGACGCCGGCAGAGGTATGGGAGTGGCTCGAGATCAGAGGAGATGATCTGCCCCCGGGTGAGAGAGGGGGATCGCGTGAAGTGTGGGGGACCAGGCCGCAGAGACGACGGCGTGGCAGGAGGAATCGCCGTTCTGGATCCCGTGGTCCTCCTGAGACTCGGCCCACGGTGGGTCCGGACGGGGCCATACTGATGGAAGCCTCGCCTGAAAGGACTGAGTCACGGTTACACGGTGCGGCTGCACCTGATGACATTTTCGTCCCGGATACCCTGCAGGAGACGCCGGTGAACGTGGACTCTGCGGCCCCAGTGGTCCCGGAAACTGCCTTGCAGACCCTAGACTTGGAATGATCCTGGCCCTGCCTACACTGACTCTGCTGTGCGATTGCTGTTATTGTATAGTTCCTTATAGCCCAGCAGCTCTTTAGATCTCTGCTCGTTCAGAGTGGATGTTGTGAGTGATTGTTCACTGATCGATACCTTGCATTTGGCGACTGGGTTGCATGTGCACCGAGTGAGGGGGGTTGTGAGTGTGGCCTGCTCCTCCTGCATTGCTGACTTAGGGGGGGAGAGGTGTCCGGGTTCGTTCGGTTGGGGTTGTTGGGGGGCGGAGTTTGGGGTGTGACACTGATGACACTGGCATTTGGCGCATGTTGCTTCTGCTTAGCGGGGCGCTTGCTTTGTGCGATGCATTTTTGAACTTCTTTGTGGCAAGGGCCTACTGGCGACAGCCTAGGCTGTGTGTAAACTGTTGCCCGGCTGGGCATGAATGGTGGCCATGGGGTTTAAATTCTTGACGTGGAATGTGCGTGGCCTGGGTACGTGCACTAAGAGACACAGGGTCCTCACCTTCCTAAAACGCCATGGGATTTCAGTTGCTTGTTTACAGGAGACCCACTTGGATGATGATGGTGCGCTGCGACTAGCCAAGAAATGGAGAGGCCAGCTATTTCATTCCTCCTACTCTACATACGCTAGGGGAGTCCTAATCTGGGTGGCCCCTGGGGTTCCATGCACTGTCCAATATATTGATGCGGATGTGGAAGGCAGGTACATATTGGCGAAACTCAGATTGGACGATAAGGTCCTTCTGGTCTTTAATACGTACGCGCCGAACATTGATGACCCGGCATTTTTCTCCCGTATGCAGGATCTAGTGGCTCCTAGCCTAGACGCGCCCCTCCTTTGGTGCGGGGACTTTAACTGTGTGCTACATCATGAACTGGACCGTAATCCACCCCGGGCGGGAACTAAGCCCCATATGACGGCGTGTTTGCGGGACGTGATGCATAATATAGGGGCGATCGATGTCTGGCGCGCGTGTCACCCCACACAGAAGCTTTACACTTGTTACTCCCCGACCCATGGCACTCACAGTAGGCTAGATAGAGTGTTGGCGGCCAATCTCCCCTCCTCTCTCACGTTGACGGTCACACACCAGGCTCGATACCTATCGGATCATGCTCCGGTCACGTGCGTGGCGCAATGGCCTGACCGGACGGAACGTCCCCGCCGTGGAGACTGCCAACTGATCTGCTCCAAGAGCAGGTGGCCCGGGATCATGTGGCAACGTCCCTCTCCGATTATCTGGAACTTAACTGGGCGGGGAGTGACTTGTCTTGCTCCACTAAGTGGGAGGCACTAAAAGCGGTCGTCCGCGGTACGTGTATGGGCCTGACGTACGGGGTCAGGAAACAACTACTATCAGACTTACAGACTGCGGAGGCTGAGCTCTTGCATGTCCAAGCCCGCCCTGACCCGGACATCTCGGATCAGCGCGTGGAGGGCCTGGCCCTTGGGTCGATCCATGATATTCTCACGAGGCTCAATCGCTTTATGCTGGGCCAATATAGACAGAGACTGCATCGAGAGGGGGATAAATCTGGCCGCTTGTTGGCCTGGATACTTCGCCGGGAGTTCACGGCTGAGCGTATAGTAGCCCTGCGGGCGCCCAATGGCGATATGGTCCACTCGGAAGCTGCTGTACTCACGGTTCTGCTGGCCCACCTGCGGGCTGTGTATGAGTCTGACCAGTCTATATCTGAGGAGGTCTACCACCCATACCTCGAAAACATTGGCTTGCCGACCCTCCCAGAGGCAGCGGCAAAAGACCTTGATGTCAAACTGACGATCGGTGAAATCTCTGCGGCGATTGCCGCCCTCCCACGAGCCAAAACCCCTGGTGGGGATGGATTCCCTGCAGAGTTTTATCATACGTTCGGGCACACCCTGGCCCCCCTCCTTTTACAGGTTTACAATGAAGCCTTACGCACAGGTGACCTCCCACCCACCTTGAATCAGGGTGAGGTTTGTATGATCCTGAAACCGGGCGGTGACAGCACAGACCCCGCCTCGTATCGTCCTATCACTTTGATTAACTCAGACGCGAAAATCCTAACCAAACTGTTGGCCAATCGCCTTGCCCCGCACGTAACTCAGCTCGTCCATCCAGACCAATGTGGCTTTGTCCCTGGTCGCAATACGGCAATGAACCTACGCCGCCTGAACCACGTATTGCACAAGGTCCGGGGGCGAGACACTCCCCATGTGCTGGTCTCCGTTGACCTGGCTAAAGCCTTTGATACAGTGCATTGGGGATACCTGATGCATGTACTTCTTAAGATGGGATTTGGTCCCGGCTTTCGAGAGTGGATACGGATCTTATATAGGACGCCCCGGGCCAGGGTGCGTCTGGGTTCGGCCCGCTCTGATGAGTGGACGTTGGGGAGGGGTACCCGACAGGGCTGCCCATTGTCCCCCCTTTTATTTGCCCTCGCAATTGAGCCCCTGGCCATATCAGCCCGTAAGGAGTTACATGAATGGGGTATTGTGGTGGGAGACACTACAAATGTCATCTCCCTTTACGCCGATGACGCGCTTTTCTACCTGACCTCTCCACTGGAGGCCCTCCCCGCTCTGTTGCGCCTCTTGGACCGCTTTGGTGCGGCCTCGGGACTGCGCATAAATGTTAATAAGTCCCTGGTGTTCCCACTGACTCCTGATGATCTCGTCCCGACGCCGGATTCTCACTGTGCGGGCCTCCGTGTGTGAACGTCTGGCGTTCCGGTACCTGGGTATTCAGGTGGCCGCTTCTGATGAGGCTCTCTTAACCCATAACATGGACAGGATTCTTGTGGCCCTCCGCAAGTCCGTTGTATTCTGGAATACGCTCCCTCTCTCCCTTATGGGCCGTCTAGCAGTTGCCAAAATGGTGATGCTCCCTAGAGTTCTATATGTGCTGCAGAATACCCTATGCCCGTTGCCCCCCCGGGTGTTCCGCACACTGAATTCGCTCCTTACATCTCTTCTCTGGGCGGGTGGTCGCAGCAGAGTTGCGTTGCGCACGGTGACGCAGTGTTGGGATGCGGGAGGCCTTGAGGCCCCGAGATTTGATTTATATTACTATGCTGCACAACTTCTCCCGGCGGCCAGATGGTTTGCTGACACTGAGAACTGGGAGTTGGCAATGTTGGCGGGAGTGGCTTCGGACAGGGTGCTACAGGAAGCTCTAATGCAGGGTCGGGACGCCGACGACGCACTGCCCTATGTCGTCAGGCATACGGCCCGCATTTGGCAGCACTTTGTTGAACGCGTTTTGCGACGTGCGCCATTCCATAGGGAGCTCTCCCTTT
Source organism: Lissotriton vulgaris (assembly GCF_964263255.1). Lineage (NCBI taxonomy): Eukaryota > Metazoa > Chordata > Amphibia > Caudata > Salamandridae > Lissotriton > Lissotriton vulgaris. The sequence goes on along the minus strand of NC_141689.1, from coordinate 1,341,759,034 downwards.
GGATCCTGGCCCCAATACTCAAGATGGAGGCGAATATGTCTTTCCGAGAGTGGCGCATGGGCGGTTGCGAGACACTTGCGGATCTCTATCCGGACGACTCATTTGTGTCATTTGAGAGAGCAGCGGACTCATTTGGACTGCGTGAGGGCCAGTACCTGCATTATGGATGTCTCCGGGATGTAGCCAGGACGACATGGCCCCAATTCCCAGAGGCGACCGAGCTCACTAATACCCTGGACCTCATCTTGTCCTGTGGCAGAGGTAGGAGACTGATTTCCCTTCTTTACTTGGCGATGCGCAGGGACTCGACTCCCCCATTGATGCCTGCTTGGAGGGCTTGGGAGACGGACCTGGGGATTGAATTGGATCCAGCCCAGAGGAAGCGGATAGGAATGTTGACTGGTAAAGTCTCTTGTAATGCGCGTTTCAAATTGATACATTTTAATTTCCTCCATCGCACATATATGACACCTGCCTCCCTCCACCGTATCTCCTTGGACAGGAGCCATAATTGCCCGAGGTGTAGGGCTGAACGGGCGGGATTCCTTCACCTGGCCTCGGAATGCCCCCTAGTACATGACTTTTGGGTGGAGGTGGTGGCACACATTACCCGGATTACACACCTTGCGATCCAACTGGAACCGCTTCACTGTCTGCTGGCGCCAGTGCCCAAACCCAGGAAGAAGGGTCTGTCCTACAAATTACTGCAACTCCTGTTGGTTCTGGCGAGAAGGCGGGTGGCCATTACTTGGATGGGACAGAGGGCGCCTGAAATCTCTAGTTGGTTACGGGACGCTAGGGAATGGGCCCTAGCGGAGGAGACACATATGCAGAGCACACGCAGGGATGGGAAACTCCAGGAGGACTTACTCGCTTGGAGGGCCATGTGTATCGAGGGGATGGAGGAGGATGACTCGGACGCTACCAGCGCGGAGCTGTTTTCCTCCGCTTCCTCGGAGTCTGATGATGGTGGGGAGGGATCCGGGGTGCGGTGTCTTGAGGTGGTGTAGCAGTCCCCTGAGTCATGCCGATATTCCTTGTTGCGTACACTTGTTGATCATTGTGATTACCATCGACCACATTCTACTATGAGGACCGCTCTGTAGTAGGCCCTTGCCTACCTCTCCTTATGTGATTGCATCAATGCCACAAATGCCATTCATGGGGTTCTTGTTTTTGTTATGTTTTTGTTTGGATTGGTATAGCACCATGTAAGAAAATTGGCGAAGGTATTGATATCGACCAGGGGATTCTGGGAGCACAAGAGCAAATCACTTCATTGTTTTGCAGGTTTAACGAGGTGCCGCCCTGCCCCCGGGATGTGGGCCGCACCTGGCTGTGTACCTCCTTTTTGGATCTGACCTTCTTGGTCCGTATGTGTTAACTGCTTTGTCATTTGTATAATTTGTGCCTCTTTATTTTCTTCGCCACCAAAAATAAAGTTTAAAAAAAAAAAACAGCATCCTTCTGACCTTCCTGTGCCTCCATTCTCTCAGTCTGCTGGCCTGTGAATGCTGTGCTCCTCTCTCCTCTGCAGATTTGTTTGAACAGTTGGTTTCCACCTGCATGGGTGTGGCCAATCCCAGGTACTGGGGTGTGGTGCCTCTCTCTCATTGGTTGGCTTCACATGGCCTTGGCTGGGGTGGGTGTGGGCTCTCCCTGATTGGTTGACAGGCTCACATGGCAGTTTAAAACTCCCAAATCGGTATTTACCGAATCGGTAAAATCCGAGTCGGTGTAATCCGAGTCGGATTTTTCCGATTCGGTGATTCCCATTGATTCCTATGGGCAATGTGGGCCATGGGTTAGCTTGTATTTCCCCGAATCGGATTTTACCGAATCGGACATTTCCGATTCGGTAAATTACGATTTGGCTTACCGGGTCATACCGAGTCGGTAACTTTTAACGGTTTTTTACCTACATACCATTTTCCGACTGGGGAATACCGATTCGGTGTGTGTCGGTATTTTCCATTCGGTAAATGGAAATTACCTACATCTGGCCCTTAGACTTTAGGGAGGAGGGCCGGTACTGGACGCTGTGGAGTAGACGTTAACTCGCTGCCGACCTGCGAAACAACAAGTAGGATTGACGTTGTTAGGACTTAGAGTTATCTCTTGATTTTCTTAAATAAACTTCCGTAACCTCCCTCTAGTAAGCCTGTCTAATCCTTAACTACTAGTCTCCTACCTGCAATCAGCGAAGTTCTAGCTTAGTCCAGTAGTTCTTTTGGATTGTTGGATTGATGCCGTCAGGAGATTGTGGTGAGGGTCCAGTCTTGAGGGACAGGTTTACAGCTGACCTGAAAATAATGCGAAGATTGAATCACTTAGTAAGGTCTTCAGTAAACTATATAAAAAAGACTCTTTCCTGTTCTAGACGTACTTGAGGGTACTTCTTTGAAGTCCTGGTTAGATTTCTTACACTATCTGCGTGCGAGTAAACCTGTAATCAAATTGAAAAGAGAAAATCCCCCTCTCTATGCAGATATTTTTACAATACTAGCTGTTCGCAATACAATAAACTCTTGTAGTGCTCAACTCAACCTTTAGAGAATCAAGAAGGGCCTTGACTCATTACTCAGGATGGCTGAGTCCAACTAATAGTATTAAACAAAACAAGAGCCAACACTGGAATGTCAATTTTGATGACCAGTCAATTTAAGGCGACGGCTGCTTTGATTGAAGCAAAAACAACCTATATTCCTTTAACCACAGACAAATTTATTCTATATTGTTAATCAAACTTTTTGTCTTTTTTTGTTTTTTGAGCACACTATTCGTCGTGCATGGAAAATACAAAATACACAATACAATAGGTATTATATACAAAATATACAAACAGATAGATATACAGTTTCAGACACACTTGGCCATACATTCATACACCATGCATTCACAACAACAAAAAATAGAAAAACAATGCGTCCGAGCATCGGTCAATCAGTTCAATGGAGAATATTTCATTTCATGTTTTAACAATCTGTTCTAGTTGTGATTGTCACAGTCTGTCTTGTAGAACCAAATGAATCAAACAACTGTTCCAACGAGAAATTGGTGACCAGATGCGGGACAGAAAAGCTGGTCGACGCGTTTCGAACCCCTTTCAGTTAAGTGGGGGTTCTCCTCAGGACCGGAATGGTTCTTAATCCAATAGTATTAAGAACTCAAACAATGGCAGGCAGGTGAAACTCCAGAGTGGAATAGTATTTCCCAATAGGCGTGATCAAAGTCGCCGTTCGTGAACTGCTTCGTGCTCGCTGTTCTATCAGCTGGTGACTGTGCGCCCGCTCCTATGCGATGCGGGAGCGGAGCGTGAGACCTTCTCCTTCGGTAGTGTCCGTGGTTCACACTGCTCGAGTCGTCGATATACAATTATGACTTGTATTCGATTATCTCTGGAGTTGCCCCAAACCTTTGCACAATCACCAGAAAAACAGAAACATAAAACAATATTCAAAACAATCTTCAGAAAATAACATAATTCTCTTAAACGAATTCTTTCAGGTAAATGTCTTCTTTAATTGTTAAAATTCAAGTCCAAACAGTTTGCTCCCTGAGAAAGAACTTCCCAAGTCTTTCTTGCGTAGGGCGCCAAAGTTGCAAATAATAAAGTACTTATCTTTCTCCTTGACGTTTAAATGTTCCGAAAATGTCTTCTCAAACCAAAACAGGGCCCCACAGAGATGATAAAAGAAGAGGCCTCCAGGCGCGATCTTGACTCTGCAGATTCCTCGAGGCAAAGCAGATTCCTGAAGCCTGGGTGCGGTTTAAATAGAGGACCGCACCCAGGTAAATAGTCCCCTTCTAGAGAGTTCTTAAACTGAAGGAATTCCTGCGCGCAGAGCATCTGCGTGTGAGACCTTCAAAAATGATTTACACGCGCGCAGAGCAGCTGCGTGTAGAAACCTTCAGAATGGTTTCCAGAGCGCAGGGCTGCAGCGTGTAAATTAGACCTAAAGCATCACTACTCATGAAGGAATTCTCGATGGCAATCATTTAACTCTACATTGGCATAATCACAAATAATCACAAATAAAGACTGATACCAAGATTCCCTCATTATACGAATACAGAATGCAGCATGTTTGTACACCAATCACCACATAAATTCACGGTTGTGCAGGCGCACGGGATTGGGGCGGGTTTTTCACGTGTTCAAAGATTCCCTGCCTTATTTGGGTTGAGGAGTAGGTGAGGATTCATGACACCCTGCCCTAATACACTATAACCTGTCTGGGGAGGTGCTAGCACCTCCCAAGGCAGGAAATCTATTGTCCAGGCCTCCCTCGCTGGAAGGGATCCCTGCTGCAGGAGGTCAGACTTGTGTCTGTGGCAGCAGCATCCATTTTGTGATGCTGAGCGAGGCTCTGTTTAACTTTAACCGGGTAAAGCTACAACTACATGTCTTCTCCCTCTAGAAGGGTGGAATGCTACCCTCGTCGCCAGAACTGGCGAGGGGGTAGTATTCCAAAGCGTACTCAAAAGTCTACAGACAGATGCAGACCTCCTTCATATGCTCTGGTTCTTCACCTCCCTACATACATATTGGCAAGAAGTTACCACAACACTTGCAACATGCACTACCAGGTCAATAACATACACATGGGAAGTATGCATATTGGGCCTTTTCCCCAGGTCAAAGAACCATAAGGTTACATCCAGATTTATTGACTTAGGATTGATTGTGGCAAAGAGACTAATAACTTACCGATGGAAACACACCGACCACCCTGTTGTCACCAGTTGGAAAAAATCGCTCCTAGTGTGGGGACAAGAAGAAAGCACATCCCTGCACAGAGAGGAAATAGCTGGACTACGCAAATACCCCATCGCACAGTATTATGATACCATACTCACAGACTTAGCGCACAGGGATGGGGAGGGGGAGATAGTTCCTTGCAAGTAGCTGATGTAAGAGACGTGGGCACGGACTCACAGTTACATAACACTTCAGGCTCAGGATAAGGCTAGAGGTTGTCACAGGAAAATGGGCTGCATTTGAGATGCACAAAGGTCAACGGAGGGGCAGTATGGTTGTTTATCCTGATAGGTTCTCTTGACAAGGAAAGAGTGGCGAGACTCACATGGTAGTGCTGGGAATGAAACATATACACTACATACACATTGACCCAGGCGTGGTGAGTAGAGGATGGCCCTGTTTGTTTCTTTGATTATAAATTGTATCATATTTTGCCTCAACTCTCTGTTCCAATTGCATGTTCAGGTACAGACATTCACGTGAAATACTAACTGGGCGCATGGATAAAAGACAATACCACGTCAGACGTGACAAGCATCTTGCACATTTGTATGCGACACAGCGCTTGGGGACATATTATGTAGCCATTTTTTACTGCTATTGGGAACTGATATCAGGCTCAGCATGACATGTCTTAGCAGGGAGAATGGCACCATCTATCACATTTAATGTAGTCAATTGTCCCCTACTTCATATATGTATTTTGTCATCTGGAATTCTGGAAAAATTAAACAATGCAAATAAAGATATTAAAAAAAAAAGAAACATTATGTAATTGATTCTAAGGACCAACATTTTTGTGATAAGACACTTCAGCCAGTTTCTATAAGATTGTTTGTAAGCGTGTCTATTCCTCGGGCATGGGATAAAGTGCTTGTGCTGATAAGAAGAAATACTGGGGTGAACACAACAAGTTTAGGGTAGGATACAATTCATCTGTAATTCTTTTCTAGTTTCTTCGCTGCTAAGTTAAAAAATGTTATTGTCTTACAAGACAGTTGAACAGAGGAACCACCAAGACATTTTATGACTGCCGCTCTACAGACCCTTGTTTCTTCTTCTCTCATAATAGGCCGTAAAATGATCTTCCTCGTGTTTCGGAGAACCGGACAGATACATAGTAGGTGCAATAGTGACTCCTCTCCAATTCCACAAAGGCGGCAATCCGTAGTTGACCAGGTCCATTGCCATTTTGGAATGAGATCTTTCGTTGGGAAGGACCCCAGTGCCAATAGGGTCAAGTTACGCTTATAATAGTCGGTGAAGTTATCTTGTAAATATGGTTGATGTTTCAGGTGTTTATAAGATGGCATCATCATCCATGCATGTCTTTTGCAGGCTAAGGAGGCTCATCAATTTGCAACGATTGGTCTGTGATTGCTTTATTGGTGATGTATTTGACTGCAGAATATGGCAATGATGTGTGCCAGGCTTCCTCTAGCTTTAATACTGAGAGTGCTTGTTTTAAAATTCGAAATATTAACTTGTTCTACAACACACTCCAGGGGGGTACTCACTTGGGTCAACCCTACCTCACAGTTAAAACTGGTTCCACTGGCGTCAGACCCAGAGGGTCGATTCGTTATTACTAGGTGTGTGGGCAGGGGTCACGATTTGGTAGTGGTCAATGTTTATGGGCCGAACTATGATAGTCCTGTCTTCTACACAACACTAGCGGCGCTCTGCAGAACACATGTCCCCTCTAGAATGCTGTGGGGGGGACTTCAATTTTGTATTCGACCCAGACCTGGACAGGTCGGCGGGGCCTGTCCGGAGGCCAGTGGCCTCAGCTCTGCACATGGAAGCGGAGATGCTTAAACTGGACCTGGTGGACGTATGGAGATGCAAGCACCCCACGAAAGGTGGCTTCACTCACTACTCCGCCTTCCACAATATTCACACTCGAATAGATTACTGGCTAGTGACTCAGGCCCTACTAGATAGCATCAGAAGCTGTGAGGTGCTGCCCCGTACCCTCTCTGATCACTCCCCTGTGTTGCTCCACCTAGTGCTCCCGAAGAAAACAATCCCCCACTTCACCTCGAGGTTTCCCCCCTATTCCCTCCTGGACGATGCGTTTCGGGGTGAGCTGGCGGAAGATATTGATACGTTTTTTGAAAAAAACCTGGGGTCTGTTGACAGTTTCCAAACAGTGTGGGAGGCCTTCAAGGTCTACATTAGGGGTATGGCAATGTCCAAACACTCGAGCGTGCTTAAATCTATAAGGCGGGACTTGAAACAACTTGAAGCTCGGCTGTCCGTTCTAGAGAGGCACCTACAGAATGGCTCCGATACCTCGACCGAGACTCAAATCAAACTCCTACTGTCCGAATATCACGCCCTGGCTGACAGAGAGGTACAACACATGGGCAAATACGCTACGGCGCGTTGTTATGGGGAGGGGGAGCAGCCGCGTGCACTGCTGGCTAGGATGATGCAGAGGACCAGGAAGCCCCTAGTGGTGGATGAACTACTCACGCCAGAGGGTGAGGTGATTACTGACGAAGATGAGATCCTCCAAACGTTCAGACAGTACTATGCAGAATTGTATAAATCCAGATCACTGCGGGTGGAGGTAGAGATTGACGACTACCTAGAGCATATCGCCATGCCGTTTTTGCCAGATTCGGACAGGGAATTCTTGATGTCCCCAATCCAGGAGGATGAGATTTTGGAGGCACTAGCGAGCATGCGTTCCGGCAGTGCCCCGGGAGCAGACGGGTTGACGGTAGGCTTTTACAAGTCGTTCAAGGACAAATTGGTCCCGCACCTGATCACCCTATTCGATGACATATGCGAGGAAGGTAGTATGCCCCAGTCCATGAGGGAAGCCCTACTAATCACCATTTTAAAACCTGGGAAACCCCCGGAGTCCTGCAGCTCTTACAGGCCGATCTCCCTGATAAACGTTGACACTAAAATATTTGCTAAGGTTCTGGCCACGCGATTAGCTCTCCTGGTACCGGACTTGGTAGCACCCGAACAGGCCGGCTTTGTCCCCAACAGAAACCTGACATATAACATCCGAACGGTACTGGGGACGATGCAGCACGTGCGCCAGGAGAACACAGCCCTAGCGGTTTTCCTGGACATGGAAAAAGCCTTCGACTCAGTGGAATGGCCTTTCATGCTCAGAGTCCTTAGGAGGCTAGGATTAGGGGAGCCGTTCTTGCAGATGCTGGGGGCCTTGTACTACTGGCCCACAGCGAGGCTGAGGTTGGGGGATAGGGTCACGGACCCGTTTGACATCAGCAGAGGCACTAGACAGGGCTGTCCTCTCTCGCCCCTCCTGTACGCGCTTGTTGCGGAACCGCTGGCGTGCGCAATCAGGGAATACCACAGCTTAGAAGGTATCAGTTTTCCAACGTATAAAATTGGCATATCAACGTATGCTGATGATACCCTCATCTATGTCCGCGACCCGGAAACGAACCTTACGGCTGTTCTGCGAGAGGTTGTGCGATTTGGCGCCCTCTCGGGGCTCAGAGTGAATTGGGACAAGTCAATCGCCTTCCCGCTGACCCCCGCGACCCAGCCCTTTGACATGGAATACCCCCTGAAATGGACCACCGACTCGGTTAGATACCTGGGCATACATCTTCACACTGATCCAGACGTTCTAATCAGGGAAAATTATGGAGTAGCGTACGCAAAACTGGTTGAGGACGTGGACGCATGGTGCAAGCTCCCGCTGTCCCTAATGGACAGAATAGCCATCATGAAAATGGTGGTACTGCCTAGGTTCCTCTTTCTCTTCAACAATATACCGGTGGTGCTCTCAAAGGCGTTCTTTCAACAACTAACGCAAGTGCTCATCAAGCTGGCATGGGGGGGTAAACAGCCTAGAGTTAAGTGGACGACACTACTGCTCCCTTATGAAATGGGGGGTCTGGGAGCGCCTGACATTGAAAGATATTACCGTATAGCGCAGGCAGCCCATTGACACTCTTGGATTCATGGGGACCCACGCATACCTCATGTGACTTTGGAACGCTTGTTTGCGGAGCCTCTTCCCCTTCCAGCCACCATCTGTCTCCCAGTAGATCGAGCTATTGGTCAACTAGACTCTCTTAAATCTACCAACCACGCGTGGCACGCGCTGACTCGGGCGCGAGACTATAGCTTACTGTACTCGCCTCAGATGCAGATAGACTGGGCACTCTGGCTGGGCCCGCTAAGGGAAAAGGGGGTAACGGAGGCACTGCGTGCACTGGGAATCACTAAAATGGGAGACCTGTTTGCCGAGGGAGTCGCCAGGACCTGGGAGCAGCTCTTTGCCACGCAACCGGAGGCTACTCTACTACTACGCTTCCAGTTCCACAGGGTACGGAGCGCGTTAAAGGATTTGTTGGGCCCTGAGATGGCGGAGCCGCCGGAGGTCCCTGAACTCACGTATGTGATTAACTCCACGTCATCCAGCAAACTAGTCTCCACCTTAAAGAAATTGGGAGTGGCGCATCAGCAGCCCCAGTACTCGAAAGCTAGAGAGGAATGGCAAAAGGATTTGCAGCTTCCAATTGATGACGTCATGTGGCACTACTGCTGCTCCAGCACCAGACGACTCTCACTCAATGGAAGGCATAGACTGGTGCACTTTAAGTTTCTACAACGGGTATACTATACCCCGGAGAGGCTGCACCGTTACAGGCTCAGGCAGACGGCGGAGTGTGAGAGGTGTCACGCGCAGATTGCAGACTTTATCCACATGGCATGGTACTGTCCGGGAATCCAGAAATTCTGGGTGGACGTTTTTTTAGAACTTAGTATGATTCTGGGCTCAGAGCTGACTGTTAGACAGGACCTCGCGCTCCTAGTCTTCTCGAAACCACTTCCGTTATCCCAGCGGCGCCTAGTGGATATGGCCCAGTGATAGCCAGAAGAGTGGTGGCCATATGCTGGATGCGGGGCCCGCTTCCCACAAAGAAGAGATGGGCTGGCGACTTACTTTATTGTTGCACGCAGTCCGAACACTACAGTGAGCTACTACCACCCAGGAGCAGGCCCAAAAATTTCTGGGGTTTATATCAGGCATACATACAACAAAGCGAGGTGGAAGACCTGGATAGTGCCGGGGTACTGGACCCCCCGGAATTCTCGGAGGAACAGGAGGAACTGTGAACGTGGGGTCTTGGGTGGGGACGAGGGTAACCCAGTGACAGCTCCCGTAGCATTGCTCCCGATTAGCATAGGACCCGGATTGGGGTCGCCACAGTAGAGTTCCGTAGGTAGCTCGGTATGTACTGACCGATAGCACATCTTAGGCACATCACTAGACGCATGGTTGCTGGCGCTTGGGGGAGGGCGAGGGTTGGTTGGGGTAGTTTGTTTATTGCCTTTTTCTACTCAAAAGATTTCAGATACACAAGCAGACAGGACCATGGACATGCGACTCACGAGCATTGCCGAGGCATATGTAAGTTGGGAGCGACATGAGAACTTAACCACATACAGTGCTAATCATACTCCTGCAATATTATGGCTAGCCGCTATTAGCTTTGTATATCTGCTGTACTGTACGCCGCTGGGCCCCCGGGATGCCGGCTAAATGGCTGTGTCCAACTTATTCATACTATGTCGCATAACAATATTGCTATGTCCAATTGTGCGAGAAACTGTGAGATATGTAATGCGTACCATGCTATATGAAGAATAAAGGTCTTTAAATAAAAAATAAAAAAAATATTAACTTGTTCTGCCTTGATTGTTTTTCAACCTCCTCCCAGCACTGATGGGCTAATGTGTTTTCTTCAGCTGCCCTCAATCTCCAGTAAAATTTGGCCAATGCTACTTGTCAAGCCGGTATCAGTTTTTTTAAACCGTATTCCAGTCGTATGTGGGCCTGAGAAATGCGACATGGAATAAGCAACAGTTTTTTAAATAGACTGGATTGGGCTGTGTTTCGAGTTGTTGAATCTTTGGTATTTAGCATTTACGAGCAGTACGAGATAGATGGCAAGAATTTAGCTGCTACGACCTCTAAAAAGTAATTTGTTGTGCTGCTGCTTAGCTTTTTCTACAGAATTTTAAAGGCAAATTGTGGTTGTCTTGCTTTGGCTTACCCAAGGTCTAGATCATGGGTACTCACAAACTTTCTCTCGGGGGCCAAATTTACAGTGTGGTTTGTGTCCGAGGGCTGCACCGGTGGGGGCGGGGTCAGTGGGGAAGGGGCGGGGCTAGAGCAAAAAAAAACTGTGACCATGAGGTTGATCACAGGTCCCTGCAGCGGATGCCTTCGTCCACCGAGCCACCAGACCCGGCATACACACATCTCTCTCTCTCTCTCTCCCTCCCTCTATTTCTCCCTCTCCCTCCCTCTCTCTCCCTCCCTCTCTCTCCCTCCATCTCCCTCCCTCTGTCTCTCTGTCTCACTCTGTCTCACTCACTCTGACTCTCTCACTCCCTCCCTCCATCTCTCCCTCTGTCTCATTCACTCTGACTGTCTCACTCCCTCTCTTCCTCTGTCTCACACACCCTGATTGTCTCTGGGGTAACTCTCTTGACCAGCTGACACGATCTCTGGGCGGTTCCTGTTTGTGCTTGTACTTTTCCTTTTAACACCGGACCCCCCTGCCTCCCGCCGTCCCGTTGGTTTCAACATCCAAACAGCGCGACCGCCGAGCGGAGTGCGGGCCGGGGACTACAACTATCGCAACCTCTGCGGCCGTTGCATCACCCGACAGCGCCAGGAGGCGCATAAAAATGGTGTAAGCCCCTGACGAGTGGGGTAACTCTCTTGACCAGCTGACACGATCTCTGGGTGGTTCCTGTTTGTGCTTGTACTTTTCCTTTTGACACCGGACCCCCCGCCTGCCTCCCGCCATCCCGCTGGTTTCAACATCCAACCAGCGCGACCGCCGAGCGGAGTGCGGGCCGGGGACTACAACTACCGGCAACCTCTGCGGCCGTTGCATCACCCGACAGCGCCAGGAGGCGCATAAAAATGGTGTAAGTCCCGCCTCGCGGGACGCCGGGTGAAGCCCGGGCAAAGGGTGGGCCCTCTGTAGCCCTCAGGAGCCGAAGGAGGCCGGGCTGGGCCTACTGACTGACATCTTACTCAAAAATAATCGCACTGTAAGGTACTAGGCTTTTATTATTTTCTTGTGTGTGACTATCGGCCTGCTAGCCTGCTAGACTCTTTGGTTGTGCCCCTATCATCTCGGGGTTATCCCTTAACCTAGGTCTGCTTGACTTTGCCCCAGATAATAGCTGCTACGCATCATGACCTCGACCTGCACGAAAGAACCAAGTGGCGCTAATAAAGGAACTTTGGACAATTATGTATACAGGATTACCTCTGACACCGAAAGGGAGAGCACACTTGCAGAACGACGAGCTGAGCGACGTCGCTCAGTTGAACTGATTAAAAACAAACGCTCCTCCCCTGGTCAGTTACAGATAGACAGCTCACCACACATTAGCTGCCCTATTGATAACGAGGACCCAGATATAACTAACAACAGCATCCCAATCCTCTTACGAGATGTAACTTCCACCCCTGACACAGTCAGTGTATCGCACAGACTAGTTTCACCCTCTCCTTGTAAATCACCACCGGAAATAGAAGTTATACCCGACACGCCCTTTCCTGCAGTAAAGGTCACGCGAAAAAAGCCTAAAAATTCAAATCACCCTAGAGCACAAGGCTCACCGCCAAGGAAAAGAAGGAAAAAGGGGAATGAACCACAGAGAAAAAAGATTAGCCACACTGACTTTGGTAAATCCGCTAAAGCCCTCACACCAAACACTACAATGATACCTGCAGTAGGCACCCCACCACAACGCCTGACACTTGAAACTCCCTGTAAGGACTTAATAGGAACAATGGAACACCTGATCAGAGCCTCAACACTGTCACTAATAGAGAGACTGAAAAGAATAGAAGATCGGCTCAGAACTTTAGAGGAGACATTAGCCATAAACACAGGGCTAACCAACCATAATGTCAGGCCTGTACCAGTAATCCCACCCACGGCATTATCCTCAAATTTCATTGCCCAAAAAGAGCCAAAATCCATTGAGGCAAATAAAACAAAACCCCCAAGGCCAGTTACTGATAAACCAACGCATCAGGCCGTACAACACGCAGACAGAGAGGCCCTCAGGAGAGAGAAAATCCCTGACTCAGGGAAGCTACAAAGTAAGCAGGATAGAAAAACCCCAGACAGGTTAACAAAGCCTAGAGGGCGTCAAGTGGAATTGCCACCGGAAGCGGTCCCACTGGTGGTGGTCCTTACAGGAGTCCCAATATTAGAAGATGGTAAGAGGGAAAACCACTCCCAGTTAAAAAACAAAACCACGCATTGGATCAGGCAGAACCGTCCTCTTCCTTCAAACCTAAACGGCGAGATACTACACGTTCGCCGTCTTTCATGGCTTGGTAGCAGAACAAAGGACAAAAAGGGAGACATAATTGTCATCAATTTCAGGGATCACAGAACAGTTAGTCATATACTAAACTGGTTTCCAGAAAAGGGCAATAAATCCATCACGCCCTGTGATCTGACTTATTTTTATCCTAGATCTTCACTGGTTCCCCGACCCAATTTCAGAGCCTATAACTCCAGAGTCAACAATCACTTCCAGGCTAACCACCTAATACCCCTCCAAAACCGTTATGCGAGTCTTTCGGGTCTGGAGGGAGTTGATTGACTGCACCATAAGTCTACATCACATGCCACTCCAAACAGTTATTCGGCCGTCCCCCCCAAAAACATCGAGTCAAATCGCATTTCTATTTTCCATGAGCCCCAGATAAAACACACTGAGCTCCAGGTCACAGCCAAAGACCTGGAGACCAGAACTAGTGGAACCAATCGACCCCCTTATGTCGTCGATCCCCTACAGGACATAAATACCACCCCAACAAATGTAGGGAAAGGGAGGTCTAAAGAGAGAGAAACCAGGCCTTTCATTCTCGCCTCATTCTGGAACATAGCAGGGCAACGCACTAAAACCTCAATCGAAGAATGGACGACATTTACTTCCAACTTCGACGTCATATCCCTACAAGAGACATGGTTACTCGACGCAATACATATTGCAGGGTTTAAAACTTATTTTTCACCAGCTAAGTCTTCTACCTCAGGACGAGCAAAGGGAGGTCTAACCATTTACGTCTCCAATCTCCTGAAAGCGATGGAAGTAGTCATCATAAAACTTGAGTCCAGCTTTCAGATTCTTGCCCTAACTTTAAACAACAGGGACAAGTTCCTTATAGTGAACTACTATAACAATCTTCCGGAGAAAGAGGCAATAAACCTGGTATCCTCGATCCGCTCTATTCTGTTAACATATGCAAAGAAGTCCACCAAAGAAGAAGTGATAATCTGGGCGGGGGATTTCAACTTGGGACCTTGTCTAGCTGGCAACGACAACACCTGCGGCATCCTTGATGAAAGGGACAACCCAATATCTCATTTTAGACACTCTACTCTCGGAAGCCATCTCAATGAAACTTTGTTTGAGTTAAATCTTGTCCAAGCAAACAACCTGCAAAACGAGATGTCAACATTGGCCCCCACATTTCACGGGCAGGGTCACCAAACAACAATAGATTATATCTTGGTTTCAAATGGGGAGAGGTTAAGAGAAACACTATTTTCCAGGCACACCATCGCCCTATGTGACCACTACCCACTCAGCATCTCTTTCCCATTAGTTTGTAATTCCAAAGATAATCTTGGTTCCATTTTATTTTTTATTTTTTTTTAATTTTTGAAAACCTTTATTTGTGTAGATGGTTGCATACAAATACGGGCCTACAACCCGGAGGCCGGCCATGGAACAAACTGGAAAGCATCTTTATCAATAAAAATACGGAGTGGTTACGTGATACTACACAATGCTGCGAGTCCGTGATGCTAACTAAGTGGAACCACTCGGCATAGGATCAGAGAAGGTTAATTTTTATGTTAAGAGAATAAAGGATCGGTTGTATAATAAGCGTCCTGGTGCACATGGCGGGGAACAAAACCAACAACATTATAATAGGGAATCCATAGATCTATCATCAGAAAGGTCCAATGCATGCAAGTCATAGATGCCCTTGCAATTCTTCTTCGGTAGTGTCCACCCGCAACCTCATGTGCCCAAAGACAAGCAGAACATCACTCTCATAACAGTCAAACCATCAGAGAGACGGATAAAGTTGCAATCATTATACAGCCCAACCCGGAGAGTAAAAGAAAACAAAAATACTAGAAAAAAGGAAAAGGGGGACTCCACGTTACTGTACCCGCCCCACGGCGATAATGGGGATCAACCGTCCAGATAGCAAACATGCTTAGGGGCGGGGCGGCTAAATCAGGATAAGCAGAACCTAAAGTAGCGTATTATATAAGAATACCCAATCCTCCCCCCCCAGTAACTCACCCAGCGGGAATCACGCACAGTCATGGAGACCCAACTCTGATTTTTGCCCTGGCAACTCTGTTTTTTGCCCTGATGGCCTGGAATAATTCCTAAACAGATTCTAGTAAATACCGTTTTGTTTCATTTCTTTTTTTTTTTATAACATTTTTTATTTAGTTTTGCAGGAAAGAAGGAGAGGAAAGCAAAAAAAATAAAAAAAATAAAGGGAAATTACAGCGACAATCCGCAAATAATCCCACACAGGGGGAGCTGGAGAACGCTTTCTCAAAGGAGCCAAGAGAAGGCAGCATAGAGGAACGTTTAGGTGTAGGTACAAGAGTCAATGCTCGCCAGAAGCAGAAGGAGAATTAGGCTTAAACCCCTTCGCGGTCAGCCGACCGGCTATAGTCTTGCTATGCGAGGCGGCAACCCCAACCGGGGGACATTGCTGCATAAAACTCAAACAATAGTCCATCTCCGTAGGCTAAGCAGTGTCGCAACAGGTAAGAACCAACAACCCCAACAATAGCCCCCCCACTTCCCCCCTTCCCCCCCTCCCCCCCCTGGTGGTGGCGACCACCCACACATTGACTCCAAGCCCTCATACAAACCATCTGTTTAAATCTGGAAAAGGTGAAGAGCACGAAATGCAGAAGGACAAACCGCAGAAGGCGGGCCCCGAGACAGAAAGCGGACTAGAGGGCCCCATCGGAACAAGAAATTTTTTAAATTGCCCAAAAATATGTCCGACATTCTCTCCATGCTCAGCAATCGCCAGAGTCTCGCGTGCCACAATGATATAGCCGGGGCATTCGGTTTCTTCCAGGCCGCCGCTAGTGTTAACTTGGCAGCTCCAAGGCATAGCCATAGAATACGTTTGTCCGCCGTAGTTTGATGTTCCAGCATCGGGTCACGGAGCCCCAACAGGACAAAATCCATCGACTCCGGAATCGGATAACCCAAGACGTCCTTGATGTGGGACAAAATCTCAGTCCAGAACGGGCGGATAGCCGGGCAATCCCACCAGATATGGCAGAAGTCCCCCAACAGACCACAATCTCTCCAGCACCTGTCTGAGGAGGCTGGAAATATCCGATGTAGCTTGGACGGGTAGAGGTACCAATCGAACATGAGTTTTAAGTGAACCTCTCTAAGGTCCACCGAATGATTATGCGCCGCTACGTCCCGCCAGAGGCTTTTCCATTCGCTGTCAGAAATGTCTCTGCCTAGAAGGGCCTCCCAGTGTTCCATATAGCGGGGACGTGGGGATACCGCAGTGTCCAGCAACAACCCATATAAGAAGGAGATCGTCCCTTTCATAGTAGACGTGCGGAGAATAAAGGCCTCAAATGGTGTCAATGGTCTCGTGGCGGCGTCCACCACTCCCGCCGAGGTTGCCCAATGCAGGAGCAGGTTGTGGCGGAAGCGTTCAGTGGGCGGAATCCCATAATCTCGCATACAATTATGAAAGGTGAGAGGCGCCGTTCCGTGGAACAAATGCGTGAGGGCTCTACAGCCTACCTCTCTCCATAGTCCAAAGGGTCCTTCTCTCAGAGCCGGAGGAAATGCCGGATTAAAGTGAATGGGCATAAATGGGGACGGAAACGTGGTCCAACGGTCATCACCACTAACCGTGTCCCACACTTTCAGGACCGTGCTGGTAGGGGTGCTGATGTAAGCATTTCTGGGTCGGTCTACCTTAGGCTTCAAGGCCAAGTCCCATATGGACCTCCCGGCCACACTCCGATCCATATGCAGCCAGTGTTTCTCTGAGAGCTGCTGGGACCATTCCACCAGAACCCGCAGCTGCGCGGCTTTATAGTACAGGTGCATGTCCGGGAGCCCCACTGCCCCCTCCTTCCGCGGCCGCCTCAGCGTTGCGAACGAGAAGCGCGCCCGGCCTCCCTGCCACACAAACTTCAGCATCAAAGTCTTGAGGCGGCGAAAAAAATCCAACTCCACCGGTATGGGCAGAGCCTGGAAAAGATTTAAGAACTTAGGAAGTAGGACCATCTTGAGAGCATGGATCCTACCAAGCCATGAGATGTATTTTGGCTTCCACCGCTCCAGCTCAGCGAGCACTGCCGTTAGCATTGGGGGGAAGTTAGCCGAGAACAATGAGCCTAGAGTAGGTGTTAGCCGGATGCCTAGATACAACAGAGAGGCAGACGCCCACGATAAGGGCGTAAGTGAGCGCACCTGGTCCACCTCCGCGAGGGGAAGAGTCAAGTTCAGTATGTATGATTTGTCAAAGTTGACCTTAAACCCCGCCTCCGCTTCAAAGTCAGAGAGCACCGTTTGAATATGAGGTAGTCAAGTCAAGAGGGCCGGGTCCCCCACCGACAGCAGCACATCGTCTGCAAAGAGGTACATTTTGTGCTGCTTACCTGTAAAGGGAAGACCCTTGATGTGCTCCTTCTCCCGAATTGCAAGGGCCAAAGGCTCGATACTCAAAGCAAAGAGGAGAGGGGAGAGAGGGCAGCCCTGTCTCGTCCCGCGTGAGTGAGGGAAGCAAGCAGATCGATGCCCGTTGATCATCACCCTAGAGGTGGGGCTGCTGTAATTGGCACTGATAATTTTTATGAATTGTTGTGAAAAGCCAAAGGCGCCCAGAGTACGGTACAAGAATCCCCAATCTACGCGGTCAAAGGCTTTTTCCACGTGGAGCCCCACCAGTATCGCCGGGATAGGGAACCTGTTGGCCTTCTCTATCAGATGGAGTACCCGCCTCAGGTTGTCGTGTGTTTGTCGCCCCTTTATGAACCCGGACTGGTTCGGATGGATGAGGGCCGGCATCAAGTCCTGGATCCTGCTCGCGATGATAGAGGAGTACAATTTAGCATCTACATTGAGGAGAGCTATCGGGCGATACGACGAGCACTTGGTGAGATCTTTCCCCGTTTTGGGGAGCACGGTAATCAAAGCCTCAGCCATGGTCCCAGAGGTCATCCCGGTGACTGCCATCTCATTAAAGAGGGAGACCAGTCAATCACACAGTTCTGTCGCAAACGTTTTATAAAACAAGGCAGTGTAGCCATCCGGGCCCGGAGCTTTGTGGAGCTTCAGGACCTTTATAGCGTCCAGCACCTCCGCACTGGTGATAGGGGCAGACAGCAACTCATTCCACTCCTTGGAGACCTGCGGTATAGGGAGGCCGGCCAGAAACCCAGTCTGAGCTTCCTGATCTAGAGCGTCGCTCTTATACAGTTCGGCATAGAAACGGCCAAAAATATTCGCCTTGTCCGCATCTCAGTGCTGCAGGGACCCCACCGAGTCCTGTATCCCTCCAATGTATTCCCTCTCTCTCTTATCCCGGAGCTGTCGGGCCAAGTGCCGCCCCATCTTTGTGAGTAGGAAACTCGCTGCAGTCGCAAGAGAGTGAATTCTGCTCGGTTGTTGTAGTGGGCCTTCAGCTTCCCCCGCAACGCTATTAGAGGTCGGAGGGTCACCCTGGACGGATTTGATTTGTGCGCCTGTTCCAACATTGCCATTTCCGCCTCCAGGTCCTCACGCTCCTTCCTACGTAGTTTGTTGAGGTTCGCATTGAGGCCTAGGCAGGTGCCCCGTAACGAAGCCTTACAGGCATCCCATGTGTTGAACACTGAAGTGTCCGATGGCGAGTTAAGAGCCAGGAACTCCCTAATGGCCTTCCGCAGCTCCTTGCAAGAGACATCGTCCCAGACCAGTGCCGCAGGAAAAACCACTTCCGCCACCCATCCCCTCCCATCGACCAATGCAACCCGAGAACCACCAGGCTATGATCAGACACGGAGAGTGGAAAAACGCTGGAGTCACAGACATCTCCCCGAAGGGCCTGGCTCACAAAGATATGATCTAAGCGAGAGTAGGAATGGTGGACGTGGGAGAAGAAGGTGTAATCCCTGGTCTGGGGGTGCAGGAAGCGCCAGCTATCAATCAACCCCAATTCACCCACCTGTCGCTGCGTTTCAGCGGAGAAGACCACAGCCTCCGCCCTCTGTGCACGGGAGCTGTCCAGGTCCTTGTCCCACACCATGTTAAAATCCCCCAATAAGAACAAGTGCCCTTCCAGAAAGTCCCCCACCTTGTCCAACAAGTCCTGAAGAAAGCTATTCTGTCTGGCATTGGGAACATACACCACAACAAAGGTACATAATCGGCCATACAACGACCCTTTCACCATCAGCCAACGGCCATCTTTATCACTACTAACCCCTAAAGGCTGGAAATGACGCCCGAAAGAGTAGAGCCACCCCCCTGTGTTTAGTGGGCGCAGAAGACCTGTAGATGAGAGGAAAGTGTTTGAGTCGGAGCCTGAGTTCATCTTTCCTAGCCAGATGGGTCTCCTGGAGGCCCACCACATCAAGGTGATGGTCAGACAGGTATTTCCAGAGTTTCTGGCGTTTCTGTGGGGAGTTGAGACCTTTCACATTCCAAGTGCCAATACTAATAGGCATGAGGAGTCAGTAGGTCCCAACGCTGTGTACCTGTCATGGTAACCTGACCCCGTCCCCTGTCCCTCACAAGCATCTAGGCATTCTCCCGGGATCCATTCCCCCCCCCCCCCCCGAGCTCCCCTGCCAGTCCCCCATCCCCACTCTCCCACCTCCGGCCCCAAGCTCCAAAGACCCCCAAAGTCCAATTGTACAGCAAGAGGAAGAGGTCCCCAACCACAGCAAGGATCATTGATAGCGTCTGCACATAAACCCCGTAACCAAAGGCCCACGTAAGGCTCCTCCAGAAAGGCCAACACTCACTACAAGCATTCATTGGTCGCCACCACCCCCTACCCACCCCCACCCCGAGCCCCAACTTCCCCCCGTGCAGTCCACCCCCAAACCCCCCCATCCCCCACCCCCCCAACAAGCAAATAAACAAGAAAAGAGTACTTATCAGTCCCAGATTGGAGCAGAACATAGAACAGTCCCTGGGAGGGGGGCGGGAAACCACCGATGGGTCTCCCAAGGCCACTGCCCGGGGTGTCTTCTCAGAAAGTACAACCATACCCACGGGCCTGAGTTCCTGTGCCCCTCTGGCACCACTGGCCATCAGCCCGAAGATCAGGCCGCCCCGGAGCTCTGCTGGGAAGACATCAATGTCGCTGAAGCAACTGACGCCACTGCCTCTCCCCTCTCCAGCAGACTAGTCGTGCGATCAGGCCTCACGCGATCCGTCTCCGACCCCACTCTGTGCAGAGAGGAGGATCGACGCCGTCTCCGCGATGAAGGGCTGCCAGCTGCAGATGCAGGAGTCGTATCCTCGATGCCCAGAAGCTCTTTCGCCACCTGAAGAGAACGGATCTGCGCCAGCTTATTCTGACACCGGAAGACAATGCGGAAAGGATGACCCCACGAGTAGGGAATGTTATGCTCACGCAGGAAGGCAGTCACTGGTCTGAATTCGCGCCGCTTATGAAGCGTTGTTTCCGCCAGGTCCTGATAAAGCTGGGGCCGGTGCTCACGGAACTGCAAGGACGGAATGTCCCGCGCTTTTCGGAGGATCCGCTCCTTCAACTGGAAGTCATGCACGCAGACTAGGATGTCAGGTGGCGGCCCTCCACCTCGCAGAGGAAGGCCTACTCTGTGGACTCTGTCTATCTTGATCTCATGCAAATCCTCTTTGCCCAGGACCTGCAGAAAGAGCGCCTGCACATAGCCATGGAGGTCGCCTGCTTCGCCATCCCACGGTACCGCCCGTATGCGGATGTTGTTCCTACGGGAACGGTTCTCCAAGTCTTCCGCGTGGGACTGCAGGTCTAGGTTCTGCTCCGTGAGCCGAAGCACATCTTGCTGCAATTGGTGGACATCATTGGCCATGCTCAGGTCATGATCCTCTAAGGTAGCCACACGCTCGCCGATTCCGTCCACGTCCCTACGCACCTCACAGAGATCAGATGCCAGTTGAGCACGGAGTTCCGAAATATCATCCTTTATGGACGCGAAGAGTTCCGACATGAAAGCCTTGGTTGCTGGGGCTTCATCATCCGACTTCCTGGGCAAAGAGCTAGTGCCAGGGGACACCGGTTGCTGGGAGCCCTTGGGCTGGCCATCCTTGCCAGGCTTCCCTTTGCGCGGCACTGGAAGTCAATGCGGAGGCTCTCTTCTTCGTGTGGGTGGAACTCCGCCGAGGCGACCACACTCCTCCCAAGACTCGAGTGTCGCCAACCAATTAGTTCAGTAACCCCCCGATGGTCGTGCAGTCCACCGCTCATATGTCTGCAGAGGGTAGGGGTAAGGAGAAGGCACAGCGTTCAGAGATCCTCCACTCCACCCGGGGACACCAGCTCAGGTCCCTACCACCGCACAGCTAGTCAAGTCAAGTCAATAAATTTATATAGCGCGCTACATACCCAGAGGGTCTCAAGGCGCTTGATGAAGGGTGGGGACTTACTTGTCAAATATCCACGTTTTAAGTTGCTTTCTGAATGCTAGGTGGTTCTGAGTAAGGCGAAGGTGAGTGGGAAGTGAGTTCCAGGTTTTAGCTGCCAGGTAGGAGAAGGATCTGCCTCCCATGGTGGTTTTGTTGATGCGAGGTACAGTGGCAAGGGCCTGGTTGGAGGATCGTAGCTGGCGGGGGGGGTGTAGAAGGATAGTCGTGTGTTGAGGCATTCGGGTCCGATTTCGTAGAGTGCTTTGTGTGCGTGGGTTAGGAGCCGGAAGGTAATCCTCTTATTGACGGGGAGCCAGTGGAGGCTTTTCAGGTGACCGGAGATGTGTTCTTTGCGCGGGATGTCTAATATGAGCCTGGCTGAAGCGTTCTGGATGCGTTGGAGTTTTTTCTGGAGTTTTGCGGTGGTACCGGCGTAGAGGGTGTTTCCGTAGTCAAGTCGGCTCGTGACCAGAGCGTGGGTGACTGTTTTTCTAGTTTCGGTGGGGATCCAGCGAAATGTTTTTTTGAGCATGCGAAGAATGTTGAAGCAAGATGAAGAAACGGCGTTGACTTGTCTGTTCATCGAGAGTGAGGAATCCAGGATGACGCCCAGGTTCCGTGCGTGGTCCGTCGGGATGGGTGCTTTTCCAAGGGCCTCTGGCCACCAAGAGTTATCCCAGGCGGAGGGGGAGGTGCCTAGGATGAGGTCTTCTGTTTTGTCTGAGTTCAGTTTCAAACGGCTGTGCTTCATCCATTCGGCTACTTCTTTCATTCCTTCATGCAGGTTGGTTTTGGCAGTGTTAGGGTCTCTGGTGAGTGATAGGATCAGTTGAGTGTCGTCGGCGTAGGAGATGATGTTGAGGTTGTGTTGGCGTGCGATGACCGCGAGGGGGCTCATGTATACGTTGAAGAGGGTGGGGCTGAGTCAAGATCCTTGTGGTACGCCGCAGATGACTTCAGTGGCCTCTGACTTGAATGGTGGAAGGCGGACTCTCTGGGTTCTTCCGGTGAGGAACGAGGTGATCCATTCCAGAGCTTTTCCTTGGATTCCGACGTTTCTAAGGCGTTGTAAAAGGGTGCTATGGCAGACCGTGTCAAAGGCTGCGGAGAGGTCGAGGAGGATGAGGGCGACTGTGTCTCCATTGTCCAGTAGAGTTCGAATGTCGTCTGTTGCTGCGATGAGGGCGGTTTCAGTGCTGTGCTTGGCTCGGAAGCCGGATTGTGAGGAGTCGAGGGATTTGTTGGTTTCGAGGAATGCGGCGAGTTGGTTGTTGACCGCTTTCTCGATGACTTTGGCCGGGAATGGAAGGAGTGAGATAGGGCGGTAGTTTTTGAGTTCGGTGGGGTCCGCTGTGGGTTTTTTCAGAAGGGCGCTTAGTTCGGCATGTTTCCAGCTTTCCGGGAAGGTTGCGGAGTTGAGGGAGCAGTTGATGACGTCTCGAAGGTGTGGTGCTATGATGGAGTCTGCTTTGTTGAAGATGTGGTGAGGGCATGGGTCTGTGGGGGATCCTGAGTGGGTAGAGTTCATCAGACGGATGGTGTCCTCAGTGGAGATTGGCTTCCAGTCATTGAGGATATTCAGGGGGGGTGGGGGTCCTACAGGGGGTTGGGTGGGTTGGTCTTTGGGTCGGTTGTCGAAGCTGTTGTGGATGTCTGCAATTTTGTTGTGGAAGAATGAGGCTAGGGAGTCGCAGAGGGCTTGAGAGGGGGTGATGTCGTTGGAGTTGGCTGAGGGGTTGGTAAATTCCTTGACGATGTTGAATAATTCCTTGCTGTTGTGGGCGTTGTTATCTAGTCGGTCCTTGAAAGCGGCTTTCTTGGCAGTCCGGATCAGAGGTTTCCTTCCAGAGGCCGCACCCGTTGCCCCTCCTGAGGCCGCACCACTGACCACCACAGCCCCACCCCGGTCTCCACCTCCACAGTGCAGTGCCCCAATTGCAAGTTCGAGTCGTCCTCTACAGGGGGGGACCAAGCTTACCCCAAGGCCCCGTCCGGACCATCGGCCGCCCCCACGTGGTTCGGGGACTCTCCGCGGCGCGCTCGCGTCCCTCACTCCTCTTCCTCGGGTTCAATGGGGCCCGTTGCAATTCGCCATCTCCAGCACCCCCAGTCGCCAGGGGCCCAGGCCCATGAGAAGCCACAGCACTCGCTCCTCCTCCCTCGCGCCGGGTAGATCACCGTCCGCGCGCTTGTGTGGGTTGCAAGGCTGGATGTCGGGACCCCCACCTCTGTCAGCCGTGCCCCCGCACTCCTCCAGCATCGCCGATGCACCTCCTGCGGGACCTCCACCGTTCCAGGCAACCGCCGGCGCTCAAGTGCGGCCCCCGGCGGAGCCCGGCTCACCTTCCGCAACTAGGCCGCGAACCTCGGATTTGCGTAGGCTGCTGGCCGGGAGTCACCGCCGCCGCTCCGCTCTGGCCCGCCTCCGCTCCGACACCGGAGGCCGCCGCCATCACCGGGGGCCTCCTCCTCAGCCGCCGGGTCCAGCTGCCCCCCTAGGCCGCCTCAGTTCTCCTCCCTCCGCTAGTCGTCCGCAATGCCCTGCGGCCTCGCTGCACCGCCGGCCAACCTCGCGAGACGCCTCTCCAGTCTGGCGCCGATCTCGGGCTTCACCGCTGCCGGACCGCAGCCAACAACCGGACACTGCCCTCAGGGGATGCCGGGGGGTCCGAAGGCTCGCAGATAAGCCTGGGGACAGGTGCTAAACAAGGCTTTGTAGGGCCCGGCGCCCGTTTCATTTCTTTTTAATGTGATTGATGGGAGATAGTCTATTACTATTTGCAGAGAAATGTTTTGTTTCATGTAACAGCCACAAAAACTTTTATTTTAGATCCAAATGGGTCCTCGTCTATGAGATATTTGAGGATATCACAGGTATTCGCTGCTAAATTTGTGGGTTCCTGCTTTGTTACTACAGTGAAACCACACATCACGATCTCTGAATATTAGATGTAAACACTTAGAATTTACAGTCACTGTTTTGGCTGAAAATGTCTGTATAATATTAAACTTTCAGAGAAACTGCTATCAAAACTCACTTGCCTTTCAGCACGTCCCATTTATGTGAGATTGGGTTCTCAGCACTTGCGGTATCAAAGACTAACAGCCTGATTCATCATTGTTAAATCCGGTCGCAAAGGGCCAGATTCTGAGAATCTGGCCCTTTGCAAGCGGTATTTTTGCATTTGGGATTCATCATCCCAAATGCAAAAATCGCTATTTAAGAATTCGCATATTTGCGAGGAATAGCATTTAAGGAATCTCTATTAGAGATTCCTTAAATGCTATTCTTGAAACATTTTTAAATTGCGAATTCGCAAATGTTTCCCGCTATTTACCGCGAGGTCAAACCTCGTGGTAAATGGCGGAAACTTAGAAAAATGCATTTAAATGCATTTTTCTAAGTTTCATGTTACACACACACATGTCCTTGGGACATGTGTGTGCGCAACACCAATGTAGCTTACATTTCAGGGGTGCTACAGGGTGTCCTTTGGACACCCCTGCACCCTTGAAATCGCAATTTCAATATGCGAATCGCTAATTGCGATTCGCACATTGAAATGTCTTCCCATTCATTCCTATGGGCCTTTGGGCCCATAGGACTGAATGGGGAGATATTCCTTAATTGCGATTAGCAATTTGCTAATCGCAATTAAGGAATAATTAGAAATCGCAATTTATTTAGTGATTTCTTGGTGAATAGCATTTTGCTAGTCCTTAATAGCGATTCCTTAATAATCGCTATTAAGGAATAGCAAATACTCACCTTGATGAATCAGGCTGTAAGTACCGTTCAAGACTGGATGTGGAGCACAACCTGAGGATGGCATCCAGAGATTGACCGTCTCTGTGACGAAAAACAAGCACACCCGTCACATTTATGTTGGTGGTGTTATTAATAATCTTTGTCATGTGTAAAACAAAGCATCCTAGTAAAAATAATTTGCGCACATTTTATCTTGGAAAATTGTGTTTTGAGCTGTGTAATAAGCCTCTGTAATTTCACCACACCCACTCACAAACCTGCAGTGTCCTAAACACTCTTATTGTGTTGAACATTATTTGTTGGATATGGCCCATGATATGCGCGTGGTGGTCGATTGTGTAGTGTAATTAAACAAATGAAGGAGTAACCACTGAGGGTATGTAATACCTGCACATTTACTGCGGTATTGAGGTGCATGCCCTGTGACCCAATCTGGCACAATCCTTTGTCCTTAGAAGACCCCTCACTCACCAACCTGGTTGGTGACATGCTTCATCATTGGGGTCCATACCGGATAGCTGTGCTACGACACCTGATTACAGTGGAGCTGGTTATTTTGTTTATATGTGATATTAAAAAGGGGGTGTTTTTAAAAGTTGTCTCAACACTACCCACTCAAAGACTTTATTCTGGAGTGGTTGGACAACAAGTAAAATAATATTTACAATAATATTAATATGTGGCACCTTTGCCTAATTAGGTAGGCTGTGGTGTCAGAAAAAAGGCGTGGGTGTAGTTAAAAAGATAGGTCTACATGTTTCAACCTTCGTATGATTGTAGAGGTTTTCGTCAGGACCAATGTGTAACAGGCTGGGTGGTCTACACACGCTAAGGAGTATCCGTCCCAAGCCTGTTGATGAAATTGAAATCACAAACCTGTGATTTCTAAAAAAGTGTACTCCGTGTAGTCTTGAATAAAAACCTGTGGAGAAAAAGGGGGGAGAGAGAGGGTGCGGTGAGGGCAAGCTAGTCCAGTGCAGACATACAAATACATTTGTGATTTGTGCACTGTGTTACGGACAGGAGCAATCATAAACGGAGCACACTGACGTGCTGTTAGTGAAAGAAACACGCGTCTACTGCCATCCTGTTGTGTTGTCTCGTGACAGGTTGAAAGATGATTGCAGCGGTACCCGTGAGTGACCGGAACATGAGTGGGTAAGGCTCATGGGGAAATAACTTTATCCGTGTAAAAAGCTCCAATAGCGGAGCGTGCCGTGATTTCTACGAGCAATAAATATAGTAATGCGGCGCAAAACACATCTCTAAGATCTATTAAAAAGACACACACACAACACTAGCATACAGGCAGCACAAGCAGTCATACACATGCGAACAGGTATACACAAATTACAAAAAACGTTCTTACTCGAAGCACGTTGATTCAGGGCTTCATGATCTCCCCCGAGCTTGCTTTACCGTATAGCCACCACCTAGAACAGAAAGTGGTGGAGAAGTGAAAGGATCTATATGGTTCCGTCGAACCTCGGCAGCTACGGTTGGGTGATTGTTTTAAGCTTACTTGTGGCATCAGAAAGTCAGGCTGGTTAGCCTAGCAGCGTTTCAGTCGGGAGCTCCGTGGGAGTGAGGTAAGGGCTCCAGACTGAAGCTTAAATGTACTTCCGTGTTTGCCGGGAGTGGGTGTGGCGCAGTCACGTGTTGCCCGGTTGCTAGGGTAACTAGTGCTCAAGTCAGATGCCAGGGTTGCGCAGCCTCAGATGGTTGAGCAGCCTTAAAGGCGCTGGGAGCCCTTCGGTATAACGAAAAGTAAAGTGGGATAACTCTCGTCAGCGTAGTGTTGGAACAGAGGTGATTAAAAATAATAATAAAGTGATGGGGAGATTTATCAAAGAATGGGATCATTTCATGATCATTCAGGGGACAGAATCTTGTAACGGCTCAGTTTTAGAACTTCTGACAAATGTGGGTAAATGTTTTAGCTGGAGAGCCCTGTATTCCATGGAATAGTGTCGTTAAGGCCTGTGATCTGGGTGGACAGTCTATATATCCAACGTTGCTCTTTTTCATAGAGTCGCTGTGATAGTCTGTCACCAGGTGTTAGCTGTTCTATGACAGTCCATGCCATGTCATTGGGCGTATGGTTCATGGAAAGGTAGTGCTCCGTCAGTTTGGTCATAGATTTTTTGCACCAAATGGTGCTTCTGTGTTCGCCAATTCTTTGCTTGACCTTCCTGCTAGTCATACCTACGTAGCGAAGTTTACAGGGACAGGTGATGAGGTATACTACGTTGGTACTCTTGCAGTTTGTGTGGGACCTGATGGTCCAAGTTTTTCCTGGTTCCAAGGAAAGGGTTTTTGTGTTTTCCATCAGGTGGCACACGCTGCAGTTACCGCATTTGTAATGTCCAGTGACATTTGGGGGGCCCCATGCATTAAGGACTTTAGAACATGTTGTTCCAAGGTTCTTGGGTCTAGTGTTCACCACCACGTCCCTTATGCTCCTGGCTCTTTTGAAGGAAAAAAAGGGGCTTTTCCCATTTCATGTTGCCAGTGTTAAGTATTTTCCAATGTTTTTGGATGGCTTTTGTCACATTATTTGATGCAGGGCTATACGTCGTCACACATGTCAGTGGGATGTCATTGTTGGTTTTTGTATCATCTTCCAGGAGTATTTCACGTTGCTGGTTCCTGGCTCTTTTCTGGCATTTGTTTAGGATCTTTTTTGGGTACCCCCTAGATTCCAGTTTGGAGGTGAGATCTTTTGCTTGGTCTCGGTAATCGTTCAGGTTACTGCAGTTCCTGCGTATTCTAAGGAATTGCCCGTATGGCAGGTTTTCCCTCAGAGGTCTGGGGTGAAAACTATCAAACCTAAGCAAGTTGTTTTTTGCTGTAGGTTTGTAGTGGGTTTTTGTATGCAGCCGTCCGTTTTCCTTGTTAATGACCAGGTCCAGAAAGACCATATTTGCGGGGCTTTTGTGTACGTGAACTTCAGATTATCGTCCCTGGAGTTGAGCCAGTCAAAAAAAGTTAGCAGGGTTGCTTCCGATCCCTGCCAGATGACAAAACTGTCATCTATGTAGCATTTCCAGAACGTTATATAGGATCCAAAGGGGTTAAAATCATTCAAGATGAATTGTTCCTCAAAGTTGTGCACGTATATTCCAGCTACACTTGGAGCAAACGTGCTGCCCATCGAAGCACCCCCTATTTGCAGGTGCAGTGTTCCCTCAAACTCAAAGAAATTTTTCTTTAGTGCTAGTCTTGCGCATTCTAAAATGAAGTTCTTGGGTGTTCTCTGTGTTGATTCTTCTTTATTGAGGACCTTCTTCAATACTTTCAGGGTGCCGTCCTGGGGTATTCTCGTGTACAGGCTCTCTATGTCAAAACTCACAAGTAGATTATTTCGTCCACTTCAATCTGGTCAAGTAGTTGTAAGAGGTTTTTTGTGTCCCGTAAGTATGTAGTGGTTTTTTGTACCATCGGTTTCAAAAATACGTTGCAGAAGCGGGACAAGGGTTCCAGTAATGATCCTATCCCAGAAACTATCAGTCTTCCTGGAGGGGGGTGTTTATTTTTGTGCATTTTGGGGAGGGTATAAAAATACTGCGTTTTGCCCTCATTGTTACACAAGAAGTCACCCTCTTGTTTTGAAATGAATCCCATGGTTTCCCCGTGTTCCACAAGGGATCTTATTTCTTGTTTCAGATCTTGTGTAGGGTCACTTGGTAGTATCCGATAGTTCCACTCATCTGCTAGTAGACGTAAGCATTCATTCTGGTACATAGTTTTATCCTGTATGACTATTCCTCCACCCTTGTCTGCTGGTTTGATCACTATTGTTTCACAGTTTCTCAGATCATCCAGGGCTTTCCGTTCTCTTTTGTTGAGATTCGTGTAGGGTTTGGGTGGTTGTAATTTCTCAATGTCATTGAATACCGCTTGCTCGAAGGCAGCTAGTTCCACTGGGGTTGTGTGTGGTGGTGGTAGAAAGGTTGGTTTTAAACGTAATCCGGTCTCATTGGGATCATCGTTTGTAACGGAGTTATCCCCTTTCTTTTCGAAAAAGGCTTTGAGTTTTAGTTTCCGGAAGAAGGTTGCCAGTTCGCAATGTAGCAGGAATTTGTCCCATCTTGGTGTCGGGACATAACCTAGTCCTTTATTAAGGACTGTTATTTCAGTGGTTGACAGAGGTCTGGAGGACAGATTGGTTACTAGGTCTTGCTGCTGCTCGGACTCGGTTGCTGGTTCTTGCTCCTTGTGTGGTTCCCTACTGGATCCTCGGTTGACCAATGTACCTGGTTGGGAGTCTTTTGTCTTCCCCTTCCCCTTCGGCCCCTGCTTAAAAAGGCGGCCGTAAGTTGTTTGGTGGAAAGAACGGTTGTTGGAACGGGGGTTGCCACCCATACATTTGTGGCGGGTGGGCAAATGGATCCTGGAATCCTTGCATCATTGGTGGATAAGGCATCCAGTTAGTTTGTGTAGTCTGTCAGGTTCCTGAAATTTATGTTAGGTGGTGGGGGGGGCCAAACATCTAAAAAGATTCAGCAAGAGGGCTCAACCTACAAAAGTTTTGAAGACCTCTACTCTATACAGATACGACCAGCTTACTCTATTGAATGCTTTAGCAGCGTCTATCATTATAACAGTTAGTGATGTTTTTGTTGTAGTGGCTAAATCAATATCTGTAATTAATTCATATGTTAAATCCTTCAGCTGTCTATATTCCATAAAGGCCTTGTGATTTGGGTAGCTGATCCACCATTCATCTTGTGCCAGATTGAAACCAGGAGTCCTCAAAAATGGATCCCACTGGTCAGAACAATAATACTCACACTACACATGAAGGCTCACTAGGGCACAAGTACCACACATCAAATGTGCACACATGCACTAGGGTCACATGATATGTCAGTTCGAGTTGTCACATCTCAGCAGAAATGTTTACATAAGAGAGCCGGAAGGCTGTGCTCCTCTGTGTCAGACAAAATGTATCTTCCAAGAACTATAAATTCTCAAAAATCAGTCTGTGGCCACTACTGCTGTATGTAATTAACCCAAGACATGGACAGTACACGCTCCTAGGTCACATAACAAGTTCTGGACCTTGGCTTTACCATGGACAGGCTCTTCCTCAGAGCAGATGCTCTGGCCTCCCCAAACGGGTCTGGGCGCCCCTATAACAGAGGAACACTTACCCAGTAAAGGAATTTGTTCCAGATGATCAATTTTTTGTGAACCACCAAAGACCACACCAGCCAGCGATTGCAAAGGTGGGAAATGTATCTGACAGTAACAAGCTGATACGTTTTTATGCAATGTAATTGTATTTAGTAGACAGCTGTTTTAATAAAAACTTCAAGCTTCAGAAAAAAAAGCCCTTGTGATTTGGGTGCATAATGCTCCCCAATGTCCTGCCCAACCTTGTGGCTAAAATTTGTATGAAGATTTTATATTCACTATTTAATAAACGAAATTGGCCTATACGTCTCACATTTCAGTGAGTCTTTCCCAGGCTTCAGTATTAAAGTAATTACGGCCTCATTGCATGAGGCTGGTATAGATGCCTGGTGAATATATATGCTATGTAATGGCTTGTGTAAATATGGGGCCAAAATCTCCTTTAGGGCTTTATAGAGTTCATTGGGGATACCATCCGGTCCTGCCGCCTTCCCCCTCTTTAAACTAGAAATAGCTTTTTCTATCTCCAGGATAGTGATTTCCTGATTTAACATATCTTGTTGGTCAGTGTTTATCCCGGGTAGGGGGTCCTGATCCAACCACTGATCTAGTTCTAATTGGGATGCCCTTTTCTCTTCAGTGTATAATTCTTGAAAAAAAGCACCAAACGCCTTGCCTATACTAAGTTATCCTCACATGATTCTTGAGAACCTACATCCTGTTTTTTTTTAATTTCGTTTCTCAACAGGTCGTGTTTTACCTTCCACGCGAGAGGGTTCCCACACCCTTCCCCGTATTCAAAATGGGCCATTTTACTGGCTTCCCATCGCTCTTTAATCTTTCCTTCCAAGAATTCTGCCAACTGCTCTTTAGCCACTTTTAGTTTGTTCTGCAGTCCGAGTCTTAAAGCGATATTTCGGCATCCTGTGAGAGTTTCCTGTGCTGTTTTAATCTTATCCTCATATGTTTTGATTTCTTCTTTCCCCTCTTTTTTATAATAAGCAGCCTGAGTTATGAGTCTCCCCCAGATATAAGCCTTGAAAGTATACCAGACTATATGCGGTGCTGCAGACTCGAGATTTATGTCAAAAAAATTGTCCACTTCTTCTTTTAATATATCCACCACTTCTGGCTTCCCTAAAAGTGTTCTGCCTAGTGTCCATCTATATTCTATTAAGTTTCGCCTCGTGGACATTTCTAGCCTCACTGCTCCGTGGTCAGACAAATGCTCTGGTTGATGTGTTACCCTAATATTATTCTCCCTTAATCTCTCACTCACCAAGAATAAATCGATTCTTGAGGCGTGGGAGTACTTTTTATTTCAATATGTAAAGTATTGAGTCTCCATATATCCACTAGCCCTAGATTCTTTACTAGTTGTTGTATGCTCTTTCTCATTTTTGGGGCACTTATAATGTGTTGTGTTGATGATCTATCGAGTAGAGGATTCATTCAAATAATAAAATCTACTGCCATGATTATGTTATATTTGGTATCTAATAAGTGTTTATACAGTTCATTAAGAGGGGAGGGGTCATCCACATTGGGACCATAATATCCTACCAACGTAAGACCTAATTTATCTATTTTGATGTTCACTATTACCCATCTACCCCTTTTATCAACTTTACAGTCCGCTATTTTAACATTAGCCGATTTTTTTAATAATATGGCTACTCCCTTGACGTTACATGACTTCTTAAAGCATACCATATGTATTATCCATTTGTTTTGTTTAAGTATATTTCCCCATTCCTCCTCTCGTAGATACGTCTCCTGCAAAATAATTATATCATTGTCAGACAATTTGATTAATTCTAGAATCTTCCTCCTTCTTTTATGTACCCTCAAGCCATTGACATTCCAGGCTATTATTCTGAGATAACACACAGGGAACATGGCGGCTGGCTAAGTAGCACGGCCGGGAGCTCGGGCGTTCTGCTGCATATCTTATGGAATAGCAAACTTGAATATCGGTCCAACTTTCGATTTTTTGACTCGAAAAGGTAGGGGGCAAAAACGGCTTCCTTTCCTTTCCCTACGGAGAGAGAAAAACTATCAAGTCAAACATAAAATAAATCAACTGATGTGAGTCTGGGAGTCCGGGAGTGCGGCTCATGGTGGTTCCAGCGGCTTTCCTTGACTTTGGCACTGCAGAGTGGGGGGAGAGTGCAGCTGCAGGCGGTCTAATGTTGTGGCGCGCTGCTCAACAGCTGTGGAAGGGCCGGTGTAGGAACGTGGATATCTGACTATATGGTTACCAACTTTTTGCTTAGTGTTTAGCTGGTTTTCGACTTAGTTGGCCTGGGATCCTGCTAATCAGGGCCCCAGGCTATCTGCTCTCACTGTAAAATGGACTCCTTGTACTTTAGGTACATCTCCAATTGGATATTGGGTCACCTCATGAGCCCCTGTATAGTGTACCATAGGTACCCAGGGCATAGGTGCATCCAAGGCCTACCAGGGGCTGCAGCATATATTATGCCACCCCTGGCTGGCCATCCAAACTGACACAACTGGCTGATCACTCAGCTGGGGCAAGGTAGTGTAATCACCCCTGGCTTAAATATAGTATTGTAAAATGGCAAAATCCCAATGGGTAAGTTACTCATCAATGATTCACATACACTCAATGAATCTCAAAATGTCATTCATTCCATTCACTCACCTTGAACATACTACAGACCATATTCCTATATGTACGTCAAAGACCACTGAATTCAATTATTATGTAGTTTATTTGGTTACAGATTCATATACAATTTCACATTAAAAGCAGAAGTACAACTGTACACACAAACAAATTCATAAAAACAATACACAATGTTAATAATCACAAATGAATATAAATGCACAGGTAAAATTTCATACAGAGAGTATTGCACCAGACCTATACACTTGGTCTTAGAGAGCTACACATCCCCTGTTTCGCTATATGGTAAATACATTACTTCACAACATTTGTGTATTTTTTTGCCGTTCAAGTAGAGCGAGGCAAGGGGGTTGTGTATTAATTAGTGTGCGTCGATGCGTTTCGATGGGTTCTCAATTTATTCCATCTTTATCAAGACCAAAAGATCACTCTCATTTGACAGGATACAGTTGTGAATGACAATGCACCTATAGAAACATAAATTAAATTCAGAAACCATAGTTTATATTACACACATCATAGAATTCAAATGGTCTTTTTTTTTTTAAAAAGGAAGCATACACTTTCTAAACATAACTCCATATTTTTAGCTAACATTATATTTATTGCACAAATGTTTTTCTTTTCTCCTAACTCTTAGAACAGAGTCAAACTTGCTAACAGTTAGCAAAGATTCATACTGACACCTCATTCTGTATTGGTTCTGTCTAATGGTACAAAGCCCTTAGCCTAGTGCATCCTTACTCACATACCCTTACTCACATACAATCATTCATGTTAGGAAAACAGTTAGTTTGAATGACTCTCCATACCATTCAAAACTGAAGGGACACTATACTCCTTCGTTATACACATCGTATTTTTGTGTGCCAACTCACCTTCTATTTACAAGGTTAGCTATTATGTTGACACCACGACTTCTATTGCCCAATTTAGTCTGGCTCTTGGCCTGGAGTAATATTCAAATCCCTTGTTGTAGGGGGAGCTAAGAGGATGATATAAAGGGATCATTGGAAACATATCCTCTTATTTGTTTAGTCATTTCACTTCCTACTTCACATAAATCTCACCTCTGTGCACTGTTGATGGATATTAGCTCCACTACTATTTTCTTCTTTCCATGTGTTATTATTTTAGCAATTCAACCTATAATGATATATAATATATAACTTGTTTTTAATACTATATTCAGATTCCCTATATGTCAAAAAGCATAGTTACTCTACACATGTTACAGCGCACATTTTTTGGCTAACATATACCTCAAAATGTGAAAGCGATGGGCCTCCTGCTGTCAAGTTACCGTCTGTTTCCTCTTTTTGTATTTTTTGGAGATAACCAGAGACTGGTTGGCTCAAAAATTATTATAAATAGGCTCAGTGTCTTTTGGGAGATAAGTAACCAAAACATATGGTATTTATTCTTAGTGACCTCTCACATTCCTTATCTTCTACCCCTCTTTTTCATTTAAAGTGAGATTGAGGGCCCCGGCTTAATCAGGACGCAGGTAGCGTGGTAGCGCGATCGTGCATCTTTTTAAATAGTAACAAAGCCAATCACTGGGGGCGCTACCATGATCTTTTTACTACAGGCCTTAGGTGTCAGCATTAGCAACCCGGTAACAGCGCTTGGGAATATATCCCTAATCTCAGTTACGCGGTCATACATATGTTATGCCAGCGAAACAAAGCCAATTTTTACTACAGGCCATAGATATTGGCATGGGAGACCCGGTAAAAGCGCTCGGGCAGACATGTTGCTTCTGTCCCATACGTCCCAAATCTCAATAACAGGGGTACCCCAACCAACAGTGTACCCTTGTGTATGTAGGTGTTTTTACTGTATTCTAAATGTGTCTATTGCAGCATAGCACTAGTGCTGGGTCTGGTTAGGCAGAGCCCAGGGTCAGTTACCACCAGTACCCGTCAGCAAAAAGTTCGGGGGTGCCCAGGGCACAGGATGACTTTCCAACAACTGTTCAAAGTTAAAAGGTTAAAAATCTGAACCAATGACTCACACCTCGTGAGCTGCAAAGGCACAACAAGGCACCAACCTATTTACAGACCATTCACACATCTTTCATTTATGACACATACAAGACCATTCACACTGCATTTTTTTTTCCGATGGAGAACATGGCAGCTAGCAGTAGCAGCTAGTCGTGAGGCTCCGGGAGGCTCCGACATATCCAGATGACTCGCTAACAGCTAATTGCTGGTGAAAGCTGTTTTTACGCGCAGGGCGTGTACATGGTAAAAGCAAGAAAATAACTTTAATTTTCATATTTACAGAGGCGCCCGGCGGCGATGTTCGTGGTGGATTGCCTGAGCGGCTTCCTTAGCTGACGGATGGGGCTTCCGAGGGCAGCCCTAAGCGGTGGTGCGGTGGTGCGGTCGTAGGTGATTTCACGGCTCCGGTGTGTGTTTGGGTTCAAGCACCGAGGACCTGGAGGGAGCTTTCAGCGAAGGTGCGGCGGAAGCCGCCATAAGAAATGACCTGCTCACCGTCTGCATGAAGGAGGAGGTGAGGAGGTAGAAGGTCAACAGGACTGAAGGGGGGGTAGCGCAGTGGGCCAGAGCAGCGTGTGAGGTGAGAAGGGGGCGCAAGGCAGTAACGAGAATATCATATACGGGCAGAATCTGTGGTCAAGCGAATCAGCATGGACTATCTCCCCAAGAATGCATCAGGGAAGCTGCCCAAACAAGTGTTGAGTACTCTCCATTTAGTGGATTAAGTGCTGTAGGGGGTGATTCCTCGCCTATATTTGGGGGTGATCTACGGAGAAATCCAGTCTCCAGATATACGCTTAGAAGCAAAGCAAGGAAACAAGGGATTGCACGGGCAGACACTCCATCTCCGACAAATATAAAAAATGGTTCGGGCGTCTGTGGCCAAAATAAAGTATCAGTAGTAAAAATCCCTACAGTATCTAAATATGAGCCTAAATCAAAGAAAAAGAGGAAGAGCGGCCCAAAAAGTAATTTGACAGCTCAAGAAGCTGTATATAGGGCTAAGCCGCCACCTTCACTTAAATACTACTTTAAGGTAATTCCCTCCGTTTTGGAATTAAAACGTTCGGCTGGGGTTTCTACTTCCACGGTTTCTACTTTTCCAGAGTTTCCGGAGGGCCTTCTCAGCCCCAATAGATTTCAGCTATTGGTGGATCAAGATCAAGATCAAGCTCATATCTTAATGATGCATAGTCCAGAGGGAAGCGAAAATGTACCTAGCTCACAGAGTGCAATACCTGACGATGATGACTTAGAATCTAGAGGAGATCTCTCAGCTACTAAAGAGCAGGCTAAAACCTCGGGAGCTGTATCTTCAAGGAGCAGTATGTCTACCGAGTGGGAGGACAAGGATGTGGAAGTACTCCCTAGTGATCGATCTGTCCTGTCAATTTTGCAGTCATTAAGTCATGAGATGAAAAATGGGTTTGAGGTTTCACAGAAGAACGAACAAGAAATAAAATTGTTCTGTGAGAAGTTAGAAGAAAAATTTGATTCGTTAGCGGTTAGAAGTCCTGCTTTAGAATCTACAGTCACTGAGTTAAAAACCTTGGCCCTTCAACACACAAAGAAAATAGATGACTTAAGACAGCGTGAACAGGGATACCAGGAAAAGTTGGAATCCATAGAAAACGCACAAAGGAGGAATAACCTCAGTTTTCTGAAAGTTCCGGAATGCTTATCAAGCAAGCTACTGCAGTGGAAGCCTCAGAACAAGAACTTATTAGAAACACCCAAAGGGTCCTTAAACCAGGTCGTAGTGTGATTCTTATAGGCCAATCTCTCTGCTGAACCTTGACTATAAGTTTCTTGCGAAGATCTTAGCAGAGAGATTAAATTGGGTAGCTGGTAGACTATTACACTCTGATCAAAAGGGACGCACCATACAAGATGAAGGATGCAAAATTAATTCAGTCAGGCTATACTTACCAATAGCCCATATACCTTTATCACTAATAATAATTCAGTCGGCAATGGAGAAGGTTCAATCGTTTATTCATCAAACGCGAGCCCTGACAGGAGAGCCTCAGTCTGCACGACGCTCAGAGGTGCGCAGAGGAGACTGACTACATGTTCAAGATACAAAGCATATATACATTTGATAGGTTCACGATCACACCCTACAAGGAAAAATACAGTTTGTCAGTAAGCCAAGAGGAAAACCCATATAAGGCACAATGGGTTCGTTAGTAGCCGAGGCCTAAGCTATTCCGGTGGAAGGTCAGCTAGGTGCCTCCCTTTGTATCTGTAGCCCGGGGAGTACAGGAACGGGCTCTGCTAGAATGTGCGCATCCCCCAAGAAGGGCAGGTGTGACCTTGGTTTTTCTTCAAGATGCAAGCTTAGCAAATATAATAGGCAGCTCAACTGCCTGTAGTTTCGAGCAGTGAGTAGAGTCAAGTGATTTCGGGGAAGCGATACTTGCACACAGAGAAACGAAACAAAATGGTTCCAGCAATACCAACAGGAGCGATGTAATGAGAAAGTGAATCATTGGTTATTATACTACTAACATAAACTCTAATTACACAAATATACTAATACAAAGTTATATTCATATAGTTGGCCAATAATATGTATATATCGAATTTTCGATCCCAACAGAAGGCCCTTTTGGCCTACTATAGCCAATATAACAGGGTTTTATTCTACGAAAACTCCCTCATCTATCTGCATAAGATCTGACACCTCCTTTTGAATCATTTGTTTTTCAACTTTGGCTTGACGAGAGAAGGTCAGGGCAGTCATTATCCGTGCTGCACAGAATGAGCAGCAAGCCGGGCCACAGTGGAGACATAGGCAACAAGTAAATATTACCCCAAAATCTCCAACTAGTATCACAAATATTTTCCAACCCCAGGTAGCTAGGAGACCCCAAAATCAACTACTAAGGGACCAGGTACCATTATCCACATGTGCTTCACTGGCTAGTCGATGTAGTTTTTGTTTAGCTAGGTGAATGGTAGGGGCCGAATCAGGAATAAACACGCAGCAAGAGCTGCCGATCACACTACAGGCTCCCCCCTATCTACGAGGATACCGTCAAGAACCATCCGGTTCTGGAACGAAACGAGCCTCGTCGCCTGAAGCTCTACAGTAATGTTTGTTAAAATCCCAGTGGTGGTCTGAACCACATTCTCCACTATCCTAGACAAGCGTCTTATACTACGGCTATTAAATATAGGTCCCCAAAAGGGTGTGAGACCTTTGGCAAAGTCTTCAAACTGTTGCAGAGAGGAATCTGTCTGATCAGTACTGTCGGTATCAAAGCTCCTACTCTTTTTGAACCAACTGATGAGTCTGGTGATAGTCGGGTGGAGAAATATAGACAGGAGGGTAGAGGAATGAGAGATAACAGCTTCCTGCCCATCCCCTCGGGAGCCAGGTATACGCATTCTCATCACATACGAAATATACATCTGGAGAAGTAATCATAGGTGGAGTACTATATACCTGTAAAGTGTAAGTATAATTGCATCTGCTTTTCCCTACCTTAACATGTCCCCGTCGTTGTATACAAAAGGGGGAGGTAGTATTAATGATGGGAATTGTCAATGCTTTGTCATTCGTAACATTTCGGTCTTTAAATTGCTGGAAATACATGGTATCATTAAAAAGTTCGAAATCCTGCATTTCCTCCTGTAACCAAATACTATTCTTGTAATCTGTATACACATTCATGCAAGCATTGGGGTCCAAGGAGCCCTCTCCATCCTTTCCTGCGGCATCAAATCCTTGATGTTGTTCTATATATCTCAGAATGGCCTCGTAATCCTTTTCAGTATAAAACTTCGGCTCAGCTACATAATGTGAATACATCAACGACAATAATTGGAACCAGGCTTCACAGCTAGCTAAATAAGACATTGGTAAGGAAATGAAGAGTTCATGCTGATGCATGTCTGAGGGAAGTAACCCACATACCCAACAAATTGTTTTCTTTGTAGTGCTGTGAGTCTAATACAACATTTCAATAAAAGCATTTTTCATATAGGTTTCCCTATGTCTTGCCTTATGAGGGGGTAAAGTAAAAAACAGATGTTCTTCCGGAGCAACAGTAGTTCCTAACAGTTTCTGCACTGGGTGCTGAAATTCTAAGTACACAAATACACACATCAATATTACTGTAATAATTACAATAAAAGCAACGAATGCCACCTTCACTCTGGTGGGCCATCCGGAAAATAAATGCATATTATCTACATTTCGCCGAGGGGCCAATGGTCGTTCATCCTCCATTGCGAATCGAGCAAAGGGAAACATGCTCTCTATAAGTCCAATTCTAACTCGGTCCCTCTCTATAAGTCCAATTCTAACTTTGTATCCACAAAGCACGCACGCCACCAGAGGAGTTCTTCTTTCCTGTGTCCGTTTTAGAGCCTCACAGGTAGACTCCCGTTATCCCATGAAAAGAAAAGAACAGAGAACAGCTTCCTTCTTCCCGTTGGACAACTGCAGCCCTTAACTCAGTCTTTCTTTCTGAACAGAGCTGTTTAACACAGTGTTCCAAGCTCTCAACGTGTTCAGTCCAGTGTCTCGCTCAGTACCCCAGTATTTCTAGCCGATTTTTCTCAACTCAAGTCTTTCTCTTGCTCCTACCATGAGGATCTGGGGTACTGCACTGTTTTCGGGGCCGCAAGTTGTATCTACTACGATCAGGCTGCTCCTGGTCGGAAAACAATTCAGTGACAAGGACATCCGATGCATTCGAACCCTGTGATGCACCAGAAACACTTGCCTCCGCTGGTCGAGCCACCGCCCTTTCACCCGGGGGCAGTGCTTCAATCGCCTGCCCTGCTTCTTGGGCGTCTGAGAAGGGTACAAAGCTTGGTAACAACTCTCCTTCTTGGCTCGGGATTCCTTCGCAGTTTCTTAAATCAAAGGGCAAAGGGAGCGGGAGGCGCTTCAGGTGGCTCACATGGATCCAGTGTTTGCGTCCATGCACCTTCACTGCGGACCTTGTAGCAAGTATGACCTGGTAGGGATCAGACCACTTTGGCTCCAAACTTGACGTCCGTTGGTAGTTCCTCACCAGAACCCACTGGCCCGGTTCCACTCGATGTCCAGGACCTTCTGGCTGCGGCTGCAATGTCTCGGATACCTGTTGATGAATAGAACGCAGGTCTTTAGTCAAGGCATAAAAATAGTCTGTCATCAAAGGATAATCAATATCTCTGAAAGACCTAGACCTTGGAACTCCCCACACATTGGCCGGGCGGCCAAAAATTACTTCATAAGGTGATAAACCCGTTCTTGTGTGGGGTGTCATTCTCAGGGACAGTAATGCAGGAGGGAGTGCATCGGGCCATTTTAATCCAGTACCTGCACAAATTGTTGCCATTTTAAGTTTCAAGATACCATTATATTTTTCGACTAGACCAGCTGACTGAGGGTGCCTGGCTGCATGGAACTTTTGCTTAATTTGTAAACCTTCACAAACACTTTGAACCAATACAAAGTTAAAATGTGTCCCGTTGTCAGACCAGATGACCCGGGGCAAACAATATCGGGGGAAATATTCCTTAACCAAAGCTTTGGCAGTTGCAACCGCAGTGGCTTCCTTGGTGGGGTAGGCTTCAACCCATTTACTGAAAGCACAAACCACCACCAGCACATATTTTAAATTATTCACTTGTTCCATCTGTATATAGTCAATCTGTATAACTTCAAATGGCAGGGATGGTGGTGCAAAGTTTCCACTCAGGACAGATTCTCTACCTCCTGGGTTGTAACGCAAACATACAGGGCAATACTTAACCAAATGTACTGCAGTTTTGGGAATATTTGGATTATTCCAGACTGGGTCTAACATCGCACAAATGCCCTTGGCTCCTACGTGAGCTGGTCCATGCGCCATGGATACCACAGTATATACCAGGGAATTAGGGAGTAACCAATGCTGTTTCTCAGTTCGATCTATCCAACATTCATTTACTTCCTGTTCCCACCTTTTCACCTCATCTATGGTAGCTTCTTTTTGCAACTCTTTTACGCTTTCAATGGTATTATCAAACACAGATGTTTCCCCCACCCACCGAGCCGAGGTGCTAGGAAACATAGGAGTCAATTTAGTCTGGGCTGTTTCCTTAGCTACTGAGTCAGCGAAAGCATTCCCCTTTCCTGTAGAATCAATGATTTTCTTGTGAGCGCTGCACTTGATAATAGCAACGGTATCTGGGAGGGTCAAGGCAAATAACAATCGATCAATTAAAGGACCATGTTGAATTTTCTGGCCATGTGTGGTAAAGAAACCCCTCTCCCTCCACAGCCTCCCAAAGCTATGGGCCACGCCGAAGACGTACTGGCTGTCTGTGTAAATATTTACTTTCAGGCCTTTGCTAATTTCACATGCTCGTAACAAGGCTATTAGTTCAGCTGCCTGGACTGAGTGATGAGAAATCCTAGCCGTTTCCACCACCGTTTTCAGGGTCGTAATAGCGTATGCAGCTGTTGTAGTACCATCTGACAATTTAAAGCAAGAACCATCAACATACAATTCCCCTTCTGATTCGGGTAAAGGGGTGTCAGTAAGATCTACACGCCCTTTCGTTTCTTCCTCAGTTCTAAATATACAATCATGGATATCATCCTGCTTATCATTGGAAGGGAGAGGCAATAATGTTGCTGGGTTCAGTGTAGCACATCTCTTAACTGTAATGTGGGGTGCAAACAATGTTAATTCATATCCCGTCAAACGAGCACTTGTAAGGTGCTGGGTCTTGGTTCTGTTTAGCAGAATATCCACAGCATGCGGTACCATGACTGTGAGATCGGTGTTTAAAACTATACCTTCTGATTGCCGGATGGCCACCGCTACTGCCGCAGTGGCCCTCAGGCAGCTAGGAAGGGCTTGTGCAACCATGTCCAGTACTGCTGAAAAGAAGGCACAGGGTCTCTGTTTTCTGCCAAAACCCTGCGTTAATACTGAAAGGGAACAACCGTCCACCTTGTGCACATAAAGTGAAAAAGGCTTCCGGTAATCCGGGGTACCCAAGACAGGTGCAGAACGTAAAGCAGATTTTAAAGATTCAAAGGCTTCTTGGCATTCATCCGTCCAGGGTAGGGGCCCATGTACATCTTTGGTAGTCAAATACAACAAAGGTTTAGAGAGGAGTGAATAGTTAGGAATCCATTGGCGACAGTAAGAGGTTATGCCAAGAAAAGCACGAACATCACGTTAGGTACGAGGTACAGACATGTTAGTAATTACAGATATTCGTTCTGGTGTTAGTCGTCTCCCCGCTTTCGACAGTAAGTGGCCAAGGTAGGTCACTTCCTGTCGACAATATTGAAATTTGGAGAGGGAGACTTTATTTCCTTTATCAGCCAAATGACGTAGCAACTTCACCGTTGCTTCTTTGCAGCCTTCCTCAGTATCAGAGGCCACTAAAATATCATCCACATACTGGATGATCGCATTTCCAGCTGGCAAAATTAATTCATCAAGGACTGCTTTTAAAGCCTGACTATATATGCTAGGACTTTCTGTATAGCCTAGGGGTGCACGCGTAAATCTAAAACGTCGGCCTCCTAATGAGAATCCGAAGATATGTCTGCTATCAGGATGAATCGGAATGCTAAAGAAAGCATTCTTTAGGTCAATTACTGAAAAATATTTAGCCGTAGGAGGAATCATGGTTAGGATTGCTGTAATTTCTGGCACCACTGGATACTGTGGGACCACTATTTTGTTGACCTCTCGGAGGTCAATCACAAAACGATATGCAGTCTGATAATCTGGTGCACCATCAATTGGTGTCTTCTTCAAAATCGGTAAAATTGGACTGTTACAGACATTAGCCGCTGTTTCCTCTACCACCCCTCTCTTTATGAGATCACGAATAATCTGCAACAGGGCCTGTTGACCTTCTGGTGAAATCTTATACTGAGGAATGCGTGGCAGCTGTGCGTTTGGTTTTAGCGTGACTGACACAGGGGCTATTCTTGACAGACCAACATCGGTGTCCCCTGTGGCCCACAATGTCTGAGGAATGGTAGTGAATTCAGGGGACAAAATCTCATTTTTAGCAAAGTATTGAGTTTCTGTGACTGGTGGCTTCTGCATCGTCAGGTAAACACCATCTACGGAACAATAAATGCGTGCTTGTAACCTCTTCAAAATGTCCAACCCTAAGAGATTTTCACCACAATTAGTGGTTAGGAGAAAGGGTGAATGCATGGAAATGGGACCTATGGTAAAAGGGAGAAGTTTTGAAATGGGGCTTACTACCGGTATTCCAGAGAAACCTACTGATACATTATTTTGGCCAGACAGAGCTGCTCCTGGGACCAGTGTGTGGGCGACTGAACTATTCATCGCTCCAGTATCCACTAAAAACCTTCCCGATGTACCCAACAGTTCTCCTTGTACATAAGGTCCCTCTTGGTCAACTGGTACTGTAATATGGCCCCCGCTCTGTCCGTGGCTGTCTCATGCATAATCCCGTTCATCATATCGGTCATCTTGATAAGTCTCATTGTAATATTGTCTATTCTGAGGGTCATCAAAATAGTTTTTACGTGAACCCTCATGTTGTGAATTCTCCCGTCGCATGCTATTTCGGTCAGTAGTCCCTCGACTCCTTCCTCGACCTCTACGAGAGCCATTTCTTGCTAACAACAGAGGGCAATCCGTCATCCAATGTCCTTCCTGCTTACAGTAGGAACATTGATTTGGCCCGACACTAGGAAAACCTCCTCTACCTCGTCCTGTCATGTTACCTCGCTGAAACGAACCTCGTCCTCCTCGTCCTGAATTCTCTCCCCTGCTTACTTGTTGCAACAAGACTCTAGTTTTTAATTCCTTCGTTTTTCTCTCTGATTTTTCCTTGCTCTCATTTTCACGATGCTCATAATATTGGGCCATACTAAGGATGACGGACATTGTCCATGTACTCTCAGCCAATTGGAGACGGGACATAACCTCCGGGAGCAAATTCGTAACAAATCGGTTTACAAATAATCGTATCCCTCCCTCCGTAGAGAGGTCTTGACCACTAAAATCTATAAACAACTTTTCGAATAGGGTAAAGAAATCTGATACGCTTTCATCCTTCTTCTGTTTGAATGCTGTCAGTTTATCCCAATCTACTTTTCTAAGGGGGAAGAAGAGTCTTCATATATGCAACAATTTTATCTGGTACTGTTAATATTTCATCCCGGGGTTTCTCACCTGGTTTTCGTTCCTTATCCCAAGTTTTCAGTTGATCCCATGTTCCCCCTAGTTCGGGAACATGATCCGTATCATGAATCTGCCTCCAA
Source organism: Lissotriton vulgaris (assembly GCF_964263255.1). Lineage (NCBI taxonomy): Eukaryota > Metazoa > Chordata > Amphibia > Caudata > Salamandridae > Lissotriton > Lissotriton vulgaris. The sequence continues at coordinate 1,341,714,745 of NC_141689.1, read as the reverse complement.
ATATCAACTGGGATCAAGAGGCCGAAAAATAACTCAATGTCAGCTACAGTCATAATGGCGGAATTGGCGGCTTCGGCCAATTCTTTATAATAAGCTGTAGGATTCTTACGGGGGTCAGGGAGCTGGGCTTTTAACGTAAGGACCTCGCTTCGTTTCCATGGGGTATAAACCCATTGTTTTTGAAGCCTAGCGTCCACCCTTGCTCTGGTAACATTGCCCCCGCCATCCCTTATTTCAGGTACTTCCGGAACGAAGAGAGGATGTACCTCTCTCATGGGGTGTTGAGCTCCCCACTCAAAACCTTTCCTATGCATTTGTTCTCGATAATGCAAAAGAGTATTCACATTCTGATATACTTCTTTAGTTTGAAGATGGAATTTATGAGCATGATCCCTAATGTCACGCACTATCTGAGGAGGCAATCCTTCCTCAAAGTACTGTTCCCATAGTGAAATTAGTCAGATCGCCATGCTCTCTAAGGCCAGTTGTTGTGCAACTGGTTCGAAATCCTTCATAGTACTCCAAATATCCTCCAAAGTATAGATGGGATTACGCATCCACTGGGATGCTTGAGTTACAATAGCTCTCCTTTCCTCCTGCCCCATCAGCGACCGAGTGTAGGCTCGTTGATCACTCAAGTCTGTCGCTGTTCGCTTAGGTTTGGCACCGCTCAGACTTCCCATATTTCGTACGTCTAAAGTAGTCTGAGTCGGAGGGGAGAGAAACACAGGGTGCAAGGGCGAAGGAACAGCCGCATCCGACTTAAGGGATGTTAAGGGTGAGGTAGTTGGTCGAAGGGAAGGAGGGGAGAACGAGGTAGTCTGTCCTGTTCCGCCAGTGGGGGCCGTGGCGACCACCCCGATCTGTTCTTTAGCCGTTGCTGCCGCTCCTGACTGGTCAGCTCGTATCAAAGGTACGGCTGGATACAGTCCTTGCGGGGCATAAGGGGGAGGTGGTCGGGTCTCCAGTAACTCTTCTAACTTATCACCTGTCTCTGGCCTGGCCACATAGCTTTTGTCTGTTTCTAATCGAAACTGCCTATCCATTCTTTCAATATTTTCTTCCACTTTTCCCTTATCATATGCTACCGCTTTCTGAGTTACTGTTTGTCCCGACTTCATTTTACTCAATTTTTCTTCTCTAATTCGTCGTCTTTTTGCCTCCTTCAACCATAGGTTCACGGAGTCAAACAATGACTGACGGCTTTTCTTCATAAACAATTTATTATGTATATAATTAATCTTTTTCTCATCAAAAGACCCCGTGAGAGGCCATTGAAATTCCAAATTGTCTTTGGTGTATCGGTTCCAAAGGGTATTAAATAAAATTGGCTGTAGTCCGTGTTTAACATACATGTCAAAACTGGGACTGCCCTCGGGAGGGGCAGGCTGTCTTTCTTCCAGCCGTGTACCCTTCCGACAGCAGCACCCAAAACATAGTTTACTAAGACAAGGCATTGTGATAATAATTATACAGTTCTTATTTCACATAACTTCAAAACACACACACACACTTGGACGCGTCCTTTTTTACCACTCACACTTACAGTTCTCATTCAATCATTGCAATAAAGTGCTGTAAAAGCAGTGCAAGGCCAATGTTCCTCAAAGTCTCTTCTATGCAAATGACGTCTTCAAATACGAACAGAGCCCGTCGACTCCTGTTCTGGGAACCGATTCAGAAGAATTCCAGACCATCAAAATAAAACCAAAAGAACAGTCATCAACTCAGGCTGGTCCGAGAGCACCTGATAGGCGAACCACGAACCCCCTCACAGGTTCCCCCATGGTCCCGTTCTGGTTGGGCCGGGCATCTGGGCGCGTAGCACCAAAACCCAAGCTTACCCAGTTGTTTCCAGGCTGTTCCCGAGGAGGGGTCCGGCCGAGCGAGCAACGCCGTACTCTGCTAAGGCATCAGGTGTAATCTCTATGCAAACTAGTCCGTGCGGTACCCACTGAGCAGCCCCTTCGCCACAACAGCAGGTCCTCAGATTCCCTCGTGGTCCGGCTTCCCCGGCCACCTTGCAAACAAAGACAGTTAACTGTATGCAAAAAGAAAACACTTCCGCTAAGTGATTCTTATCCAATTCTAATTAGCAATGTCACTCACATGGTGCACTTCAGGCCGATTGCGAATTCTCCACTGCCAACACCTAAACAGACCGACACAGTCTGTTCCTCTCTCGGGTTAAGCCCGTAGGACTCCGGCGTAGGGTCTTCAATAGCTGGGAGGGATACTGGTCCTCGCAAAACCCACTCCTCCCGCATAACGTTTGACGCTGCTACCCTCTTTGCCCTTAACCCCGGACACACACCACAATGCTGCGAAGCTGCCCCAGGACACACCCATGGTCCTTTCGCCTGCCACTCCTGCAAGTTCGCCTGCACCAGGACCCACACCAAATCCACTACCTCCAAACACAGCTCCAACTCCAAACACCTGAAGTGCATCCTGCTGAACACCCGCTCGGTCCACAGACACGCCACTGAACTCTGGGACCTACTCGACACTGCATCGCCGGACGTCGCCTTCCTTACAGAAACCTGGAAGAACGCTTCATCAGCGCCCGACATCGTCATAGCCATCCCGGGCGCTTACAAGATCATCCGAAAAGACCGCACCAACCAAACAGGAGGAGGCATCGCCATCGTCCATAAGAACACCCTCCGAATCACGACCTGCTCCGACGATAACCTAGCGACCGCCGAACACCTTCATTTCCAGATCCACACCGACCCCAGGACCACACTTAGAGGCACCCTCATCTACAGACCACCAGGAACCCGCACACAATTCAACGAAGACATCACCGACTTCATCAGCCCACATGCCCTCACCTCCGAGAACTACATTCTACTGGGAGACCTCAACTTCCACCTGGAAAAGAAAAACAACAGCAACACCACCACCCTTCTGGACAACCTGGCCAATCTCGGACTCAAACAACTTGTTGACACCCCCACCCACCTTGCCAGACACACGCTCGACCCTATATTCACCTCCAGAAAACACATCTCCTTCGATCACACCACAGCTCTCCTTTGGACAGACCACAACTGCGTTCACTTCAGCTACAAAAAGGCCACGACCCACAACCCCCCACAACCTATTCCTCGAAGAAACTGGAACAAAATTACCACCGACCAACTCTTCACATCGCTAAACCAAAACCCTCCTGCCATATCATCGAACCCAAACCAAGCTGCCACCAAACTCACACAATGGATCACCCACAGCGCTGACGTATTAGCACCCTTGAAAAACCATCAGATCAAACAAGGTAGCAAAAAGGCCCCCTGGTTCAACGATGACCTTAAGAAATCCAAGAAGTTATGTCGTACCCTCGAGAAAACCTGAACAAAAACCCAACCTCTGACAACCTGACCACCTTCAAGGACGCCACCCGCAAACACCACCAATTGATCCGATCCACCAAGAAATCAGCATTCAAGGATCGACTCAACAACAACGCCAACAACAGCAAGGAACTATTCAACATCGTCAAAGAATTTACCAACCCCACCGCCGGCACCAACGACATCACTCCCTCCCAAGACCTCTGCGACTCTTTATCCTCTTTCTTCCACAACAAAATCGCTGACATACATAACAGCTTTGAAAACCAGTCCGATGAACAGCCCACTCCACCCACCTCCGAACCAAAACAGCACTCTCACAACCTTTTCGCCTGGAACCCAATCACCACTGAAGACACCATCCGCCTGATGAACTCCACTCACTCAGGATCGCCAACCGACCCATGTCCCCACCACATCTTCAACAAAGCAGACTCCATCATCGCACCCCATCTCCGCGATGTCATCAACTGTTCCTTCAACTCCGCTACCTTCCCGGAAAGCTGGAAATATGCCGAACTCAGCGCCCTTCTGAAGAAACCCACAGCAGACCCCTCTGAACTTAAGAACTACCGCCCCATCTCACTCCTCCCATTCCCTGCCAAAGTCATTGAGAAAGCCGTCAATAGTCAGCTCGCCGTCTTCCTTTTATCCAACAATTCCCTCGACCCTTCACAGTCCGGCTTCTGAGCCAAACACAGCACCGAAACCGCCCTCATCGCAGCTACAGACGACATCCGAACGCTACTGGACAACGGAGAAACAGTTGCCCTCATCCTACTCGACCTCTCCGCCGCCTTCGACACAGTATGTCATAGCACACTCATACAACGCCTCAACAACGTCGGAATACAAGGAAAAGCTTTGGATTGGATCATCACTTTCCTCGCCGGAAGAACCCAGGGAGTCCACCTCCCCCCATTCAAATCAGAGGCCTCCGAAGTCATCTGTGGTGTACCACAAGGATCTTCACTCAGCCCCACCCTCTTCAATGTATACATGAGTCCCCTCGCATCCATCGCGCGCCAACACAACCTCAACATCATCTCCTACGCAGACGACACCCAGCTGATCCTCTCCCCCACCAAAGACCCAAACACCGCCAAAACCAATCTACACGAAGGAATGAAAGAAGTAGCCGAATGGATGAAGAACAGCCGTTTAAAACTTAACTCGGACAAAACGGAAGTCCTCATCTTAGGATCATCCCCCTCTGCCTGGGACGACTCATGGTGGCCACTGGCCCTGGGTACAGCACCCATACCTACAGATCACGCACATAACCTGGGCTTAATCCTAGACTCCTCCCTCTCGATGACCAGACAAGTCAACGCCGTCTCATCTTCATGCTTCAACATCCTACCCATGCTCAAAAAAATCTTCCACTGGATACCCACCGAAACAAGAAAGACAGTCACCCACGCACTGGTCACCAGCCGACTGGATTATGGAAATACCCTTTACGCCGGGACCACAGCCAAACTACAGAAAAAACTCAAACGCATCCAAAATGCCTCAGCCAGACTCATACTGGACATTCCCCGTCATGCTCACATTTCCGGTCACCTGAAGGATCTCCACTGGCTCCCCGTCAACAAGAGAATAACGTTCCGTCTCCTCACCCACGCACACAAGGCCCTCTATGACCTAGGACCCGAATGCCTCAACACACGACTGTCCTTCTACACACCCACCCGCCAACTACGATCATCCAATCAAACCCTCGCCACAATTTCGCGCATCCACAGATCCACCATGGGAGGAAGATCCTTCTCCTACTTAGCGGCCAAAACCTGGAATTCTCTCCCCACTCACCTCGGACTTACATAGAACCACCCCTCCTTCAGAAAGCAACTAAAAACCTGGCTATTCGATAAGTAATGCACCCACTCTCCCTCAAGCGCCTTGAGACCCTCTGGGTGAGTAGTGCGCTATACAAATTCCTGAACTTGAACTTGAGAGTGGAATGGCTTCTTCTCATACCACAAACGGGTGTCTCAAATCAGGATCCTCTTTCTGTCCACCCACTCGGCCAGAACTCCTCCTTGTCCCGCTACCCCTGTTTACAGGAGGGGATGGCCCTATCGCGGAGTCCCGGCGGAGTCGCCAACTGAAGGATGCAAAATTAATTCAGTCAGGCTATACTTACCAATAGCCCATATACCTTTATCACTAATAATAATTCAGTCGGCAATGGAGAAGGTTCAATCGTTTATTCATCAAACGCGAGCCCTGACAGGGAGCCTCAGTCTGCACAACCCTCAGAGGTGCGCAGAGACTGACTACATGTTCAAGATACAAAGCATATATACATTTCATAGGTTCACGATCACACCCTACAAGGAAAAATACAGTTTGTCAGTAAGCCAAGAGGAAAACCCATATAAGGCACAATGGGTTCGTTAGTAGCCGAGGCCTAAGCTATTCCGGGGGAAGGTCAGCTAGGTGCCTCTCTTTCTATCTGTAGCCCGGGGAGTACAGGAACGGGCTCTGCTAGAATGTGCCCATCCCCCAAGAAGGGCAGGTGTGACCTTGGTTTTTCTTCAAGATGCAAGCTTAGCAAATATAATAGGCAGCTCAACTGCCTGTAGTTTCGAGCAGTGAGCAGTCACGTGATTTCGGGGAAGCGTTACTTGCACACAGAGAAACGAAACAAAATGGCTCCAGCAATACCAATAGGAGTGATGTACAGAGAAAGTGAATCATTGGTTATTATACTACTAACATAAACTCTAATTACACAAATATACTAATACAAAGTTATATTCATATAGCTGGCCAATAATATGTATATATCGAATTTTCGATCCCAACATAGATCTGACTCAAGCATTAGTGGGGGCAATTGATGTCGCTTGTCTACATAAACTACCAATGGCGATTATTACACTTGACGCCACTAAGGCGTTCAATCGCGTTAATTGGGTATATTTGGCTAGAGTTTTAGAGAGATGTAACTTGGGCAGGAATTTTTATAGAGCTGTTTTCTCTTTTTACCAACATCCCATAGCCAAAGTTTTGATCAATGGTGGCCTCTCAGCACCTATAATTATTCAAAGAGGGACAAGACAGGGGTGCCCCCATCGCCTTTGCTTTTTAATTTATATATCGAGCCGTTGGAAGAGGAAATCAGACAGGATCACAATATTGCACCTTTCAAATATAAGAACTGGGAAAAAAGTGTCTCTTTATGCTGACAACATGATGATATACACTTCGGACCCATCACAAGCAATTCCCCTAATTTATAGCACAGCTGTTCAATTCGGCCAAATATCGGGCTATCAGATTAATCAGTCCAAGTCTGAATGCATGGCCTGGAATTTAGTAATCTCGATTCCAACTTTGAAGCATGAGATAAGATACCTGGGGATTCAAATTACGCAGGATATAGAATGACTAACGGATAGAAATCTCGCTAAAATCGACAGAGAAATCGCTGAATCTTTAAAGAGCTGGTCGCTTCTTCCCCTTACTTTAATAGGGAGAGTAAATATTGTGAAGATGATGCTGCTGCCCAAACTAATATTTTTATTCCAGAATATTCCGTTAGCCTTCAAGGAAGATAAGCTGAGGAAAATACAAGCCAAATGGAATTCTTTTGTATGGGCCTCCAAGGGTATAAGGATCTCATGGAAAAAATTGCTGAGGAAGAAAAGTAAAGGTGGCCTGTGTGCCCCAGATCTGAAATTCTATGCCTGGACGTTGTTACTCAAGGCAGGAATAACGTTGTTCGATAAACCAGATAGCACAGAAACAGGCATAATGTTTGATATAATGTTGTCAGAAATCCAAGGCGGCTCTCATGGCTTGCTGCTGAAGTTTGGAAATCCACGCTTCTTCAAGAAGGCCCGACTGAAGATGTTGAGGGATATGGCTTCTATTTGGGCTAGAGTAAGGAAATCTTTAAATATTCCATATTACTCAGCTATGGCTTCTATCTGGGAGTCTCCAGGCTCTCCGAGTGGACTAAAGATTCTCTAGTTCAACCCCTGCTGGACGCTGATATAAAATACTGGGGTCAGCTGACGTCTGACGGGTCGCTGCTAAGCTGGGGCGAGATTTGTATCCTGACTGAGAGCAATCTAAGTTTAACTTTTTGCAAATTAAGAGTTGGAGCCAGGTGGTTGGATCGGAAATTGGAGTAGAGACTATTTGGAGAAACAACTTCAGGGGAAGAGCAGGAAGATTAAGACAGCAATTTTTTATTGGACTATCCTGGAAGCAGATGACGGCGACTTCACCTTGCCAGTCCACCTATGGGGAGAGCACGTTCCGGATGCAGAGCTGGCAGAGTTATGGCAAGTATCCTTTGACTTACTACACACCACAGACTCTCCAACCAATTTAAAACGCAACCATCTGTTTTCTCTTCACAGAGTATACTTGTCTCCTGCTAAGCTTACTAAATTTTCTAAAGATACGATCCCCTGCTGTCCAAAGTGTAAGCAGGAAACAGCTGATGATCTTCACATGTTTTAACCTGCCCTGTTTTGCATAATTTTTGGTCCACAGTATTGGAAGGTATGAAAAACTTGTTTAACTTTGATATACAGGTGTGAGTAACACTTATATTTTTTGGTATTTTCAATAACGATGAATCACTCCCTCGAGATATTAATAAGTTGTCACTATATACGATTATTCTTGCACGCAGAGAAATCTGCAAACTCTGGGTAAAAGACACTGCACATTCTTATTTAGATTGGATAAACGCAATTAAATATCCACTGAATCTAGATAGGGTAGCTTGGAAGAGGAGGAAACACTTCTGAATTCCCTGCATTAACTGGTTGGACAAGTTGTAACTATTGTACTATGATTATGCCTTTTTGCAGAATAAACTACCCCAGGATCAGTTCCGTGGTGGGCAAGATAGATGAACTGAATTGACTACTTGCTCTTTCTACCTCGAGGGTATCTGCAGAAAGTGCATCCATTAAGATCTTCAGAGTTTATAACCAAGTAATGTGGGGCCCGTCTGCTGCGCAGTGGATGGTATGGATTTGGTACTCTGAGAATATCTTTTGGCGTATGAGGACAAAAAAACAAGACCATTCACACTACCAGCCGCGGGCCCAGCACATTACAACATGCACATCAACAGACAATGTAGAGACAATGTACACCCAGCAGAGAAAGCCATAAAGTGCAATTAGTAAAATGTAAACTACTTCACAACCAACTATTCATTAAGTACGCACACATACTGGTTGGATTTGGCATGAGGGTAAGTGATGGTTCAGTATATAAAATGTATTAACAAGAGATTTCACAAAAAGGAAAAGCACTGTTAATAGGTAAAAGGTTTAAAACCTGAATCAATGACTCACTGCTCGTGAGCGGTAAAGCCACGACAAGGCACCAACCTCTTTACAGGCCATTCATACACCTTTCATTTGTGACACATACAAGACCATTCACACTGCTAACCACAGGCCTAGCACATTACAACACTCGCACCAACAGGCAGCGCCATTCAATGGCCCATATCTTTCATATGCCCACATGCCTGGCACAGCAACCACACTGCCTGATAGAGTGTGTGGACCGGCATTTGTCTAGCTGTGTGTGTAGTGACCAGCGGCAAGTCACTACACACACCGCCAGCCAAGCACCAGTCCACGCACACCGCACGCCAAGCACCAGTCCACGCACACTGCCAGCCAAGTGCCAGTCCACACACACCGCCAGTCAAGTACCAGTCCACGCACACCGCCAGCCAAGCACCAGTCCACGCACACTGCCAGCCAAGCGCCAGTCTGCGCACACCGCCAGCCAAGCGTCAGTCTACATACACCCTCATTCCACACACACCACCAGCCAAGCACCAGTCCACATAAACCACAAGGTGAGCCCTAGTCCACACACACCACCAGCCAAGAGCCAGTCCACACACACCGCCATCACATATTTTATGCAAAAACACAAACCAATTTGCAATAAATACAAAACAATAGTTACAAGCACAATAGCATATAGACATCTCTCCTATCAGAAAATTTCAGAAGCTCATCACTATAAGGCTCTGCACTGTTCCCGCAGAAGTTTTTTTTACAAACCAGTATGGTAACCCTTACAATTAGAGCAGATTGTGCCATAAGCAGCAGTGTCCACTTTGAACAATTCCTTGAACAATGGCACACCAGTGTAAAAGGTATCTACATATAAATGGTGACCTTTGTTAAAAAGTCCTCTACCCAGTTCCCACAGAATTTTCTCTATAACTCCGAAAGTGGACGGACAACCAGGGGGGTCAATACTGTAATCCCTACCAGTGTAGACCCTGAAATTATAGACATATCAAGAACTACTCTAAGACAGCATATACATCTTAATTCCATAACGTGCCCTCTTTCTAGGAATATACTGCCTAAAAATCATTCGGCCCTTGAATAGGACCAAAGACTCATCCACAGCTATTTCTTTCCCGGACACACAGATCTCTGAAAATCAATTAACAAAGTGATCAAGGACAGGCCGAACCTTAAAAAGACAGTCACAATCAGGGTGATCTCGGGGCAACGCAAAAGCATCATCAACAAAATGAAATATCCGAAGACGAAGCAAATACCAATTATGACTTATGGTTTTAGGAAATATAGCTGTTGTCATCAAGGGATTAGTAGACCAATATGAAGACAGTGATGGCTTCCTAATCAGGCTCATCAAAAAAGTTAAACCCAAGAACTTCTTCAGCTCATACAGATTTGTAGGAGTCCACTGGGTAGCTCTAGAGTGGGGCCTAAGTCTGGCACTGTTGTCCCTCAAATACTGTTCAGCACACAAATTAGTCTGCTTAACAATCTCAGCCAAAAAATACATTGTCCATAAACAACGGAAAGAAATTTATCGGCAGAAAATGTTCACAATTTACTCTACACCCTGCAACACCACTAAAGACAGGCAGCACCGGTTGCACCATCTTTTGCTCCACTTAGAGTCCAGAACTTCCAACGGTAAGCCTTACAGCCCCAGTTTGCATTCCAGATACCTCTTGCTGAACAATTTGCACATCAGTGTCCTCCTCTAAAACAGACACTTCACCTGCACTGAGAGTACCTTCATCATTAGATGATTCCTCTCTGGCAGAAAATTCACTGCCAGAATCCGGGCCTTCCTCCTCTGCCTCAGATGCAGAGTCAGTCTCATAATCATGGTTAGAAGAAGACTCAAAAAGTAAACCAACATCCTGCTTAATGGTCATCCTGAAGCTAGCCATAATCCTTAGTCATACAAGTAACTTGACAAATAAGTCAACAGTACCCAAGACTGTGTAAAAATAGTAATAAACAAAGTGTGGATTTATAAACCAAAAAGAAAAACTACAGGCATATAGCAGTTACAAGGTAAAGTAAATCAAAACAAAGCACACAAAGACCTAAATACTGTAAAACAATACCACTCACTTGCCAGAGGCAGCTAGACTCACCAGCACATATTCTGCACAGACACAGCAAGCACCAATACCCCACTAAAAAAGAAAACAAAAGAGAATTACACACAAAGCCAACACAACATTTTGTGCACAAATACAAGGAAAATGTCACACACATTCAAACAGAAGCTAAATAGGCTGCTATTATTACAACATTTCCAAAAAACACATTAACGGAGGTCATTGATACACATTTGTAGTAAACAATATAAACAAATGTTTCCTTACCAAACACTTGCAACTAAACAAACTGCAGCTCTACCAGGGCCGAAACTGCAAGCACAAGTAAAACAAAAGCTATGCACTAAAAAAAGGAGAAAAAAAAGTTATGATCATAAATAATGGCAAAACATGCAGACCATCAGGAGAACTACATTTAACACACAAACTTTCCCTGGGGGCACATGGGCTTAAAAATACAAGCCCTATGGGGGCCTAAACAATCAGAATATTCACACCCAAAAGGGTAGCGACACTTGCCCAAGGGGCCCCTCCCAAAAAATGTTGCATCATAAACAATAAAATCCCCGGTTCTGTAGCAGTTTCTGCCCCCCGTTGGGGTCAGATGGACCTAAAAATATAAAGCCAATCTGCCCCCAAGGGGTGCACAAATGGCAAAAACATCTATCCCCAAAAGAAGAGCAATCCTTGCCCAAGGGATCACTCCTGTAATTATCAAAAAATGAATCCCTGGCACCTAGTGGGTTGACTCCCCAGGGGCTAGATCAGCAAGAAAAATGGCAGATCTAGCCCCAGGGGGGTGAAACATAGAGGAAAAATAATCACCCCCATAGGAGCGACATTTGCCCAAGGGGTCACTCCCAAAATGCACACAAATAGAATCCATGGTGCCAAGTGGGTTTTGGCCCCCCGGGCGGGGGGGCTGATCGGCCTACAAATGTCTTAATCAGACCCCAGGGGGGCCGAAACACAGATAAAAAAATCATCCCCATGGGAGCGACCCTTGCTCAAAAGGTCGCTCCCAAAATGTGCAAATTAAAAATCCCTGGTTGCTAGTGGATTTCGACTCCCCCCATCAGCCTAATATCCATGGAACCAGCACCCAGTGGGGGCCTGAAACATGGATGTATATGCCCCTAGGGGAGTGACCCTTGCTTAGGGGGGTTGCTCCCCAAAAAACCCCAAAAGAAATCCCTGGTGGTCCAGTGGATGGATTGCTGCTCCACAATCATGGCCCTCAAGCGCGATTGTGGAGCAGGAATCCATTAGAAACAGGCACAGGGGGAAAGGAAAAGGAGAGACGGACTCACCAGATCTACGTCCTCTCTCTCTGGAAGCGCTGGAAGCAAATGGCTTCCAGAGCATACCCGGCAGCCCATGATGATGTTGACGCGCCGTGAGTTGACCGATGTCATCCGATTGTCAAGGGAGGGGTTGGAGGAGGCTGCGGAAGCGCTTCTGCTGCCATCCCCGGTGGGAGCATATAGGGGGGCGGCCCACAGGGGGAGTGCCAGTGCTTTCTCCGCGGGCCAGTTCCAAGACTAAATGGTTATATCCTCGGCACAGCTCCACCACTACCGAGGAAGTAACCATTACGTCCTCGCACAGAAGGGGTTAAGTCTGTTTTTGCTTATTAATATTTCTAAGAACTGTATGGTGGATTTTGTAATCATTTTTGGTCTTGTTTTGCACAGATAAAATATTGGATATTTTTCTAAAACTGGTGTGGTGTCCTTTTGTAGCATTTGTACTGTATTACTGTTGGTTATGTGCAATTGCTTTACACACTACTTCAGAGATAAGCCTGACTGCTCATGCCAAGCTACCAAGGGTGTGAGCAAGGGTTTTTTTAGGAGTGTATCCCCCTTATTCTGACTAGGAAGAAGGGTCCCTACTTGGACAGGGTAACAACCTGCCACCTAGAGACCCCCATTTTTAACAAGAACTTTAACAGGGTTCTTAAACAATCTTTCAGATTGCTAAACTCATACACGCCCACATTTTATAAGAGGGAAGTGGGAGATTAAAAAAAAAAGAATCAGGAGAATGTATTTTTTCCACTGACTTCTACTGAAGAAGAGGCAGTTTCAGGCTGGAAACTGCCAAAATAAAGCCATTTTTAGCTTAAAAAATCAAAAGTCTCCCACCTGTATAGCGTTGATTGGCATGTATGGTAACTGCATGGTAAAGACTGGAAGGGTAAAAGTTTGTCAAGGGTTGTAGTGTTTAAAACCACATTCTGTCACTGGCAGAGGGCCTTTTGAACTTTGCAGAGGCAGAAAAACCAAGGGGCATATTTACAAAGCCCTTTCTGCTCTTTTACGCTGCCGGAGGCCACGTAAAGCCACCTTGTGTGGCTTTTCATGGCTTTGTAAATATGGCCCCTTTCACGCATTACTCCACGTGAAGGTGCGTTCCATGTGTGTTGCTGTGAGTGTTTCGGCGCAACACCCATAAAATCTGATGCATTCCCAGATTTACAAGGTTTTGTAAACCTTGGAATGCGTCAGATTCTAACACCTCCATAGGGAAGGCATTCAAGCGCCACAACGAGGAGAAATACCTTTATTTCTCCACGTTTCTGGCTCTTTCTATGTGTGCTGCATTCTGCAGCACAATAGAAGGAAGAAAATGCCATCAATGATTGTTTTTCTGCAGGACAGTATCCCTTCCTGCGCAAAAACAATCATCCATGCAACGCAGGCACCCCCCCACCATGGTGCACGAGTGCCTTTGTTGGCGCTAGGCGGCCAATTGTGCGCCAGTGCAGAGGAAAGCACAGGGATGCGTTATATGGCTGTAAATAAAAAGGAAGAAACTATTTGACTGCCGTCCTACTGTTTGTCACACCAGGTTGCTATGGGTGATTTGCGAGGGCTTAAAATCCTCAGGGAGCTGTGAACTTGCCAGAATTTTGTACAACCTGAAGGTAGTTAAATTGATTTGCAATACTGTGAAACTTGAAGACAATCACATTTGGATTTTAAGATGCATGGTTGTTGTGAATGGTGAGGCACATAGAGGCAGTGAGTGTGTAGATGAGCAATATGAAAATAGGGGTTTTGTAAGAAGAAACAAAACATTTGTAAAACCATCAAACTTCATGTAGGATTATGCATGTAATTTTTAAATTTGTTATAAAACAGTATCAATAGATATATTTTTTAATTACTAACTGAAATCCAAGGTATTCAGTTTTTAAGTTATATAAAATGGATTTCAAAACACTTTGCTGATATAGGAAAGCATACTCCCAGAAAAGGCAAGCAATCAATCCCCATTTTATTATATGCGTGCGATGCTGTGCTAATAGCTCACATGGCAAACGGTTTACAATGCTTACTGGGCTCCTTTTTTCCCATACATGGTTAACCTTGCTCTCAAGGTTAATCATATTATGACATGTGAGTTTTGTGACACAGAGTCAAAATCCTTCTTTATGGGAAATTTGCCACTGGAGAAGGTTAATGATTTTAATTACGTTGGGATCCTTTTTAATTCTCTTTTCCCTGGAATCAACTCTTGACTGCTAGAGCGCAGCAACATAAAAGAAATATAGAGGGAGTTTTTAGATTCTACCTCAGGCTAGGCCATAAACCTATTAAAGAAATGCTTAATTTGTATAAAACTAAATGTATATCTGCAGGGTCATAGGGCGCAGACCCAAAGGGGTATGCCCATCTGTCACTTCTTCAGCTGCTTGAAAATCGCTTCCTACGAAGGCTACTTATAGTCAAGTCAAAAAGAATTATTGTTTCCAATTATTAAAAATGATTACAATATTACATTTACATTACAAAATCATTCGTTAAAATGTGCTTGTTTTGTACATTATAGCTTAAGCTGGTACATAAAGTTATTTAATTGTTTGTTTATTTATTTTCTGTTGTGTTCTTGTTACTTAGCTGATCAACTCAAATCTATCCATTTTCCTACACTTTAATGGGTAAAGTGACCACAAACCTGATATGTCATGAGGAGTTAGTCCTCACTTATTTGGATCAAGTGGAGGGTAATTCCAGAAGCATCTTTGGTTAGATCCTGTATTTCTGATTGTCTATCCCTAAGTGGAGTTGCTCGGATCCCTTGGTTTAGGTATTTAGAAGGAAATCTTTTGGGAAAATAGGCATGAAAGATTTGTTTGACATTCCACATTCGATCACCAGAAGTAAAAAGGAAGAAAAATCATTTTTTTTTAATTTACCTATCGGTTCAAAGGTTGCAGAAGGTCCATTACATGGCATCATGTATAAAATACATCCTGATTAGTACTGCTCCGACCTAGAACCGTTTTCTTGTTTGGGTTGCAAATTCCATCCATCGCTGCTACCTTTCTCTCTTCAGAATTTCTATGATCCATTTTAGGACTGCTTCCCCAATGCCATGTGCACAGTCTCATGACTTACCTGCTTGCCGGTGTGACCAGGTGTTGGAAAGTCATCTTTGTGCCCTGGGCACCCTCATTTTTTTGCTTACAGGTATACTGGTGGTAACTGACTCTCACTGTCCCAGGGCTCTGCCTAACCAGGGCCAGTGCTATGCTGAAAAGATACTTAGGATACAGTGAAAAAACCTACATACACAAGGATACACTATGGGTTAGGGTATCCCTAGGATTGGCATGCCCTCCCTATAAAGCCTTAGTACATAATAAGGCAAGGGGATCAAAACTACCAAATGAGGTCCAACTTTAGGAACCAGTGTCTTTGCTCCCTCTAAGCAAGCTGCTGGTCTAGAATGTATAAAAAAAACTGTGCTGAGAAATAAGACACAATTACATCTTATGCCCCACCACTTCCAAGGTTTAACCACAGCCAATGCTAATTTGGCAGCTACAATGTATATGGCCATAATAATAATAATAATAATAATGGCACTTAAGTTGGTTACAGACAGGTCGGACCTCAGCTTCACACTCTGATCGGAAGGAAATACAACCTGTTGTCAGAGTGCTAAAGGTAAACTCTGTTCAGATACATACTGCCATCATAAAAATTGTGATTGATATGCGGAAAAGTGTCCTACTCACTTGTCCACGAGGTACAACTATTTCAGATTCTGTACCTCGTGCAGAGTGGAGTTACTCTTGCCGGGCGCTGTGTTTTTAACGCATAAGACGTCAATGCGTTAGTGCCGCAGGTGTGTGCACCGACCTGCCAACTGTTGTGCTCATATGCCTTTTTATGTGTTATGATGCTACTTCGACCAGTACAAGTCAATGTAATGTTTTTAGAAAAAAACAACACTCCTTAGGGTTAGTCGCAAGAACTGTCCCTTGTTAAAACCAAGGAATGATATCTTCTTTAGTGTATAGTAAGATCAGTGTTTAAGAAAATGAGCTACTCCCATTCTTACATCAGTTATGCTTCCTGCAACATATATGGAAAATATAAGCAAACTCCTGGCCACAACATGAACGTCGAATGGAGCGTTCCTCCGCGCATGCTCAGATTTCAGGGGCTCTAAGATTGTGCATGTGAAGTCATCCTGTGTATGTAGAGTGCCTATAAAGTGATTTCCCATTTTTGTGGTGACTGTAGCAGGGTCCTCCCGATGACACAGGGTCCCTGCTGAGTGTGGGCCGCCCACACTTTGGAGCCAAAGAAGCAAACACATACACAACTGTATTTGTATAGACAGAAGACCACATGCGGTCCACACCCCTTTATTTTGTAGCCTCTGCCCAGAGGATGTGAAAAGGTGCATATCCGGTTGAGGGGCTACCACTGGACGGTCCTGGGTGGCTCACTGCATCCCCTGCTTACTGACTATAAAATTGTCATAATTGAACTTCACACTCAAAGTCTCTGAGAGGTTGGCTCAGTTGTGGATTTGGCCAGAAGTCATACCGCAGGTGGGGTGAGCGGTCCGGCATCCTGTCTGCATTCTGAGTGTTCTTTGTGTCCCCGGTTCGGAGTTGGTTTTTTTAACCATGGTTATCCTGAGGGCCTTGTTTAAGGTGTGCATGAATCTTTCAGCCTCACCACTTGCCTGCGGCCACTAAGGAGTGGCAGGGTGGTGAAATATCCACAGGTTACTGAGCAGACCTTTGAATTCTGACCCTTGAAGGGGTGGTCCATTGTTGGTTTTTATTTAGTCTGGCAGACTGAACATTGTGAATATCTTTTCCAGCACTGGTGCAGCGTAGAGTAGAGGAGTTGTCCACTCTGACTCTTCCGTCCGGAAACCTCCCATAGTCGAGGCTTACTTTGGACCAAGGGGCTGTGTAGGGTTCTTCTGTGATGATGAATGCTGGGTGTTTCTGGGAGCTTGTGAGTTGACTCGTGGGACATTGCCACACAATCCCATCCACCGTGACTTCGAGGTCATGGAACAACACTTTTTCCTGCATGCAGGACTTCATCATCACCGTCCCCTGGTGCTCACTGTGGGCTAGCGATGTCACTTGATGCTGTAGGCTTGCTGGGATCACTAGCCAGTGGCCCAGAAAAAGGATGCCATCCTGAGTGGCACTGAGTTATTCACCCCCCCCCCCCCCATTTTAATCAGCCATCCTTTGTTGTGTCCTTGCCAGTCAATGGCATCGCGTAGAAAATTCTTCTAGGAGGCACCCCGGACGGCTTCCTTCACCCTCATAAGTACTGCATTGGACTTCATGGCTTCTCCAATGTTCTTTTGGCAGGTGCCTTGTGAGATCATGTTGGCATAGTCCTCAACACCGTCAGTACTGCGTGCTTCTCGTTCGCTCACTTGCATCGGGTGGGGTGAGAGGAAGTCTGCAGGTTTCTTGGAGCCATGTCGATAGAGACTTCCATGTGTTAGTGCTGCAGCCATTTGGTTGATGGTCCGTAACTACTGTGGATGGTCTTCCGCACAGGTATAAGTGAAAGTGTATCCAGACACACTTCATCGCCAAAGCCTCTCTCTTGATCTGTGTGTAGTACGTCTCAGTTTGGGTTAGTGACTTACTGGCAAATGCCAGTGGTGTCCACCTCCCAGGTTCCACCTCCTGGGTGAGTAAGGCTCCCAGGCACACGGGACTCACATCTACGAGCAGCTCCATCTTCATGGGGTCAAAGTAAGTTATGGTGGCCTTGTTCAGAAGGGCCTCCTTTACCCTCTGGAAGGCATTGTCTTCTTTTTGGCTCCATGTCTAGCCGGCATCTGCCTTGGTCAGGGCTCTCAGCGGCTTGGCAATCATCACTAGTTTTTGAATGAATCTGCTGCAGTAAGTGGCCATGCCCAAGATACTGTGCACTTTAGAGATGGTGGTCGGTGCCAGGGTTTGTTTGTTGGCCTGCAACTTTTGGGGGTCGACTTGTACCCTACCCTGTTTAAAGACACAGCCAAAGAATTGATTGATATCTGAAAAAACATTTCTCCTTGTGTAGAGTGACTCAGTGTTCCCAGAGGCGCTTCTGGGTGGCTCGTGTCTGTGATGATGCCGAATAGATGAGAATGTCTTCACTCATATTCTTGTATTTTATTGTAATCTTTACCTGAATGCATAAAAACATCCATAAAAGCATAATATACATCAAAGCAGCTTTGTAGAATACATATCCAAAAGTATGAATAGCCTACTATAGTTAGTTGAAATACACTAACGATATTAAAACTTTAAAAAAACATTTATATTAACATGTTTTACTTATGTGCAAATCCAATTCCAGGTGCCGTTTTAATGGCAAGCATACCTGGCCAAATGTTATAAGGTACCTATAAACTGATTTTAATCAAAAAAGTAAAAAATATGGCTGTAAAATAGTTATAGTATGCATCCCTTTATACTGCTGAGTGTTCATTTTAATAAAAACAATAAAAAATGTAATACAACATGATCTACTCCAATCGAGGCATTACAACCAAATTCTTTCTAGTATAAATGACTGATCATGAAAATGACACCATTCTACAACATATTTCTTAAGTAGGTAGGGTTTGCAAGTATAAGTATGCCAGGCAGCATTGAGTAAAACCATGCTGTTTTAATATTGGAACAATGTATCTTTTCCGTAGACAAGTATATAACTTGCAAAAGAAAACCACGTGCATTGTGTCCTGGGGCAATAAATCGTGCTGCCCAGTCATTCATCTTTGGGAAACTAACTAATCGGTGGAAAATATCTAGTCTTAAACGAGTTAAAACAAATCTGTCTGCCATGTGTAACTGATTTAAGAAAGGGTTTCATATTAAACTAGTTACAATTAGTAGATTCCTTAGTACACTTGGTTTAGGTGCTTCAAGTGACCATCTTAGGGTCCCTAGGTACATCAAGCCTTTCTCTTTCAGGCTTTTTTTTACTAATAGAGTGTAGGGTATTTCATAATACTTGCTGCAACCCAAAGCTTGAAAAAAGCGTTGAACATATGCTTACTATAGAATTCTTTTATGCAAACTCAATTTTCAACAGTCCCAAATAATAGCTTGATTCAGTGCTGTTTACTCTGAGGTCCAGATTTGTACCAAAGGAGAATTGGTTGTAACTTTATCATGTCTGTAACATGTTGTGCCCCTAGTTTTGCGTGAGTAACATAGGCTGATATACTTTTAGGGATGGCAAGCAAATATCTAAATAATTAGTTTTCCACCAATTGTAGGTCTGTGCAATTTTTGTACCCTCACAATCCTGCCCCATATGTAGCTGTACTCAGCCACTTGGCTTTGTATATTTTCATCATAACCTCGGGAGGATTTGTGCCCAGGCGTTTTGCAAAACACCTAAGAGTCCTACAAGATTGACTAAAAAGTAACTTCCTGTTGCCAATTGCTTTATTCCACAAACAATCTATCGAATAAAACCCCTAGGTAAGAGAATGTATTAGTAAAGCCAATGGTGGTATCGTCAATTCTTATATCTCTGCATTTTTTGCTTGCCCTTCCGTATGTCAAGATAAAAGTTTTCCCTATGTTAATTAAAAGACTAAGGGCCATATGTAGGTAAATGTAGAATACCGAATCCTTAATACCGAATTTTACCGGATCGGTATTAAGAATTCGGTAAACGCGATGTAGAAAAAAAATCGTTAAAGTATACCGAATCGTTAAAATTCGGTATTAAATACCGAATCTGAACGAATCGGTAAAAAAATAAAAAAAAAATAAATCCAGATACCGAATCGGTGTTACAGAATCCATTACCGAATCGGTAAATACCGATTCAGTAATTTAAAAAATCGTACTTTGGTGAATCAGCCAATCCTGAATCACCCAATGACCTCCCAAACAGGAAGTGGCCACACCCAGCCAGGTGCACAGGACCTGGAGCTCACTGTGAGGCAGGCAGGCAGCCAGGCAGGAGAGCTGAGGAGGCAGCAGCAACACAGCCACACAGCCACAAGCAAGACTGAAAAACCAACAAGCATTGAAATGGCAAGCCAGGACAGGGAGAAGGAGGGAGGTGACAGAAAAAGAAAACTGAAGTTCAGTGACAAGGAGCTGGAGATCCTGATCCAGGATGTCAGCCAAGAGCACCACAAGCTTTTTGGAGCCCAGTCCCTCCAAGTGCCAGAGTCACAGAAGAGGCAAATCTGGAGTGGCATTCGGGACAAAATCAATGCCATAGGTGTGACCCAGCGCACCATAGAGGACATCAGGAAGAGTTGGTACGACCTCAGGAAGACAGCAAAACTGAGGATGGCAGAGAGACAGAGGCAAGCTGCCAGAACAGGTGGAGGTAAAAGCTGAGCCCCAGCACTAACACCACTGGAACTGATGGTGGAGTCCACCATCCAGCCGGAGAGTGTGAGTGGTGTGGGAGACGCAGACAGCTCAGCCAGAGCAGTAAGAAAACAAGGTAAGAAGCATGCCCAGCATGCTGTGCTACCCCCTCCCCAACCCCAATCCCCATAGTGGCAAAGGGACTCCCACTCCACCCCATGTCTTACTGGTTACCTGCAAAGCATTATGGGTGATGTAGTCAAAGGGAACTCATGAATAGGACAGTCAGGCTAGCATTCACAATAGCATGGTAAAGTAATTGGCTACGTCATGACAACCACTGTGCTCTGTAGGCATGTTGTTTAATGTAATTCCATTGCTGACAGAGCATTGAGTATATCTACATTTGTGTCATTACAGGCGAGTCATCTCGCAGTGCAGCAGAGGGCAGCAGAGGCAAGTCAGCCAGGCCAGAGGGGAGGCAACATGAGGATGACAGCATGCCTTCAGGGACCACAAGCACGGCGCCATCACAGCCACCCAATCCTCAACCACAGCCATCACCACAGCGCCAGGGAAGGCCGCAATCCCCTCTCACTCAGTCCCCACTGCGACGATCACCAACACCACCACCACCACAGTCAGGCAGGAGGCATGCCGTGGCCACCCTCCAGCAGATGGAGGAGTCGGAGGAGGAGGGCAGAGTGGGCGAACAAAGTCCCATAGGTGATAGATACAACAGGGAGAGGGCTGGTTCAGCATCCGAGGGTGCCCACATCACATCAAAACGCCGCAGGGTAAGGCCGGACAGTCCAGAAGCATCTGAGCAGGGTGACAGTGTGTTTGCTGGACTGGAAGGCAACATGCTGAAGGTCCAGCGCCTGCAATGGAGGGAGATGAAGTCAATGCACAGGGAGGTGGCACACATCAACAAGCATATGCACAGGATGTAGAAGGGCATCAGTGCTATGTGGGAGAACTTGTGTGTGGGAATGGAGAGAGTAGCTACCTCGGTGGACAACCTCTGCAGCCAGCTTGAGCAGGACCGTCTTGGCAGGCGCGGGGAGAGACAGAGGCTCCAGGCCTATACCAAGTGGGTGAACAGGCTGGCCACTACAACATCACTGATGTGTCGCAGGTCCATCGCCATGCAGGAGGAGATGGTGCATTGCAGCAGGGATGTGGCCAGGGGGATGGTGTCCATGACCTCAGTGCTAGAGCTCATGCAGAATGCTAAGGTGGCCACAATGGAAGGGGGGGGGGGACAGTGAGGAGGCTACCAGCCGTGGTAGCATTACGCCCTCACCCACTGAGTGCAGGAGGCATAGTGAACGCAACGTGGCTGCACATGAACATTCCAGCACACCAGACAGTGTCGATAGGGAACGTGCGCGTGCAGCGCGTGGACGTAGGAAGTAAAGACCTATGGCTGTTTCCATGCATGAGATGGGTGATGTAACCCGGTACACAGTCAAAATATCGAGTTAGAAATATCGATGTACCAAAATATCGTGTCAATAATATCGAAGGTGCAGAATATCGAAGACAAGAATATCGTTGGACAGAATATCGACCCTAAGGTAAGTAATATCGAAATACTTAATATCGATGTAAGTAATATCGAAGTTAGTAATATCGATAGCATATATATCGATGTTACTAATTTCGATTACACGAATATCGATATTTGTATTATTTCTGTTGTTTTTTATTATGTATGTGTTATATGTTTTACTTAAGTTATTAAAATAAGTACTATTATATGTGTATTATATATATATATTGATAAATGTATTTCTAAGTTAATTATATGTTTTAGTACCGGAGTGGGTTGTGGGTTTATAGGGGAATAGGGTTGGAAGTAATTTAATTATGTTAAATTGATTAATAATTAGTAATTAATATTAATTAATTATAAATAATTGGTAATTAAATTTAATTAATTGGTTAATCATTTTAATTAATTGATTAATTGATAAATATGTTTTATAGCGGGTTGTGGGTTTATAGGGGAATAGGGTGGAAAGTAATTTAACTATGTTAAATTGATTAATAATTAGTAGTTAATATTAATTAATTAATTATAAATAATTGGTAATTAAATTTAATAATTGGTTAATCATTTTAATTAATTGATTAATTGATAAATATGTTTTATAGCGGGTTGTGGGTTTATAGGGGAATAGGGTGGGAAGTTATTTAATTATGTATAATTAATTATTCATTAGTAGTAATTATAAATTAATTTTAAATAATTGGTAATTATGTTTAATTAATTGGTAAATAATTTTAATTGATTGGTAAATAATTTCAATTAATTCATAAATAGATAAATGTGTTCTGTTGTGGGTAGTGGGTTTATAGGGGAATATGGTGGAAGTAATGTAAATGTAATTAAGTAAAAAAAATTTTTAAATGATTATTTTGTAAATAATATAATTGTTAAATAATTAGTAATTGGTAATTAAATATTATAAAATGGTATTTTTAAATATTTATTTTTGCTTAAATATATTTAGGTAATCATGTTTTTTTATAATTATGTATAGGTATTGTATATGGTTTACATTTTTTCAATACTTTATATCATTATTTAAATAAAAAGATTTTATTTATAAGTCTGTTATTTTAACCCCTACGCTACCCAACATTTTCCCTACTGTTGCATTCTCTGGAGTTGGAATAGTAATTGTTACCCCTACGCTATCCAACACTTTCCCTACTGTTGTACTCTCTGGAGTGGGAATAGTAATTGTTACCCCTACGCTATCCAATGCTTTCCCTACTGTTGCACTCTATGGAGTGGGAATAGTAATCTTTACCCCTACGCTATCCAACGCCTTCCCTACTGTTGCACTCTCTGGTGTGGGAATAGTAATTTATACTCCTACGCTATCCAACGCTTTCTCTACTGATGCACTCTCTGGAGTGGGAATAGTAATCGTTACTCCTACGCTATCCAACGCTTTCCCTACTGTTGCACTCTCTGGAGTGGGAATAGTAATTTTTACCTCTACCCTATCCAACGCTTTCCCTACTGTTGCACTCTCTGGAGTGGGAATAGTAATTTTTACCCCTACGCTATCCAATGCTTTCCCTACTGTTGCACTTTCTGGAGTGGGAATAGTAATTTTTACCCCTACGCTATCCAACGCTTTCCCTACTGTTGCACTCTCTGGAGTGGGAATAGTAATTTATACTCCTACGCTATCCAACGCTTTCCCTACTGTTGCACTCTCTGGAGTTGGAATAGTAATTGTTACCCCTACGCTATCCAACGCTTTCCCTACTGTTGTACTCTCTGGAGTGGGAATAGTAATTTTTACCCCTACGCTGTCCAACGCTTTCCCTACTGTTGCACTCTCTGGAGTGGGAATAGTAATTTTTACTCCTACGCTATCCAACGCTTTCCCTATTGATGCACTCTCTGGAGTGGGAATAGTAATCTTTACTCCTACGCTATCCAACCCTTTCTCTACTGTTGCACTCTCTGAATGGGAATAGTAATTTTTACCTCTACCCTATCCAGCGCTTTCCCTACTGTTGCACTCTCTGGAGTGGGAATAGTAATTTTTACTCCTACGCTATCCAATGCTTTCCCTACTGTTGCACTCTCTGGAGTTGGAATAGTAATTTTTACCCCTACACTATCCAATGCTTTCCCTACTGTTGCACTCTCTGGAGTGGGAATAGTAATTTTGACCACTACGCTATCCAACGCTTTCCCTACTATTGCACTCTCTGGAGTGGGAATAGTAATTTTTACCCCTACGCTATCCAATGCTTTCCCTACTTTTGCATTCTCTGGAGTGGGAATAGTAATTTTTACTCCTACGCTATCCAACGCTTTCCCTACTGTTGCACTCTCTGGAATGGGAATAGTAATTTATTTTCCTATGCTATCCAACGCTTTCCCTACTGTTTCATTATCTGGAGTGGGAATAGTAATTTTTACCTCTACGCTATCCAAAGCTTTCCCTACTGTTGCACTCTCTGGAGTGGGAATAGTAATTTTTACCCCTACGCTATCCAACATTTTATATAATTAATTGTAAAAATATTAAAAGTATATTTAATTTTTTATGTTTAGTACAATTTATTTATGTTATTGTTTTATGTTTGTAAATGTATTAGTAAATTAGAATATATTTTAATAATTTATAAGTTATTAAAATAATTATCACAACATATTGTTCAGAACATATATATTATATATTTACAGTATATATTTAATTAATATATTAATATTATATATGCATTATTTATTAAGTTTAAACATTATTAGATACTTATAACTATGTATATTATATTTATTAGCGTTATTTAATTTATTTTACAATTATATTTTAAAAGAAAAAAAAACGATATTTTTAACATCGATATTTTTAACATCTATATTATTTTTTCGATATTTTTGTACTTACCATGTTGTAGATAGGATGTCGATATTCTTGCCCTCGATATTTTAGACTCGATATTTCTGTAGGTCGATATTTTGGAGGTCGAAATTTTGTCAGTGATCCATGTAACCCATGTCCAATTGGACATTGCTCACAATACTGGAGGTGTGCCCAATAAACACCTTAACATGTAACTGTTAATGGTTCAGTGTCGTTACTCACTCAGAAATAGTTTGACCTAATCTCTGCCCGTCTCTGTCTCCCATCATGTTCAATTGCAACACCCGCTGCGCAGGGCTCTGGCTGAGGGTTGTGCTCGTCCTCGTTCTCTGAGTCAGTTAGTTCCACTGCTGTTCCTTTTTTTGTGGCCAGATTGTGTAGCATTGCACATGTAGCAATTATCTTGCAACATTTGGTGGGGCTGTACAGACGTGCACCTCCAGTTTTGTGGAGGCATCGGAATCTGCTTTTGAGCAATCCAAATGTGCGCTCAACCATGTTGCGTGTGCTCCTATATGCCACATTGTACCTCCTCTCCTTTGGGTTGGTTGGTTGAGATATGGTGTGAGTAGATAAGGCCGGAGGGCATATGCGCTGTCACCTATGTACAGAAGTAAGTGGCATTGATTACTGTGACCAACAGCTTGTGCCAGGGTGTACATCAGGGTGTGTCACATTTGCTTACCTAGTATGTATCCGTCTCCAAATTCACCAGCAAGCAGACGTGTATGGATGCCACTGTTACGGAAGATGTAGGCGTCGTGGCTACTCCTGGGGAATTTGGCCACAATGTCAGTTATGATGTATTTGGCATTACAAATCACCTGCACATTGATGGAGTGGGTGGATTTGCGGTTTCTGTATATGTATTCACTTGCTGCAAGTGGGCAGATGGGTATGTGTGTCCCATCGATGCAGCCAATTACGTGTGGGAACTGTGCACGTTGGTAGAACTCAAGCTTGGTTCTCTGCAGCTCCGCCTGTGTACTGGGGAAGGAAATGTAATGTTCCATTCTGTCCATCATGGCATCCAGGAAGGTCTGAAAGAAACGGGATAGACAGCTCTGTGACACTCCACCCACTGCAGCTATCACACCCTGGAAACTTTCTGATGCAAGGAGGTGCAGGCAGCAGAGTACCTGGACATGGGTGGGGATAGCATGGGCCCTTGGTGTCTGATGCTCCAGATAGGGTTTTAGGTCACGTATTAGGTCCAGGATGGTGTCTGGGTGCAGTCTGTATCTTTCATGGATTTCTGGTTCTGTCAATTGGAACAATGTGATGCGTACTCTGTACACCCGCTCTTCACGTCTCCAGATCCTCACTCCTGCTGCTCTCAAGCGTAGCCGCCTTGCAATGACGTAGAGGGCTGCCATTGTGTTCACACAGATGCATTTTTGGCCTGTTTTTATGCACTGCACCTGATTACCACATGCTCTTGAAACGTGGTAAATACTGATTCGTTATTACCGAATCTGGTCATATTCGGTAATAACGAGGTTTGCTACATCGCTTTTTTGGGGGTTTTACCGATTCGTTAATTCCGATTCGGTATTCATTGTTTCGGTATTTCCAAATCGGTAAATAAGGAATCGGTACTTTTTTACCGATTCGTTATTATCGATTGAATTCGGTATTACGTACATCTCACATGGCTAAATACCGGTCGGTAACGCCGAAAAAGGGCCATTTTCGGTGTTACCGACCGGTATTTGGCCACCTACATATGGCCCCAAGATCTTTCATGTAGACTGAAAAGTTGGACAACAGGGACGGCAAAGCTAAGGGTGTGCTGGCAATAAGAACAGCATCATCAGCATAGAGGAGGGCCGGGACTGAGCTCGTTCCTATTTTTGGTAGGTCTTTTGTTGATGTTGCAAGAACCTCCCCTATGCTGTTGATATATAATGAAAACAGGAAGGGAGCGAGAACACATCCCTGCCTCACCCGTTTCTTGACCCTAAAAGCTTCAGTGCATTCTTCCCTATTTCCATATCTGACCCTGGTTTTGCAGCCCGAATACAGGTCCCTCAATAGGCTCATGATTGGTGCTTCCACCCTCACATATATCAGTTTTTGCCACAGCTTGGAGTGTATGACACAGTCAAAGACCGAGGTTAAGTCGACAAAGGCTAGATATAAATCGCCTTTCTTGGCCTTAACATACTTTCACAAGTAATCACCTGAAACTTAACCAAGAGAAAACGGAAATACTCCTCATCTCCAACAAAGATGAAAACCCCCAAATCGAAGAATGGCTAAAAGCCATTGACACCCTCAATGGCAACTTCACCTTAGCGGAGTCAGTAAAATCTCTAGGGATCACCCTTGACCCGAAACTGGACATGAAAAAACACATCACAAGATCTGCTAAAAATGCCTTTCTCAATCTTAAACTATTATACAAAATAAAAAACCCTTCCTCCCTCCCAAGGACCTTCAACAAGCCACCCAAGCACTGGTACTCTCCAGAATAGACTATGGGATTGCTGCTCTGACAGGGACAGCAAAATCTCACCTTGCCCCCCTGAAGACAACCTTCAATGCAGCTGCCAGAATGGTTACAGGAACTAAGAAATTCAAACACATGTCTCCTGCTCTTAAAGAACTTAAATGGCTCCCAGTCGAGTTACGAGCCAGCTTTAGAACAGCCTGCCTCACTCACAAAGCCCTTCACACAGGCAAACCGGAATACCTGGCTGCAAAACTCAAAAGGGCCGGTCAGTCCAGAAACCTCAGGAGCTCCAAATCTCTTCTACTCATCCAGCTAAAAACACGGAAACCACAACCAAATCATTTGCTGGAAATGCACCAAAAATCTGGAACTCCATCCCCCCCATATCAGAACAACCCCTTTGTTTCCTAAATTGAAGGCATTACTCATATCCCTCTTCCTCGACCGCTCCCGAACAATATGATAAAACCAAGGAAGTTCCTAGCCAATGCTCCTCCTGACCCTTATCTGGGACCAACTACACTGAATCAGATTAAGAAAACTTTATTCATACGAACTAATTGAACAATGACCACGCTCAGATGATCGTCTGGTTGTCTTGCTCCTGACTCCCCTCTGCCCCTTCGCTCAACTATATGTTCCCTTACAGTCGCGATCCTTCATGCTCTTCCAATTTCCTGTACCGTATATTTGCACATAACTGTATATGCTGTAAAGCGCTCTTATTCCCTTGGGTCCAGCCAGCACTATATAAAACTCCTAAAATAAAAGTTGAGGCTCTGCTCAATCGTATCAATAACCGGGCGAAAGCCATATTGCAAGTCTGACAAGATGTTTTGTGATTCTGCCCTGTCCTGCAACCTTTTTAGAATTACACGTCCTGCTATCTTAGAATCAAGAAGTGAAATGGGCCTATAGCAAGCGGGATTAAGCCGGTCTTTTTTTTTTTTTAAATCGGGCCGATGATAGACTCTCTCCATGTAGGCAGCTTCCCTTTGAGACAGCAGGCCCTTAGTACTACAGTTTGCACGTGCCACCAAAAGTCAATATTACCCTTAAACAAATCGACCGGTATTGCATACGGTCCCAGTGCCTTACCACTCTTACTCTCAGAAATAGCATTATTGACTTCTTTCAAGGTGAAAGGAATACTGGAGGAAGTTTGAGGTGAGGTGACATGTTCAGCATGACTATGGACAGGCCCTTGTGCTGCAGGTGTATCAGGGAGAGCATGAATCTTTGAAAAATGGCTGATCCATTCTCCCTCCAGTATGGCGAATACCACTCTGGGAACTTCGAGGTTAGCAATGGGTGTAGAATTAATAACCCTTCAAAAGGCTCTTTAATCATTATTAATGCTTGCTTCCTGTACGTGCTTCTGTTCCTTCTCTCTTAGTGTTAGTTGCCATAGTTTCACTGCCTGCTTATATTCGGATCTACCTTTACGTACTTCTGTGGGGTTTCGAGGCGTTTTATGAAGCTCCTCCTTCAGTCTTTTGAGTGTGTTAGAACACAATGAGTTGAACCATACGTGTTCCTGCTGTTTAATCTTCTCCCCTGTAACAAAAATTCCCTCTTTAATACCATCTGTTATTGATAAAAAGGCTGCAATGATTTCAGTATTTGATCTTGAGTCATCTAGACAGCATTCGAAGTCACTCCTCTTGTTAATAACCAGCTTGGCGAGGAGGCCTTCCAGATTATTCTGAGACGAGTACAGGGAATAGCAGTTGGTCCTTGCTAGCTCGACCTAATTTGCCTGTTTATATATACAGCTATGTCTCTGCTTAAAATATAATGCCATGATCATATGTATACTCAGTGGAAAGTGATCACTAAGTGGAATTGAGTGAGTGATAAAATTAAAGAGGTAGCCTAAACACCTATGGGAGAGTAGGATGTAATCCATGATACCCTGCTATTCCTTCCATGAAATGCCAAAGATTTTATCCATATGGGTGTGGGATTCTTGCCTATTGAAGTTGCCACCCCAATAAATAAAGGTTTGACTATTTCTGCCGGTGAAAATATGTTAGTCTTCCACACTCAAGCACTTCAAGGTGCTATAATTCACCTTGTTGTAGTGTTATTATAGAAGTTGATTAATGCCAGTCTTGTTGCCTCTAGCATCTCGCATAGTAATAGTTGGTAAAATAGGTGATACGCAACCATTTTGATATTGGTAAATCGAACACAATTAGACACTAAGGTACACAATCCTCCCTTCGCCCGCCCTTGGATTGAATGGGTGGCCGTTGTGAAGTACGTCCTAAATCCATTAATGTGAACAGGCTCAGTGACCCATGTATTCTGCCAAGAAATTATTTGATAGTCTGTCACAAACTCTATCCATTCTGTGTTAAGACTATTCCTCTTCAGGCCAGCCACCTTCCAACTTAGAAATTCTAACAGTTCATCATTATCCTTTGTACGCCTGTTACTGCCATCTGTGTCTACCATGATTTCAGTAACCGATTGGGCTTCCTTGGTTGCCAACTTTGGACATCTACCCTCGATAACCTTGACAGTGGGGTACAGTCTTGAAGACTGGTCTATACAACCCGTAGACGCATAGTCATCAAGTCAGTCCAAACAGTCTAGGGAGGATAGGCAATGAAAACGATTGGAGGTTTGAACCGGGTGACTATGGTCCATCCTCATTCTCAATGCAGGTATTGGTATTGGTCTGATGTCATTGACATCGGATTTTGGTTGGTAAAAATATCCTAGCGGGACAGTCGCAACCATATCTACAGGTATGCTGGTAATTCTAGTTCTATTCAGCACGATTTCAATTAACATCGGTGTCTTAAATGTTAATAAAGTACAGTCACCAAGAAATGTTTTTTCCCGCTCCCTACTCATTTTAACCTTCTTGCCATCTTTAACCCACAGAATAAATGTTTAGTTAACACGTTTCTGGCACCTAGAAAGTTCAGTGACTTGTTTCTTAGCAATACCCAATCTTCTCTACTGTCTGGGTTCGTTAATACTACCACATGTGGTGTAGCCGCAGGCGGTAGATCCAAGCGGTCAGATAGGTTTACTATGGGATCAGTTTGATGCTCAATTAGGGCTGAAGGCGTTACACCAGTACCATGTTTACGTCCTCTTCTGTCTTCAGATTGGGAGGTATGTATAATTGTGGTTGGCTGGTCTGCTGCTCTATTCATTTGTTCGCCTGAATGGTTAAGGGGAAGGGCAGGTAAACCTGACCCATTTGACAGTGTGTTACTTACTTCGGTATTGATTTGTGTTGGGGCATCATACAAAGCTAAACATGATGTGTTATCCCGTGCCGAGTTTGTATGGAACCCAAGATATTGTTAACGTGTTGGTCTAATTGTTTAATGGGTTCAGCTAGGATATCTACCTTATCAATCATTAATGTGTCTGAATCAATATCTTTATGTGTAGGGTATGGGCATGTTGTTCTATAAACTGTGGATGGCTATTCGCTTGCTTAGGTCGCACTGTCTCTGGTAATACACGGATCAGTCCACGGCTTTCTGCCCCGTTTGCGGGGGAGAATTTGACTTTGTTGGCGAAATAGTTTCCGAGTTATATTGATTTCCTACATATGTTGTGTTCCTTTCTAGGGCCCAAATATTTCTTAATATTGTGAATACAACTACTGTGATTCTCTATTATGCAGTCGGGTGCTTAGCAGTCGTGATGCTCGTGAGATACGTGATTGAAAACATGGTCGCAATCGTTGTTTATATGTAATGCCTCCTCAATCGTAGACATTTGCTTTTCGATAGCCCCTGTAATATACTTCAGACGCGTATTTTAGGATTTGTCTGGAGTGCTGCTCTTAGATGCTTTCTCTTTCCCATTTCCAAGGGGGGGGTAAAAGGCAAATCTCAAAATAAAATAACAATACACAACTCAAGTACTGTAGTATGATTAATTATTATCAAGTATTACAAAGTATTGAGTCCAACCCTTGTCTCAGTTTAACAGTAAGCAAATGTGTAAAAGTCCACGACCCGCATTATATGCGAGGGAGATAATAATTTCCAGTAGGCGGATCGAGCCTCGTGTTGGAGTATTTAAAATAGCATTACCTCCTCGTTAGTCTTCCTCGCCACATGACTAACATAGTGAGCTTCAGCTCCACGACAGAACCCTCCAAAGTAAAAAAAGCCTCCCATCCCCTCCCAACATGGCCGACCAGTCACCCCTGACCTCTATAAGAGGCGGGCCGGCCCAACCAACAGTCTGTTTTTTTTTGTTCTGCGCGATTCTCTCCAGAGGCGCTGTGCAGGTAGGTTGTGCCTGCTCTAGCAGGTACATGGGTTTTGGGTTGGAGGTCCTGCCTTAGCGGACCCTGGGACCTGGGACTCCAATTCCTCCCCCTCTTCCTTCCCCCGGTCCTATGGGGCCGGTTAGGTGCTGCTTTAGCACACCATGGGTGTACAGGGGGGGGGCTCTGGTGTCCTGCGCTGGTGCCCCTGATGTTACAGGACTCCAGTGACCTTGCATGGGGCGGCCGCCTTTTCAATGTATTTATTGGCGCGGGTCCGCCCTCCTCGTTTTACCCGTCTTTTGCGAGTTCCGTTCCGGGATGCCTTGCATGTACAGACGCGTGTCCCTGCCGGCCGCGTCTGTTTGTTTGTGTTGCGCATTCTGTGTGCGGTCCTCGGTCTGCTGAAAGTTAAACTTAGCGAGCCGGTGCTTTGTTTTAAATACACTTTCTCCCGGGCGGGAGCCGTTGTTGGGCCGGGTTTGGCTCTACTTCTCGGCTTTCCTAATGTTTGCGCACAGCACGGCAAGCTGCTGTTCTGCCCGGTCTCGAACCGGGTTCCTTCTCGTGCACATAAAAAAAGCGGACATTTACCTTACATGGGGCTTGCCGTCTGCCGGTCCTGTGTTTGTTTCACGGCGCTGGACGCTGCCGTCTGCTCCGGGGTTTTTCTGTACTTCCTCCCGCGGTGACGCGCTGGGATTGGCCCCGGGCGCTTCCTGCCCCTTGTGGGCGGGGTTTCGCACCAGGTGCTGCTGGTTCAGTGCCTTCGGCCTGGGCTATTTATTCGCCGGCGTCCTGGGTGTCCCTGTGTTTCCCGTTGCTCCCGTGAGGTGGTGTTTTACAACTGTGAGATGGATCGGGATGCTGTCACTGCAGAGTCGGGGGCTGACACCTTGTCTGCGATGCCTTTTTCTGCGCAGTCCCTGCAGTTGATGATTCAGTCTGCTGTAGCTGATGCCCTTGCGCAGCGTGATGCCCTGGGCCCTTCCTCGCCAAAACGTCCTCGCCGGGACCCCTCTCCTGTGTCTGATGCGGAGGGGGAGGAGGAAGATCTCCATGGCCGTTACATCCAGGGTCAGGACCTTCGTGACGTTCTTTCCCACATTAAGGATAACTTGGCTTTCCCTTCTCCTGCGGCGGAGGATGTTTCTGAGGATTTCTTTGTGCAGTATCAGCGAAAGGCTCCGGACTCCCTTCATCTGCATGCGTCCATCAAGAAGGTCATTGAGGGAGAGTGGTTGGATGTGGATAAGCAGTCCTTCCCGCGTTATCTGTCTAAGCGTTACGCTATTGACGAGTTCACTAAGGACTTTCCTCCGGCGGTGAAAGTGGACTCTCTGGTGGTGGGGCTGTCTTCCCAGGGGTCGATCATTTCGGAGGATGCCTCCCCCTCTGACCCTGTGGACAAGCGCGTGGAAGCTGCTGCTAAACGTTCCTATGCTGCGGCTAATTTTTCCATCAGGGCATCGGCGTATTTGTCTTGCACGGTGCAGTCTTTGTTGAAGGACTTCCAGTCACTGGGTGAGCTCCTGGATCAGGGGGCTGATGTAGTCCCGACCCTTGCCTTGATGGAACAGCAGACTCGCCTTTTGTCGGACATCTCCTTTGACACTCTGGGTGCGGCGGCTGCCGCTGGGGGTGCTGCGATACAGGCTCGGCGTCAGATCTGGCTGCGCAAATGGAAGTCTGAGGCTGCCCAGAAGGCTTTGCTCATGAAGATACAGTTTTCTGGGGCTAAATTGTTTGGCCCTCCTCTGGAGGTTATGATTAAGAAGTCTGCTGAAGACCGCAAGTTGCTGGCTCCCATCAAGTCGTCTGGGGCCCGCTTCCCTGGTCGCGGCCGTGTTTTTTCCTCATCTTCCAGGGGTAAGGGCAGCACGCCCTTTCGAGGGAGGGGTCGCGGCCGGGGCGCCCCATTCTTCCACAAATCCCGGTCTCAGCCTGCAGCTGCCGCTTCCTCTTCCACCCCTAAATCCTGACTTTCGGCCGTCTCCCTCCGGGGTGTTCCCTGTGGGGGGCCGTCTCCGCCACTTCGTCCCAGCCTGGGATGAGTCTGTCTCGGATCTTTGGGCTCTTCGGATTGTGAAGGAGGGATTTTCCTTCGCCTTCTCATCCCCTCCTCCGGACTTTTTCCTCGCTACACCCCTGCCTTCCTCCCTGGTCAAGAGACGGGCCTTGCTGGCCGGAGTTCAGGACTTGCTTGCCAAGCGGGCCATCCGCCCAGTCCCGCCCTCTCAGAGGGGTTCGGGTGTCTACTCCATCCTTTTTCTGGTAAGGAAGGTTTCTGGGGATTTTCGGCCAGTTTTGGATTTGAAGTGGTTGAATTCTTATATTCCACATACTAAATTCAAGATGGTCTCTCTGCAGAAAATTCTGCCTCTTCTGGTTCAAGGCGAGGTTGTGGCTTCTCTGGATCTCCTCGATGCCAACCTCCATTGGGGGTTCCCATTATCAGTTCCAGGTACTTCCGTTTGGCTTGTCATCTGCCCCGAGGGTGTTTACTAAAATCCTGGCTCCCCTGGTGGGTATTCTTCACCGGGAGGGGATCAGGGTTTTTCCTTACCTGGACGATTGGTTAATCTCTGCCTCTTCTTTTTCCAAGGGGATTCTGCACGTCGGACGGGTCTGCGAGGTTCTCTCCTCCCACGGCTTCCTGATCAACGAGCGGAAGTCCCATCTGTTGCCCTCTCAGGACTTGGCCTTCATTGGGGGTCGGCTGGACATGGTGCTGGGGAAGGTGTTCTTGCCTCTGGGTCGCCGGGACACTTTGTGGCGGGATCTGGGGTCCCTTCTGGCTCGGGGATCCGCTCCTGTTCGCCTCTGGCTAAGGGTTCAGGGCCTGATGTCGGCGACCATCAATGTTCTCCCCTGGGCTCGCCTCCACCTTTATCCCTTGGTCAACCATCTGCTTTCCTTCTGGGATCCCCGCTCGGAGGATTACGAGTTCCTGGTCCTGGTCTCCCCTCAGCTTCGTTCGGAGTTGGGTTGGTGGTTGGTGGAGTCTCACCTCTCCGAGGGTCTTCCCTTCTTGGTTTCCCCGTCCCGGGTGGTTACGACCGATGCCAGTCTCCTCGGCTGGGGGGCGACCTTGGGTTCAGGGTCGGTCTAGGGTCGTTGGGATCTCCTCCAGTCGCGCTGCTCCTCGAACTATCGGGAGTTGAAGGCGGTCCTCCTGGCCTGCCTTCATTTTGCTCCCTCTCTCTGGAGTCACCATGTCTTGATCAGGACGGACAACCAGGTTGTGAGGAGCTATGTCAACCATCAGGGGGGTGCAGGGTTCGCTCCCTTTGGTTGCTGACTCAGGAGTTGTTGTCTTGGGCGGAGTCGTCGGTCCTGTCCCTTCGGGCTGTCTATCTCCCGGGGTCCGACAATGTGGAGGCAGATCGTCTGAGTCGGATCTTTCCGTCTTTGTCCTGTCTCTCCCTGTCTCCAGTGGTGTTTCGCCACCTGGTGTCTCGCTTCGGTCTGCCTCTGGTGGATCTATTCGCGGACGAGGAGTCGACCCTCATGCCCAGGTTCTGCTCTCTCCTCCCGGTTCCGGGGGTGTGGCGTGTGGATGCCCTGTCGTTCCCTTGGCCCTCCGGTCTCCTGTACGCCTTTCCCCCCATCCCCCTGATCCCTCGGGTCCTCTGCAAAATTCGCTTGGACAGTGCCAGGGTGCTTCTGGTGGTTCCCGGCTGGGTTCGCCGCCCCTGTTACCCTCTCCTTTGCGAGCTGGCGGTTCAGGCCTGCTGGCCGATCCCGGATCTTCCTTTTCCTTTGAAGGGCCCCCCGCTCCCGGGGTCGGTGTTGCGCCGGCTCCATCTGCAGGCCTGGCTCTTGAGCGGGTGACGTCGCTTTCCTGTGGTTGCTCTTCAGGGGTGGTGGATTTGCTGCAGGGCTCCCGCAGGTCTTCCACCTTGTCCTCCTATGCACGGCACTGGTCTTCCTTCTCACGTTGGTGCGGTCTGCAGGGTGCTGATCCCGCCTTCGTGGATCCCTTGCGGGTCTTGGATTTTCTTACTGAGGGGTTTTCCTTGGGTTTGGCCCCTTCATCCCTTAGGGCCCAGTGGGCAGCCTTGCGGGCCTTACGCAGTCCGGATTTCGACGGGCTGGATTCCCTGGTGGCTCGTCTGCTCCGGAGTTGTTTTCTCCGTCGCCCACGGACGCTCTGCCTGTCTCCTCCTTGGGATCTCCCCCTCGTACTGCGGGCCCTTCAGGGTCCCCCCTTTGAACCCCTGGCCTCGGTGGCCCTGCGGTTTCTCACTTTTAAAGTGATTTTCCTGGTTGCCATTGTATCCGCCGGTCGGATGGGTGAGCTGGGTTCGTTCCTTCGCTCTCCTCCTTTCTTGCGGGTTTTGCCTGACCGGCTGATTCTCCATCATGACCCACGTTTTCTTCCCAAGGTTCCTTCCTTGGTGAACCGGTCTCGGGAGGTGTCATTGCCTTCTTTCCCTCCCGACGCGGATCCTTCCCTGTCATTGCTGGATGTCCGGCGTGCTGTTTTGGTTTATCTTGAGCGCACGTCTTCCCTTTCCCGGTGTGATAGCCTGTTCGTTACATTCCGTCCCGTTCATTCTGGCCACAAGCCCTCTCTTTCTACCTTGAGTCGCTGGCTTAAACAGGCTATCCTCCTTGCCTATGCTTCGCTGGGTTCGGTTGTTCCGGTGGGGGTCCAGGGTCGTTCCACTAGGAGTGTGTCTGTGTCCTGGGCCTCCTTCAAGGGTGTCTCCACTGAGGAGATTTGTCGGGCGGCGACGTGGTCGTCCCCCCACATGTTCATGGAACATTATCGTGTTGTCTTGGGTGGTTCTGTTCCTGGGAACTTCGCTGGGGCAGTTCTGAGTGCTGGAGCTGTGGCTCCTTGATGGCCTTTTGTTTCTGTCTTGATTCAGGTTTCCTGATATTCCTGTTTTCTTTTCTTTTTTACTGAATAAACCTTGTGTTGGTTTTCTACTTCACCGTGTGGTGTTGTTTTATCTTGTGGTCAATGAAGCCTTTTGGCTTGGGTATTTGCTCACTATGTTAGTCATGTGGCGAGGAAGACTAACGAGGAGGTAATGCCCCGGTTACTTACCGGTAATCTTCATTACTCCGAGTATAGTCTTCCTCGCCACATGAGTTCCCTCCCCCCCTCCCTGTCTGGCTATCGGCTTCATTTTTGCTTGGTGGTTCAGACTGTTGGTTGGGCCGGCCCGCCTCTTATAGAGGTCAGGGGTGACTGGTCGGCCATGTTGGGAGGGGATGGGAGGCTTTTTTTACTTTGGAGGGTTCTGTCGTGGAGCTGAAGCTCACTATGTTAGTCATGTGGCGAGGAAGACTATACTCGGAGTAATGAAGATTACCGGTAAGTAACCGGGGCATTAACACACAAAAACCAAAGGTGCAAGCGGCAGGGAGCTAGAAAATAAGCTTTCCTATTTTAAACTCTAAAAAACAGTATCTTATTTTACTATGGTTGGCGCTTGCCTTTTCGGAAATTCGGAGTTCAGTTAGAAGATCTTAGCATTATGACACAGCCAGGGCTCAAGTCCTAAAACAAGCATTTACAATGCAATGGTCTCGGCAGTATTAAAGGAAGAGCTATTGGCATTGCTTATGACTTTTTTTTTTAAATCATAAATAAATAGCATTGTCATTTACATTGCCAATAGCACAATCGTTAAATAAATGGCATTGTCATTTACAATGCCAATAGCTTAATCGCTCGCATATGCATCACCTATTGCATTTACACCCACACAGAGCCACCCACACACACACACATACAGAGCCACCCACACAGAGTCATTCACATAGAGCCACCCACACACACAGAGCCACCTACACAGAGCCACCCACACATAGAGCCACCTACAAAAAAAGCTATCTACACAGAGCCACACACACACAGGAGAGAAAGCACAGCCAGGGGGCAGGAGAGCAAGCACAGCCAGGGGACAGAAGAGCAAGCACAGCATTCATAAAGCTCAACTAATACATATTTTTCCAGATGTATTCTGTTGAGGTCTAACGAAAAATACAGTCAGTTTTCGAAACGCATTGCCATTGTAGATGTGATTTCACGAGTAAGGCTAACATGTCCGAGCTATCAAAGATGTCACGTGACCTCGTGTCATTTGAGAGCAGAATACAGAATCCCTCTTGCAGGCTGGTACTAGTAGTTTTGCTTTATAGGCATTATAAAACCGCTCCCTGCTACTGTTATTGGCATTTCTGTACGTTTACAGCCTCCCACCGCGCTTGACAGGCAATAAAAAAAATAGACCGTGTTCAAATTTGTATGTGAACATAGCGCTATAAAGTTGCCTCCGGGCTTTATATCGGCGCTACGGAAAATGATACTACGATGCTGCAGAGTCTGGCCTGTCTCATGTCGGAAACGACTCCAGCTACACACAATAAGTTAAAACACAAAGAGGGTCAACCTCCTGACCGAGGGGGTGAAGTGGGGTGGGGGTAGCACTTACCATCTGCACCACTTTGAGCATCGCCTGCACGGTCCGGAGATGGCCCCTGTCGATGGGGCCGGAGTCCTGGGACACCGTCACGGTGCTGGCGCTGGTCCGGACAACGTGCACACTCATGGCTGGTCCGGGAGTGTCCGGTGTCGCAGCCCCCTACCCTGTCACTACAGCTCTCACTACAACAGCTGCTGAGCCCTCCAGTACCTCCACACCCTCACTCACTCACTTAAGCAATCAATCAAGCTCTGGGCGCCCTCTCTCCACACTTCTGCAGCCCCTGGCGTCCCTCCCCGGTCCTCTCAGCCTTTCCTGCCTTCCTCTGCCGGTACCCATAGCCAACTTCCCCTTTTAATGCTCTCCGGCGCTGCCCTCCACTTCCTTAGCACTCACTGATAGCATCACCCCACTCATCTGCCTAGGCCGGGTATCTCCTTGTACTCTGTACACCTCAGGGTCTCTCTGTTGTAGTGAAGAAGTTACTCTGAGTTCAGTATCTGTGAGCTCTCGCCCATCATTAGTTCAAAGTTCAGCTTTGTCCAAAAACAGGCAAGTTTCGGAGGACCCGGTCTCTCGACTCTCAAAGTCGAAAGAGCACACGCCACATGATGCGCGTGATTCTTAAAGTGCCTTTTCTTTATCAGATGCCCCGCGCCGACGTTTTACCATGGCAGCCTCTGCCCTGGCAGGTACCCTCATGCACCCCTCCTCTCTCTTGGAAGCCCCTCCCCCGTGCGTTCCTCAGCTCTGTGTTTTCGTGCCCACTTCCTTCACAGCACTTTCTCCTCTTTCCCGCGGTCTGTGTTACCAGGCCCGCCCCCTACACTTCCTTTGTTGCTATTACGACCATCCCCCGCATGTGTTGTCGCTACCCTGTCGCCCCAGGAGTCCCTTGCTTTGCCCCAGTTTCCTGCTCTCTCTTTCTTGTTATGTCCACCGCTGCACCCAAACTTCCTCCCTGCTTCCTCTACCCCAGTTTTCCCTTGCACAGACCGGGTGCTCCCCCTGCCTGGCGCAGGCCTCCGGTACCAGGCCCCCGGTCCTGCCCGCCGCAGGATGCTGGCTGTTGCTGCTGGGATGAGACGCCCCTTCAGGCCTCGGTCCCTGCCTCTTGCCCACACGTACACGCCCAGCAGAACAGGGAGGGGCCCGGGGGGCGAAAAACTTCCTGGCTGAAACCGACACCACATTCAGTGTAGTCCTGATCGAGCGGGACTGCGCGTCCTCACGCACAAGCACACTTTACACAGCACTCGATTCTAAAGTCAGCATCCGACACCCTGCAGAACGGCCGGGGCTAAACTGACCACACCCGCTTAACATCGGAGCTGGTTCTCACAACAACAAAGGGGGCGGGATACAAAAACACGGACAGCGGGAGGGGGGCGGGATACAACGGGAACAAAAAGACACGGACAGTGGGAGGGGGCGGGAAAAAAGATGGCGAGAACAAGGAAAGAGCAGCCTACCTCAACTTTACCAGCAGGAAAATGGCGGCCTCAAGCTTCAGAAATTTTTCGGATTGGGGGCGTGTTCGGTGTTCTCAGAATGGGCATGGCCTAAAAGTGGAAAGAAGAACACCAAACACACCTCCAAATCCGAAAAGGACGGAGCCTATTCGGAGGGACAGCTCTCTTTTCCAATGGCTGGCCTCCGTTTAGGAAGTCAGCCAATGGGAGAGAAGCAAAACCAGAGGAGGGACAAATCGTACTACTAAAAGTCATTAAATCTCTGTACTTCCGGTTCTGCCTTCGGCAGACCGGATATTACCTCGACCTAAAAAGAAGGGGGACTCTCCAATTTAGGTGGTGTAACAGGAAGTGACACCACGGCAGGAAGTGACATCACGGCAGGAAGTGACATCACAACAGGACGTGACATCACAGCAAGAAGTAACATCACAGCAGGAAGTGACATCACATGTGAGGCAGATCTATCATTTGCACATATTGCAAGATTTAACAATTGAAGCTGCTCAGTACTTAAGCCTGTGACTTAAGGTCCCTGTGTGGGGGAATTAAACAGCCCAAATAGGGATGAAGTTTGGCATACAACAACATTAGTCAAGCCAAATAAGTGCTGTAAGTGAGGCATACTAAAACATGGCACCATGAACAAAAGCAGAGTTTGTACGTTGAAAATAACCCAAAGAAAAGCACATGCTAGAAACCACAATAGTGATTATCAAAACTATAAAATGTATTACGCTACCTAGAACACCACATTTAAATAGGCTTCCGACACAACTCCAGCAATGCGCCACTTTTTGCACTGACAGATACGTCAGTTATACTGACGTATCTGTCCTTCCTTGCAACATGATGCGTCATATTGTAAATATGACGCATCATTGGTGTCGCAAGGAGGGTGCACTGAAAAGTGTTGCATCGCTGCTTTCACGCAGCGATGCACCACTTCTCGTAAATGAGGCCCAAAGTGATTTGTCCAGAATCACAGGATGTTGAACTAATGCCGGGACTCCAACATAGTTCCAGAGTTCCAAAGTTGGAATCTCTGGTCAAGGTAGCCTCACAGCTAGGCCTGTGCAAACACACGAGTGCCCCCCCTCCTTCCACACACCTTACACTCAGTGCAGAAAGACACAGCCTAAGATGACAACACCTGGCCCATAGCAAAGCCCTTGAATACTCTCTCCCTCCCTGTCCACTAACGCCTGAGTATGATGTGAAACCGGTCCCCGGTAGCTTGTCTCCTTTCTGGTAAAGAATTGGCTTGGTAGTTTAGTCTGCCCTGTTCCCATGATGCACTGGGCCAGGGACAGACTGATTTGCATATAGCCAGGTTCTGAGCTGGGATGGGGCAGTGAGATAAATAACGGTGATGGATCAAGCCCTGATCTTTGGACTGGGTAAGAGTGGTCTGCTCAATTCAGACACTCTGTTCATCACCACCCCCTTTTGTAAATCGATTTTGGCCACTATAGGTGTGGCAGGGTATACTCAGACATGAGTCCCTTTCTCACTGCTCCATCAGGATTCCAGCAAGCCGGGCCGAAGAGGCTGAAATGCCAGAAACCGGTCCCCGGTAGCTTGTCTCCTTTCTGGTAAAGAATTGGCTTGGTAGTTTAGTCTGCCCTGTTCCCATGATGCACTGGGCCAGGGACAGACTGATTTGCATATAGCCAGGTTCTGAGCTGGGATGGGGCAGTGAGATAAATAACGGTGATGGATCAAGCCCTGATCTTTGGACTGGGTAAGAGTGGTCTGCTCAATTCAGACACTCTGTTCATCACCACCCCCTTTTGTAAATCGATTTTGGCCACTATAGGTGTGGCAGGGTATACTCAGACATGAGTCCCTTTCTCACTGCTCCATCAGGATTCCAGCAAGCCGGGCCGAAGAGGCTGAAATGCCAGAAACCGGTCCCCGGTAGCTTGTCTCCTTTCTGGTAAAGAATTGGCTTGGTAGTTTAGTCTGCCCTGTTCCCATGATGCACTGGGCCAGGGACAGACTGATTTGCATATAGCCAGGTTCTGAGCTGGGATGGGGCAGTGAGATAAATAACGGTGATGGATCAAGCCCTGATCTTTGGACTGGGTAAGAGTGGTCTGCTCAATTCAGACACTCTGTTCATCACCACCCCCTTTTGTAAATCGATTTTGGCCACTATAGGTGTGGCAGGGTATACTCAGACATGAGTCCCTTTCTCACTGCTCCATCAGGATTCCAGCAAGCCGGGCCGAAGAGGCTGAAATGCCAGAAACCGGTCCCCGGTAGCTTGTCTCCTTTCTGGTAAAGAATTGGCTTGGTAGTTTAGTCTGCCCTGTTCCCATGATGCACTGGGCCAGGGACAGACTGATTTGCATATAGCCAGGTTCTGAGCTGGGATGGGGCAGTGAGATAAATAACGGTGATGGATCAAGCCCTGATCTTTGGACTGGGTAAGAGTGGTCTGCTCAATTCAGACACTCTGTTCATCACCACCCCCTTTTGTAAATCGATTTTGGCCACTATAGGTGTGGCAGGGTATACTCAGACATGAGTCCCTTTCTCACTGCTCCATCAGGATTCCAGCAAGCCGGGCCGAAGAGGCTGAAATGCCAGAAACCGGTCCCCGGTAGCTTGTCTCCTTTCTGGTAAAGAATTGGCTTGGTAGTTTAGTCTGCCCTGTTCCCATGATGCACTGGGCCAGGGACAGACTGATTTGCATATAGCCAGGTTCTGAGCTGGGATGGGGCAGTGAGATAAATAACGGTGATGGATCAAGCCCTGATCTTTGGACTGGGTAAGAGTGGTCTGCTCAATTCAGACACTCTGTTCATCACCACCCCCTTTTGTAAATCGATTTTGGCCACTATAGGTGTAGCAGGGTATACTCAGACATGAGTCCCTTTCTCACTGCTCCATCAGGATTCCAGCAAGCCGGGCCGAAGAGGCTGAAATGCCAGAAACCGGTCCCCGGTAGCTTGTCTCCTTTCTGGTAAAGAATTGGCTTGGTAGTTTAGTCTGCCCTGTTCCCATGATGCACTGGGCCAGGGACAGACTGATTTGCATATAGCCAGGTTCTGAGCTGGGATGGGGCAGTGAGATAAATAACGGTGATGGATCAAGCCCTGATCTTTGGACTGGGTAAGAGTGGTCTGCTCAATTCAGACACTCTGTTCATCACCACCCCCTTTTGTAAATCGATTTTGGCCACTATAGGTGTGGCAGGGTATACTCAGACATGAGTCCCTTTCTCACTGCTCCATCAGGATTCCAGCAAGCCGGGCCGAAGAGGCTGAAATGCCAGAAACCGGTCCCCGGTAGCTTGTCTCCTTTCTGGTAAAGAATTGGCTTGGTAGTTTAGTCTGCCCTGTTCCCATGATGCACTGGGCCAGGGACAGACTGATTTGCATATAGCCAGGTTCTGAGCTGGGATGGGGCAGTGAGATAAATAACGGTGATGGATCAAGCCCTGATCTTTGGACTGGGTAAGAGTGGTCTGCTCAATTCAGACACTCTGTTCATCACCACCCCCTTTTGTAAATTGAGTATGATGTGATGGCCCAGTGGTGGAGAGTACAGGGGAAGACAGTGCTTTTGGGCTGGGTCGAACCCAAGGTGGTGATGTGAAAAT
Source organism: Lissotriton vulgaris (assembly GCF_964263255.1). Lineage (NCBI taxonomy): Eukaryota > Metazoa > Chordata > Amphibia > Caudata > Salamandridae > Lissotriton > Lissotriton vulgaris. The sequence continues at coordinate 1,341,671,739 of NC_141689.1, read as the reverse complement.
GACCCTACAGCCAGAGCAGCAACTGGCCCCCAGGCAGGCCGCTTCCCACTCACCCCCTCCCCAGCCCACTATAGCTTCAGAGATATTGCCTGGCGGAAGTGGAAGGAAGCAAAGAACAAAGCTTCTGGGCCGGCCTCTGAGGTGGGGGGTGGAGGGGCAATGGCGGCTGAAGTGAAGATGGGCCATCGGCCGTTATCACCTGACACTAAACCCCCCAGTGAGGCTGCTTTATTCTTCGAGTCCCGTCTCTGTTTGACAGCCCAGCAGGGGAGAAGGAACACTACTTGTCTGTGCAGCCCCCGAAGGGCTACGCTGAGGTCGCTATGGCAAGCCTTGTGACACAAGTCTCTGCCCAGACAGTCAGCCTGCCTTACAATACCCAGCCTGGCTGGGGCGCTGCCGAAGATAGCAAGGTTCTGTGAGCCAGGTGACACAGGGCTTAAAAAACGGCCCACGGGTGTGGAGCCGCGTGTGGAGCGGGGCCGCCAACGCAGCTGCGGCGAGTGGTCTCATAGCTCCTGGAGGAACTCGGACCCCGGGAGCCATTCTCATACTCCAGATGACCTTGGTCTTGTGAGGCCCAGGCATCAGACTGGGAGCATGGTGGGGAGTCAAACCTGGGGAATCCTTGATGCCGGTGATCCCCCCCCTGCGGCTCGCATTACGAGGTGATTATATGGCCTTTGACATTGAGCCAGATCACTGTTTTTCCCTCATGTTTGTTCAGCTGCGAAATGCTTGTTCACTGAGCGTGAAATCAATCCCCTTAAGCTGAAAGCACGCGGCCTCTGTGCTTTCTGCTTCCGCAGTCTGGAGTGGGGGTTCACGCGCCGCTGACTCCCGAGCACATAATTTTCTCTGCCCGTCAGGGGCGTGGTGATCAGCAAGCATTCCGAGGCTGGTTTGGTCGGTGTGCACTGTGCGCTCTTTATCGTATTTTGAAGGACCAAATCCAACGGAGGGTGGACGGCGTTTTGAAAAGCAGGGGGGACTGTGTCCCCCCTGGAAAATAAGTGGGGGGATGCCGTCCACCCGCGTGGTACCCTGACTCGAGCCCCGGACACAGCCGACACGATGCACCACAATTCTGCTGCTACCAGAGTTTTTTGCTTGGATGGTCCCGGAAGTCAAACTCAAGGGGGGTGCCCCTGCCCCGTCTCCTCCGGTCGCCAATGGGCGCAGGACGGGCCTGCCCTTGGCCCGGGCTCAGGCCGTGGGGGTCGAGGCACCGCTTTATAGCGCAATGTTCACGCCTCCCCCCTCGGCAGTTGCAGGCTATTATTGGCGTTGCACCCTGGGACTCTGAGTGCCACCAGGGTGGTTGATGATAGCAAGAACCGCTAAGACCGGGAAGCGAAGCAAAAGTAATGAAAGTGTGCCCGAATGTCACTCACATTCATGACACCCTGGAGCCCTGACAGAGTAATTGATCCATTTGTACCAGTGTAGACTCAGGTGAGTGGAGAAGGTTGTTAAGCGCCTACTCTATTTTCAGAGGAGCAGCTGGTGATATCCGGCATTCAAATCTAGCTTTGAGAACCATCTCAAGCCATTCAGGTCCGCAATGAGGTCTTCTGTTGTGGGCATGATATGTCGTTCCTACTTGATGGCTCTATTTGGAAAGAGCATGTCAATACAGGGGCATATTTTACCTGGCTGTTTCAGTATTTCTACTGTGACAATAGGGTATACCCAAAGCTTTGGCCCTGTCACCCTTTCAATCACTCCTTGCTTTTCAAGCTTGTTGAGCTCTTGTTCCACCGGAGGCCTCAGGTGAAATGGCATGTCTTGGTGGTGCAGGGCCATGGGCTTGACAGAACAGTCAATATGCAACTCGAATGGCAGAGCTTTCAGGCATCCTATGCTGCTGAACAGTGCAGGGAATTGGATGAAAAGTTTGTCGTAAGGGCAACGGGGACTAACTCCTGTGATTTAATATCTTGGTGTGTAACGGGGTGAGTGTTGGTTTGGGTCGGAGGCATTTGTACTGCTGGACTTCCATTACATTTGCCAATGCGCCTATGTGGATGAGGGCTCCCACTTCCGATCAGGTGATTTCGATCACGCACGTGGGCCGTGGTCTTCAGTGCAGTTTCAGTTTGTTCATGAATGAGATAAGGAAGGCTTTCCCCTCATTGGCAGGAGACAATTCTTCTACCCGGTGTTTGTATCATTGCAAATTTCTTGTGGTCCAGACAATTCTGGTTCACTCAGGGATAGTTGTCGTACTGCTTTGGATGGTGCTCTCCCTCCTTAGGCGCATCATCTTCTGAACACTCCCCGGCACATTGATGCAAAGTGGTAACTTTTGCCACAGTTGGAACACATGGAAACTTACGAGGGCAATCATCCAGGGAGTGTTCATCGCGGCCATAGTAGTTACAGTGTGGCTTAGTCTGGTCTGTTTTTCCCCTTGTATGAACTGCATTGGCCTGCTGAACCTTGATGAAGGGGGTCATTTCTGGTGCCTGAGAGATAGCGATGTCCATCTCAATGGCCCTCACGACTGACAGGTCGTGGCACAGTGCCACAAATCAGATATCATCCAGACTGATATTTGTTACTCAAGATGGGACCTCTGAGAGTCTTGTTGCGACACCCTTGGAATGTCTGTACCCTTCGTCTTATCATCTTCAGTGCACGTGCTAGCCAGCTCATGCAAGCGTGCACATGTCTATATATTCTCGCTCACGTTGTTGGGCCTGGCGGATTATAAAGTGCTCAAAATCAGGGTTTATTTGAGGGTCAAAATGTGCGTTGAGGACTCCTACTGCATCCTTAGTTGCAGGCCCAGTGTGGGGGAGATGTTTGAGCATCCTAGCACATATTGATAAAAGTATTCAGGGGGCGTGGCTTGGATGCCGGAGGGACTGGCAGCGTGAGCCCGGAGCTCCGTGCCCGATCCCCGATAAAATCCTGAAAATAAGAGCGGTATCCTGCGTGGACGGAGCCGTCCACGCGCTGAAACACATCGGAATGGTGGCGGCACCCCAGGAGCCATAGGAAACACTTCCTCAACGGTGTACTGGCTCGCACGGGGGGGCGGCTGGCCTCGAGGACGGAGCAGCCCAAAATGGAGGGGGAGTCTGCGGCTGGAGATCGGAGTTACTGACGGACAGCGCTTGCCGGCACATCTAAAGGACCAAGGCCGGGGAGTGATGCAGAGGCAATAGAGACAACCCTGGCTATAGCTGTGAGGAAGGCCGTTGCTTGTTACCCCGGTGGTGAGCGCCACTTCAGCTGCCGGCTGGCCGACACAGAGCTCCACAAAATCGCGGTCGCTATCCGTACCGGCCACTGAGGAGGCTGCCGGAGGCCGGGGGAGGAGAGAGAAGCTGCGGATTCTTGTGGCGACGGCTGGCTCGCACTGCCACTTGGCTACGGGAGGAGTGGCTCGGCGGCAGACAAGAGAGAGTGCGGACTATCGGCGATGGAGCGCTGGAAGGCTTCGGGATCCGTGAGGGGTCAGCCGCGCTAGGAAGATATCCTGCTCGGCAGAGCGGTGCGAACTGAGCCTGTCGCAGGGGGCGGCAGCGAAGCCTATCGGCTACTTAGCTGCGGCGAGCTGGAAGAGCGACGGCACAGCGCCCTGAGCCTGCAGCGGTGCGGGGGCTGGGCTGTGGAGGGCTCCCGGAACCCCGTGGACTCCAGAGACAGGTGAGCTGACCAGCTCAGAGGCGGAAAGAGCACCTTGGGTGCGCATGGACCGTGGCCAATCTGTGGCCCTCGCCCTGAGCCGTGCTGCTGGTGCTCATTATATGCTGAGCAAGGCGGTGGTGCGGGACGCTCCCCGCGAGTGCTTGACCCTGCGTGTGCTCCGTTGATGGGATCGTCGCTTTGGACGCTCCCCTGAGTGGAGGGTAAATCACCGTGACGGCCTGCTATTGATTGGCATGGGAGGCCTGTGAGGAATATTGGCGACGAGCCCTGTCGAGATTGGGCCCTGCAACCGGCGGAGCAGCGTCAGGTGAGGCACACCCCTGACCTGAAGAGGCAAACGAGAAGAGCGGAGGCGAGGAGTGGGAGGGACTGAGGGTGCCTCCGTGCCCTCTCACGGCTGCTGCCCGGCAGGTTTCTGAGGTACTGGATGACGAGCCAGAGATGACTATGTCCTTTGCGACCCCAGCCCTAGAGTGATGAGAGGACTACGAATTGGGGACGGAGGTGATTGTGCGCTGGGAGGATACTGAGGCATCTATACCGACTAGACTCTGCGCGCTGGTCTATTGTGAGAGCAATAACGGTTCTGGAGCCCGGGCTTGGAGAGGACGCACTCCCCCTCTGTGTGGGGCTGCGTGTGCCCCCCTGGGGCTGCAGTGTGGCACGACTGGCTGGCATAGTGGCACGATGGGGAAGCTCAAGGGGAAACTGGAGGGAGCCGCCAGCTCCGAAACACCAGAGGGTACCGTGCCGGGACCTGCAGATTTGCAGTTACTCCAAGATCACATTCTGGAGGCCATTGCGGCAACGAAGGAAGCTTTGCAACAAGATATTGCGCAGGTGGCCACGGGGTTGGGGATCCTGCGAGCGGACCACGCCAAACTTAAAGACAGAGTCAAGTGCACGGAGGATGCCTTGTTGGAGCCGGTCCCGGCTCATAAGTCGGTAGATGTGAAACTGGCGGACGCACTTGACCGAATACAGGCGTTGGGAACGACGAGCAGAGGATGCCGAAAATCGCAGCAGACGCAACAACGTTCGCTTAGTGGGTCTGCCAGAGAAGAAGGAAGGTGAGGACATGGTTGGGTATTTAGATAATTGGTTTCGATCAGAAGTGGCACCAGAGGGCCTCTCACCTTTCTTCACACTTGAGAGAGCGCACCGGGTCCCGGCTAGGCCTCCCAGACCGGGCCAGCTCACCCGACCGGTAGTAGTTAAGTTGTTGCACTATAAGGACAGAGACTTGCTGCTTCGGAGGGCCAGGGACGCAGGCCCATTTCAAGTGGACAATAGCAAAGTGACGCTATTCCCTGACTATACTTTTGAGACCCAGAGACTGCGTGCTTCCTTCTTATCCATTAAACGAGAACTGAGAGCCGAGGGCATACAATACTCTCTACTCTTCCTGGCCAAGCTCAGAGTGGGGGTAGATGGCAAGACGCTCTTTTTCCCCACATCAGCGGATGCTTGGGCATGGTGGGAAACTTACAAAGCTGGAACGGATAGAGCGAGACTTAGTGAGGAAGAGGAGAAATGCCGGCTTCCGGTGCGGAAATCGCAGAGGATCAGCAAGCGCCGACAAGGATCCAGAAAACCCACGGGTTCTCAAACGGCTGAGGAGAGGAGAGCGGCACTGCAGGCAGTGGTGGACCTCTCTGGGACTGCTGCCACCCAGTCACGCCAGGGTACTGACTCGGAAAACCGCGCCACGGGCTCGGAAACGGACCAGTCAGATGTTAATGGCGCTAAGGGCCCGATAGTGACGCCACAGACGTCTGAGGAAATTGTGGAAGCCTGACACGGAAGCTGACTGAGGCGGACACTTGTGGTAACTGGGGGGGGCTTCTGCCTAACGATGCAGAAACATATAGCAAAACGGAGTGGATTTCCACATGTGGTCATGAGGGGATTGCAGGGCGGGGGGATGGGATTGTGATAGCTGCCTTCGGAATCGAGTTACGCCCTATTGGCCCATAAGGCTGCCGCAGTGGCGACTGTGGAATAGGCGGGAAGTTGGGTTTTTTTTTCTGAGTTTGGATGGGAGCTGATACTGTGCACTTGGGTCCTGTTCTGGGGGGGAGGGAGCTGAGGGTAGTTGGGATGCTCACCGTTGGAGTTCATTTGGTTCTGTTCAGGGTGGGGACTGTAAGGAGGGGGGAAAGTTGACTTGAAGTTCTGTTGGGAGGGCACCACCACTTACGCGGGGGCGCGGAACTGTGCTACACTGTTTCAGTTACTATGGGACTATGGCTAATTGTGGTACATTGAGATGTATAACCTGGAATGTGAGGGGTCTGCATACTATGGCGAGGAGGCATAAGGTTCACGCTTACCTGGTTCGTAGGGCAGTCCATATTGCGTTACTGCAGGAAACACATCTGACGAAACAAGAGGGTATTGCAATGCAGCGCCGGTGGAGAGGGCTATTTGTTTAATACCAAGTACTCTGCATTCGCGAGAGGTGCGCTGATCTGGATCAGGGCGGGTACTCTTTTCCAGGTGGTCAGGCACATAACAAATCCTGAAGGCAGATATGTGGCTGTCGAGGGCAAACTTAGGGGCCGGGACATAGTTTTATGTAGCGTGTACGCACCCAACATTGACTAGTTGCCTTACTTGACGAGACTTTCTGGAGCACTTGCAAACTACTTAGCGGGCCCTATCATGATGGGAGGGGACTTTAACTTGGTGATGGACGTTGCATTAGATAGATCCCACCCACCGCTGGGAGACTCCCCAGTGCACCGACTTGTGAAGGGCAGGCTCGACTGGCAGGAGAGGTGGGGATTGGCAGATGCTTGGCGCGCGCAACACCCAACTGCAAGGGACTACTCGTATTACTCTAGCTTGCACGACCTCCATGTCCGACTCAATGCAATATTGTGCTCCCCACTAGTGCTATCTGCTGTGGCGCGCACCGAGTACTTCGCCCGCACATTATCTGACCATAACCCCATGCTGCTGACGCTGGACTGGATGACTGAGGTTTTCGCGGGTCCCTACATGGCAACTGCGACCTGAAACATTAGACGACCCACTGTTTCGAGCGGCGCTTGAAGAGGGGATCACTCATTATTTTGCCGAAAATGAGGGCACCACTACATCCAGGGCGATGGAATGGAATGCCTTCAAGGTTGTTGTTCGAGGACAGTGTATAGGGAAATTCGCAGGAGCGCGTAAAATCCTATTAGATGACCTTGACAAGGCGGAGAGGAAACTGCGAGACGCAGAGGTAGCACGACCGGGCCACCCTGAGCTCCAGGATGTTGTTAGTACGGCTAGGGAGGCAGTGGCGGGCGAGGTGAAGCGCCTCCGTAGCTTCGATCACAAGGCCTACCTGCTGAGAGCACACGCTGAGGGGGACAAAGCTGGGACACTGCTAGCATGGTTGGCTAACCCTGCCAAGCGCAGCCCCCCGATCCTGACACTGGAAGGGGAGGGAGGACGCACACTCTGCACTCAGATGGAGATACTGAACAGCTTCCAAACATACTATGAGACTCTTTATAGGAGGGCATTAGAGGGACGGGAGTGCGATATTGACACCTTCCTAGAGGGGCTACAGTTGCCACAACTAGACCAGGAGCAGGCGGACACCCTGGGCAGAGACATTGACTTGGGAGAGATCAGGAGTGCTGTGAAGAAGATGGCTCGTAACAAAACTCCGGGCTTAGATGGCTTGCCCATAGAATTTTACAGCAAATACTTAGAACTGCTGGCTCCGCGACTCCAAACGGTGTACAACGAGGCCAAGATGAATGGCCAATTACCCCAGTCCATGTGCAAAGCACTTGTGATCCCCTTGTTGAAACCGGGGAGGGAGAGCCACAGCCCTGCTTCCTATCGGCCACTATCTATGCTGGCCACAGACTACAAAATCCTAAGTACCATACTAGCGGCCAGATTATTGCAGTACATGCCTGGTTTGGTCCACAGTGACCAGTCTGGATGTATTCCCACGCGTAATACTACATTAAATATTCGGAGACTTATACGCCTGCTGGGTGAGCCGCTGCCAGGAGCACAGACGCCCTTGGTGCTATCAATAGATATAGAGAAAGCGTTCGATAGTTTGGAGTGGGAGTACCTGTACAAGGTCATGCAACGCTTTGGCCTTGGCGACGGTTACATCCACTGGACGAGGGTGCTGTGCAAATTGGCGGTGGCGAGGGTGCGGGTGGGTTACCTCATATCGCATCAATATCCAGTGGGCCGCGGTACTCGACAGGGTTGCTCCCTGTCCCCCTTGCTGTTCACCCTGGCAATAGAACGCCTTGCAGCTGAGACCAGGACGGGAAAACATTATAAGGGTATAGTCAGCAGAGGGGGCCCACAGTTTATCTCGCTGTACGCAGATGACCTCCTGTTTTTCCTTGAGAATGCGGGAGTAGCTTTGGAGGGCGTAGAGAGTCTTCTCTCGCTTTTTTGTAGGCTATCTGGTCTGAAGGTTAATTGGTCTAAGACCTGCTTATTCCCTTTGCGGCAGGGAGTGGTACGTCCCGCCAACCGCCCACTACTCAATTGGAAGCCCACCTGTTTAAAATACCTTGGGGTGTACGTATACCACACGGCAGCAGATATGCTGGAGGGCAATGTGGGCCGCTGCATGCGAGCGCTGAAGGGAAGCATGTCTTTTTGGGCCACCCTCCCGTTGTCGGTAACCGGCCGAATCTCTTTATTAAAAATGATCGCTTTGCCGCGCCTTCTCTATTACTACCGAACGCTTCCTATGTGGATACCCGGATCCGTCTTCCGACAACTGAAGTCACTACTGACATCGTTTCTCTGGGGAACGGGCAGGCGCAGAATAGCATTAACCACGCTTATTCGCCCGGTCCCGGACTTCGAGCTTTATTATCTAGCGGCACAGTTGCATATATTCACGCAGGAAGTGGCGAGAGTGTTCCGAGGTCCGGAGCACGAGAGAGATGGAGGCACCCCACGCCATGTTTTAGCTTATATCACCTTACAGCAGAGGCTCGCCCTCAGCGATTTGTCTCTGGAGGAGCAGACGTTCAGGCTCTGCTGGAACCGCTCGCAACGTCGGGCGGGCGTGCGTCATCCGTACGCGCCTGAGATACCACTGGGAATTGTGACGGCGCTCCCCCACGGTGGGGATTGGTCGCAACTACAGATCTGGGAGGACGCGGGGCTGCAACTGCTTGGCGACCTGTACGATGATGGAGTGCTGATACTGTACCAAACTTTACAAGACCGTTTCGACCTGCCGAGGGGGGGCTACTTGCTGCACGCCACGGTGACTGGGGCCATGCAGGCGCACTGGAAGGAAGGGCTTTTGGAACCCGCGACATCCATGTCATGCCAATACACCATGATGGCAGCCGGCACCTATAACGCGGTGACGTGCCTCTACTCTAGGATGCTGCGGGAGACATTACAGCCCTTGACATTATTGAAAGCTAAATGGGAATTGGACCTCGATACAGAGATCCCCGACACGACTTGGGCACAAATAGTGCGGCGGGCATGGAAGAGCACGAGAAACGCACGCTTCTAGTTGATACACTTTTATGTCCTCCATAGAGCTTATCTAACACCTGGTAAAATTGGGAAATATTTTGGAGTGGCTGACGCGGCATGCCCCAGATGCACTGCGGGGGGAGCTGAACTGGGCCACATGCTGTGGGACTGCCCTCACCTGCGAGACTACTGGCGGGAGATTGGCAAGACACTCAACGAAGTAACAGTACAATATGATAAGGCTATTAGTATATTGCACTGGTTCCCTCACACGTCCAAAAATAGGATCACAAGTAAATTTATTGATATGGGCCTCCTCTTGGCCGAAAGGGAAATAACAAGAGTTTGGATATCAAGAACGGGCCTCACACACAGGCGGTGGGTCAATGACCTCCTGAAATGGGCAGCTAGTGAAAGTACACTCCGATATCAACTGGCTCGCCGTACATCAGACGATAAAGCACTGGAAGCAGCAGCTGCGTGGGAAGCGCTAGTGCAGGCCTTGCGAGACAGCACGTCGCTAGAAGAAGAGAGTACTCCTAACTTAGACGCTGAAGCTCCCAAAAACACACCGGGTACATCTCTTATCTAGATACTTATTCACTACTGACTGCACTCACAGATACAGATTAACCGAGAGCTCAGGCAATGGTGGAGGGACTTGCGGGGAGGTGGGAGAGGGGCTGGGTCGTTACGTAGAAACGGGAGGCGGGGTTCAGGGAGGAGAGGAAAATAAAAGCGGACTAGTGAATCCCTTGCTAGACGACGGCAACTGTTAATGCGTTAATGAGATTGGTGTTTTATTGCTTGATGCCGCCCGACCTCCGGGATGTGGGCTTAAAGGCCGTGTATGAAGGTAAACGAACGATGTCGGGCGCTGATGTCAGGGGAACAGTGCCTATACAAATGTACCCTGTATATGATAAGTCTGCAATAAAAAATATATATATTTTTACATTTTTTTTAAAAATTGATAAAAGTATTCAGTTATGTCTAAGTGCGAGGAGTCAACAATGTTTTGATCCTTCTAAAGGAATGCAGACATCATCTACAGGACAAAGAGATAGGTGCCATGTCCATAGGGACATAAGAAATAGTCATCATTGTTTTGCTTTTTATACAGGTTGCAAACTAATAACTTTCATGTTAGCGCTTGGCATTTAGCATGCTCTTCAGCGCAGGCAGCTGTAAGGGCGTGCTCTAAGCTCAGAGTTTCCTTCCGCTTTCGTTGTCATAGAAAATAATTTGACAGAGATCCAAAAATTTGTAGATTTCTTCCCTCGCGTAATGAAGCAGCAGTGAGCGTTTTATGGTCAGTTTTTCTGGTGGCAACTTCACCACCAATGTCTCCTAGCAAGGAGACATCATCGCTGGGTCAGCGACTTCCCTAGAACAGCTGCAGGACCCCCTCAAGTGTATGGTGCGGAAGGAAATTAATCTGCTGCTACGGTTGGGGTGCAGCATTTGCGTCATCAGCCATTACTAGGGGTTTGTCTTCTGCACACCAGGGCCTGGGCAAAAATCCCTGTGATTCTCACTCAGCTGTACTAACCTCGTTTGTGGGGAATGTCTCAGTTGTTTTCTGTCAGCGGAGACAGGCCTTGCATAACATTGAAGGGGTCCAGTGTGCGGTTGCGCAGGGCACAGGTAGATCAGCAGCACTGCCCAGGCTGTTTTAGCCAGAGACACTGGTTAGTGCACCTCAAGACGGGCCCTGCAGGACTGAGGAGGTGTAATATTCACCGAAGCCCCCCCAAGGAAAGACACGATAATCAGGTATAGTGCACAGGCGCCTTTATTGTTTCTTCTTGTAGCCTCGCATCTACACGTCCACACTCGTTCCCCGCTCCTGGCTTTCTGCCCTCCGCCCCCTTGACCGGATGTGGTGTCCGGTGTCCGGCTCCACAAGTCACTTGACCCTGTGGGTCCAAGTGTCCCATTGTCGGGTCACGACATCTCCCCCTTTGTTACAAACAAAATGCTTTCATGACGCGTCCTGTGACCGCCACTGGTGAGTGCTGAATGCGATAGTTAGAGATAGGTAGTTAGAGAGAGATAGAGAGAAAGATGTGGGGAGAGCGAGAAAAAAGAAAGAGAGAGAGAGAGCGAGAGAGAGAGAGAGAGAGAGAGAGAGAGAGATCTGGTCACTCTACATCTCTTCAATTAGTCTCTGCGGTTTCTTGCATGTTCTTCTTTGTCTTGTTTCATTTTCGTTTCGTTGTTCATCAATTGCCTCCTTCACTGCTGTTGTAGCTTCTGTTGGCACTTCTTCCCTTTCTGTTTTCAGTTCCTTAAAGTGTGAGCTGTTTCTTGTTATTCTGTATCAACCTGCCGCCGCTGTTATCATTGGTCCTTTTACTTCAGTCAGTCAGTGGTTCTTTGGAGAATGCGCTGTCAGACTTTCTTTGCTGCCTTTGCCGCACCACTACGGTGTCTCCTTCTTTTATTTTTGGATCAGAGGCATGGCTCCGGCGATCAGCATATGCTTTCATCCTTTCCTTCGCCTCTCCATCTTCGACAGCTATGTCGCTTCGGTCTGCACTCATTTTTGCTTCTACTTGTGGCAGTCTGGTCTTGCTCGAGCGACCTAGAACTAGTTCAGCCGGGCATCGGCCCGTGGAGCTGTGTGGGGTATTCCTGTAGTCCCTCAGTACCTGGCATAGTGCCTGTCCTGTTGATATTTGTGTCTACTTAGCTCTTTGAACTGCTTTCTTTATGGTCCCCATGAACTGCTCCGCCATTCCATTTACTTGAGGCCACAGTGGTGTTATCTTCCGATGCCTGATCCCGAGGTATTCCATGAACCGTCGGAATTCTTCTCCCGAGAATGGCAGACCATTGTCAGTTTTGAGTATTTGCGGCGAGCCCCATGCAGCAAATATCTCATCCATTATCGGTAGAGTGGCGTTTGCGGACGTGGATGCCACTTGCCTCACTATTGCAAAGCTTGAAAATTCATCTATGATGACCAGTACGTAGCTTCCTGTCTCTAGTGGTCCATAGAAGTTGGCCGCCAATTCTGTCCACACTGCCTTTGGTAGTTCAGACATGTGCAGCGGCTCTGGCTTTGGTGGCGGTCCCGTCACCTGGCAGATGTGGCAACGCATGACAGTTTCTTCGACCATGCTGTCCAGTCCCGGGAACCACGCTTTTTCTCCCAGCATTTTCTTGGTTGCCACTATTTCTCGATGTGACTCATGTCCCAGCTCTATTGTTCGTTTCCTCAGCTTTCGGGGCATCACTATCCTTGTTCCTCTCATCAGGATGCCATTTTCAGTCTCAGATAGTTCTTCGCTAATTTGAATGCTAGCAATTCCTCCTTTATCCCCTTCGATGCTATTGACGGAACGGTTCCGTCATGAGCGTCGGTTGGCCTGTGCTCATGACGGAACCGTTCCGTCATGAGCCCGTTGGCTCATTAGAACGTTCAGCACAGCGCAGGAGGTGTTAATACTCCATGATCCAGAGTGCTATTGTTATTTATATGTCTCCACCTTTGTTGTCTCGTCACTTTCTGAGTTGCTTGCACGGTGGGGTCTCGTTTTGTTTTCTGTTCCAGCTCTGACTTTGTTATGGAAGCGGGCGTGTTGTGTCTCAGGATGAAATTCAGATATTCCTCCGCCATTGTCGTGGTCTTAGCCTTGTGTGGCAGAGGATGCCGGGACATATAGTCAGCTGGGTTGTGTTCTTTTCCAGGCTTATGTATTATTTTGAAGTTGTAGTCCATCATCCCAATTCCCCACCTTTCTATCCTGGGTGGTATCTTGGCGTTTGGATTCCCATAGATTGTTATTAGTGCTTGGTGGTCTAGTACTATCGTGAACGGCTTCCTATATATGAACATGTGATAATGTTCGCATGCCCACACAACTGCCAAACTTTATTTTCTGGTTGAGAGTATGCTCTCTCAATGTCCGATAGGCTTTTGTTTCCATAAGCCACTACACATCTTGGTGAGACCTTTCCTGGTCTGTGCTGGGCCAGTATTGCGCCAAATCCTACTGGGCTTGCATCTACTGTCAGTTCAGTGCACAACAGTGGGTCAAAATATGCCAGATGATCGACAGCCGTCACAGACTCCCTTATGTCTTCAAAGGCCTTGCTGCATTCTTGTGTCCATGCAAAAATCTGTCCTTGCTTTGTCAGCTCCCTCAGCAGTGCACTCACTGTTGCAAAGTCCTTGATGTACCTTGCACAGTAGCTGGCGAGGCCAAGGAATGACCTGACTTCTGCCACGTCGCTTGGTTGTTTAGTTTTTTCCAGAGTTTCTACCTTGCTGCGATCTGGTCGCATTCCTTTTTTTGAAAAGATGTGCCTAAAGAACACCAATTCCTCTCGTCCCAATTCACACTTCTCTTCATTTAGTGTGAGTCCAGCCTCCTCTAGTTGGGAGCATACTTCTCTTAGCGCTTTGTCGTGCTCCTCGTCTGACTTGCCAAAGACCAGGATGTCGTCGCTATAGTTCAAACTGTTTTTTACTGGTCTTATCACTTGCCTGATGGTCTCTTGGAATATCTCAGCTGCTGACAATATCCCAAAGCTCAGATGCTTGTACCGGAATAGGCCTAGGTGTGTGGAGAATGTCGTTATATATCTTGACTGCGGATCTAGCTCTGTAGCGTAGTTCCTATTTTCCCAATAGGCCCTGCGCATTGGAATAACATAAACAGTAGTATCGACGTAGAAGTGCGGATCTTCCAGGCCTCTACTGACTATCCTAAACTTAATTGGGTTTGTTACCAACTAGCTCAGAGATCACTGGAAACTTTATTGACTGAAATAGGAAGTGATCAGCTTCTCTGGCACAGACAAGAAGGGATTCAGTTTTCCAACAACCGTGCAACATGACAACTTTGCTCCTCAGATCAAGAGTCAATCTCTAGGGTTGCGTGAAACAATAGACAGTTATTTTACTCAGTCAGGTTGGTGCAGTTTACTTTCACAATATGTAGAGAATAGAGAGACTGGCGTTTGTCAATAAAGGGTTATCATTTATTGAACAGTCTTTCTTCTAGTACAAGAGAAATGTATTGCCACAATTGCAAGACTTGTTATGATAAAAAGTACGTACAGTAAGATAAGTATTGCAAAATAATACTGTAAAAGCATTGATATGGTTTCTTAGCCATACAATGATTTAAAAGTGATAAAACATATATACATTCATATATACATTAGGCTAAAATACTCAACTGGTGCTTCTAACTACGCCTACGCCAGTGTACCTGACCTAAGCCTAATACTTGGGAGGGGAGTAAGTAAGTAGCGCTAAGTTAAGTTGGTTTTGCCAAGGTTTGCTTCAAGAATTCTCTCTCAAGGGTTTAGTCAACACCATACCTCTGGAATAGAATGATGGAGGTCTGGTATCTCCCTCAGGGCTCGATATCCCAGTCACCCGCAAGGGTAGACCAGAAACGCTGGAGCTGGATTTCTCTGCAGGAGAAAGACAGCGTCTCTTCTTCAGCGCGTCGAGGAGGAGAAGTAGGGGGGACAGCGTCCGCGGGCAGCTTGCATCTGCTGGGCTCTTGCAGGGGGACGGCTGTTCAGCTCCTAAGTTCACCACACCATCGTTCGCTAGTTAGCAGCGATAGCAGTAGCGATAGCAGCTACGGTATCATCAGCATGACAGCTTCTTCAGCAGCAGCGAGATAGCTGGCAGCATCAGCTTCAGCGAAACAGCAACAAGACAGCAGTGTTTGCTTAAGGCAACGGTGGTAATATTTATACCTGAAAGGTGCCTTGTTTGACGTAAGTTTGCTGGACATAAGATGTCAATAAGATGTCACTAGGAAGTGATCGTCTATCAGTGCTCATTAGAGTTCTATTACTAATCAAAACACAGCAAGCGGGGATTTCCAGGTTTGCTGAGTTTTTATCTTGTTGAAGAACTCAGAGTGTTAATCTAGGAATCTCAGACAGTGACTTCTGCTCTGTCATTGCACTAATTGGTTGCAAAGGAAGTGGCAGAGAAAGCTATTCTGGAATGTGGCTCTGTTCGTGTGAGGCCAGAGATGAGTTTCTGAATATCGCACTTGAACGGTTATGCCAATATAGGGAATAAATGGATTTATAGCCGAATAGGGGCATAAGGTCACAGTATCGATCAGGATCCTAGATAAGCACGCAACAGCTCTAGCTGGTGATATCCTTTGCACAGATCTAGCTTGGAGAATCGTCTTGTTCCTGTTAGGCAGCTAATCATGTCATCAAGGTGAGGCCCAGGGTGTCGTTCTCTTTCAATGGGCGAGTTTAGTATCCTCATGTCGACACAGATCCTGATTTTCGATGTGTTCTTCTTCGGCACAGCCATTATGGGTGACACCCAGGGTGTTGAGCTACAGGTTTTATTGTTTCGTCGATGTGGAGCGTGATTTGTCGCCCTTTTAGTTTCCCTAGTCCTTTTAGTAATCTTGGATACTCTTTTAAGATGATTCCTTTATCTGACATGTTGTATGTCATCGCGAGCAGGCCCATTACTTGGGCTGTGACGTTGCTTAGTAGGCACGTTGCTGAAATGCCCCCTCTCAACACATGAATCTCTTCTGTGATCGTCTGGTTCTTGTATGTCAGGTTGTCTGTACATTTTCCTAGGTTAGTTACTGGTCTTCTCGAGCCCCACGTGAACACTTCTACTCTTGATGGTTGCAGTATTGGTTTTATTTCCATCTTTTCGTATTCCGATGCGCACATTATGTTGCATGTGGCACCTGTGGAGCACGAACCTGGCTCTATGTGGCCCTATGTTTATAGTCACAGACTCTGTCTTTTTGATTGTCTTCTTGTCTACTAGACAAATGCTTTCTTCACTTTTATCTTCGTTCGTGGACATGAGGTAGAGTCGCTCCACCTTTTCTTCTTCTTCTTCTTCACCTCCTGACTCCAACGATGAGCTTCTGGTTGTTGTTTCAATGTGCCTGACATGCCTGCTTGTCGTCATTCATGGCCTTGTTGGCCTCCCTCTTTCGTTTCTGAACTGTACCCCTTGGCACATACTGGCGAAATGATTGCTTCGGTTGCATTTTCTGCAAGTCTGACCTAAGGCTGGACATGCACCTCGGTGTGGAAATTCCAATCCACATTTATAACATTGTGACCCTTGTTGTTTCCTTGTTGTTTGGTCATTCTGTCCCTTCTTCCAGTTTCCAGCGTGGCTGTTGTCTGTTATGCAGTGTGCCTGCTCGACACGCCGCTCCATTTGTTTCGCATGCATCTTTGCTCTTGCTTCTGCTCTCGCCAGTGTTAGAATGTTCTCTAAGGATGTCAGTTCCTTTAGTATCCTTGTGCAGAATTCTGTGTCGCAACACCCTTCAATGATCCTTAGATGGATTGCTTGTTCGTTGTCGTACTTGTCGAACTCACAGTGTGTTACTAGCTTCCTTAGTCGCGTTGCAAAATCATCCAATGACTCGTCAGGCTGTTGGAATGCTATGGTGAAGGTGTATCTTTCGAAATCGACATTTCTTTGAGGATCAAACTTGTTTGTCAAACACTTGATGAGTTTTTTGTATGTTGATGTCTCGCTTGCTGGCAAAGTCACTAACAGCTCATCCACTTCCTCACCCACTAGGTTTAGGAACAGGCCTAACTTCTTTTCTTCTATTACGTCGGTTGCTTCCATGTATCTCTCAAATCTTACAATCCACCGCTCCCATCTTATTCCCACTTGTGGTTCTGATACATTGAATGGGAGGGGTCTGCGGTATTGTGCACTTTGTCTTGGTTCTGACATTTCTCTTTTCTCTATAGTGGTCTTATGTGTCTCTTTGTATTTCTTTTCTTTATTTCCTCCCTCTCTGCGCTCTTTCTGGCACTTGTTTCTTTTACTTCTTGTCTTTATCTTTTCTTTGTTTCCCTCTTTGTGCTCTTTCTGGCACTTGTTTCTTTATTGTCTCTTTATTTCTTTCTTTGTGCTCTTTCTGGCTCTTTATTTATTGTTTCCTTTTCATCTGTGACCTTAATGCAGCTCTCCGTGTTCTTTTAGTCCTTTATTCGATCTCTTTTGCTTGTTTTTTGACTTCGCCAGACCTCAAAAATGGCCGACGGCTTTTTCTCACCTTCCTATTGGCTTGTTTGCCTGACCTCAAAATGGCCGCCGAGGTTCTCTCGAGATTTCTAGACCAATCGGCTTTTGCCTGACCTCAAAATGGCCGCTCCTCTTTCTCGCGTGCTGATTGGTCAAATCCGCCTGACTTTAAAATGGCCGCTGAGACTCTCGCGAGAGCTTGCGCCAATTTCTTTCACTTTGCGGGCTCGCACACAGCGCTTACCAGGATCCGACAAGTTTTCTCTCGCAGCGGTCGGGGTGGGCTCCCGCGTCGCCGCTCTTCATCCAAGGGCCAGATTCTTTCCGTTTCTCGTCACGATGCGATCCAGGGTGGGCTCCTGTTTTTTTTTTTCGATGCAGTTCGATATGGACAACATGTCGATTCGTCAAGACCTTCGTCGCCAGTTGTAATATCCACCGAAGCTCCCCCAAGGAAAGACACGATAATCAGGTATAGTGCACAGGCGCCTTTATTGTTTCTTCTTGTAGCCTCCCATCTACACGTCCATACTCGTTCCCCGCTCCTGGCTTTCTGCCCTCCGCCCCCTTGACCGGATGTGGTGTCCGGTGTCCGGCTCCCCAAGTCACTTGACCCTGTGGGTCCTAGTGCCCCATTGTCGGGTCACGACAGGAGGGGAGGCAGTCAGGCTTCCGGAGCGGTGCATTCCTCTCTAAACAGCAGCTTAGGGCCTCTGAACGAGAATGTGGTGAGTCGTTACAGGCTCAGAGACGTGGTGCATCCACTCACCCGTGGATGTCGGCACTGCGGCAGGGAGCATGAGTTGGGCCACTCTGCGGGGCAGTTTGCACAGCCACCAGCGGGTCACATGCTCCCTGCCGCACAATCCTCTAGCAGTTGGACCGAGCGTGAAAAGCAGCATGTATGTGGGCCAGGGCCATGGAGGCAGCAGCTCACAGCCGGTGCTCAGCTGTACAAGGGTCAGCAAGCAGGCTGCACAGTGTACAAGAGCAAAGCGTGTGGAAGCACCCTCGTTGCAAGTGTAGAAGGGGACCTCATGGTGACACAGGGTCCCTGTTGAGTGTAGGCCGCCCACCCTTGGAGCCAAAGAAGTGCACAAATACACCATTATATTGGTATGGGCAAAAGAGCATGTGTGACCTACGCCCCTTTATTTGATAGCCCCTGGCCACGCCTGGCTAGATGATGAGAAAAGGTGCATATCGGGGTGAGGGGCTACTAAGGGATAGTTCTGGGTGGCTCACTACAGTGACCGGTTTGCATCTGAAGTTGCTCCATTGTTTGCCTATATGCAGCTCCACCTTTCTGCAAGTTATTGACTTGTACCCAAGTGTACAGGGGTAGACAATTGCGTATACCACATTGGATGAATTACAATTTGTATGTATTCTGGTTCAAATTTCTTTATTGGAATTTTGCAAGAAATCATAGAAAACAAAGCAGCAAACGAGGGCGTTGCAGCGTCCTAGGAGTAATGAAGAAAACAGATACAACAGAGGACCAATCCTACCCCCGTCCCCCCATCCTAGGAGTAGTCACATTATAAGTATGTGTATTGTAAGGCACTAAGCAACAGCCTTGGGTTAGTCTGGATGGTTCTAACTATCTATCAAGGGTCAACAACTTCTGTCAAGTGCAGCAGGCGTACATATTTGGGCAGGTAAGTTCCGGAACTCCATTGAGAAGAAAGCTATGTAGGAGTGCCAAAGGTCCCTGTAAGAGTCTCCCTGTGCACTTAGGACTATGGTTGATTTCTCCATTCCCAACACATGCCATAACCGATGGAGCCATCCAAGGTGTGTCAGAAGTGTATCTGTGCCCCAGTACGTAAGGATATTCTGGCGGATGCTCCCAGTGCTACCCTTATGTGTCCTCCCTTGTGTGATTTGAGTGGGAATGTGAGCGCATTATGGAGACCTAAGACAATGTATGCAGGTAATCAAGGTAGTTGAGTTTCAAGGAAGGAGTTGATATCATTCAGGGCCCCGTATTAGTATTGCAGGAGTTTAGGGCATTCCCATAGCCAGTGTACCAGTGTTCCAGAGGACCAGTGCCTCCAGTATTCGGTGCTTCGTATAGGAGTGCCCTTATGTAATCGTACATGTGTAAGATACTAGTATGTTACTATTTTTGTAGCAGTCTCAATGCTGGCCATGTTACATGCTGTGTGGCACATTCTGTAATACACCTTCTCCCACTCCTTTGCCGTTAACTCAGTTCTTGTTCCCATCGCTTCTAGCCTGGGGTCTTTGGCACCAGGGAAACTTATTGCAGGAGACAGTATAGTTAAGTCTTTTGTGATTATGCTAATTAACCATTTTTCTAATGTAGCGAGAGGCCATGCGTCTCCTGTCGCGCTGTAGGATGCATTACCCAGTGTCAAACCTGCAGGTATCTCAACCTCTCTGACTCCGGGAGTTTATAGTTTGCTTGGAGTTCTTCCAAGGGGAGAGGGCCGTCTCCACTGAAGAAGTGGCCAACAGATTACAGCCACTGATCTGCCAGCTTGGAACGCAGATCAAGGCCGGGTGTAATGTCTGTGTTGCCTACCACTGGTGTCAAGGGGGGGGGGGGGGGGGGGGGGAATGACGTCAAACCCCTGCGGGTAGCTACGCAGTCCCACACATTCAAGTTAGCTTTAGTGACTGGGGAGGAATAAAGTCCCCATACTCTCTGCGAGTGAGACAAGAAGGGGACCTTCCATGGAGAAGTTCTTACTACGGGCCGATCCATTAACAGCCAAGGTTTCTTGGATTGTTCCATGGACCATTCCAAATTATAGGGTAGCTGTTCTGCTTGATAATATTGCATGAGATTGGGGATTACTAGCCCCCCTCCACTGGAGGTTGGTAGCTCAAATCTCTGGTCATGCAAGGCCTTCCCTCTGCCCATACAAAGCCATGCATCTCCCCCTGCAAGACCTGAATCATGCCTGCAGGAGGCTAAAGCGGGAGTGCCTGGAAGCAGACGGCACTCCTCAGGAGAGCGGTCATCTTCAGTGCAAATTTATACTGGTTTTCAAGCTGAGTCATGAGCGCCAGTATAGTTTCCATTGCGTCAGATCTCTCCTAATTTGCCAAAGGAGTGTTTGGTAGTTTAGGATCACAATCACCTTAACAGTTGGGGCTAATTGGATTGCAAAGTAGGAGATAGAGATGGATTGCCATTGATCAGATAGCAATGGGCCAAGGGAGCTTCAGTCTCTGAAGCGACAGAGAGGTTTAGGACCTGCAATTTCTGGATGTTTATCCAAAATCCTGCTGCTCTACTGAAGGCCTCCATCTCAGTAATGAAGACCGGAGGGCCTCCTAGGGGATTTCTAGCACTACAATGACATCATCAGCATAGGGCAGATTGTGTCCTCCTGCCCACAGAAAGCAACCCCAGTGATGTGCGGATTGTCACACATTTTTTAGCAAAGGGCTCTACGTACAAAGCAAAGAACAAGGGTAAAAGTGGACACCCTTGTCTTGTCCCTCTGCGGTTGGGAAATGGGGCTTTGACCGTTTACCCATACAGTCACCATAATTGCTGAGTATCCAGGTGCGGAACTGTGTCCCGAAACCAAAATGACTATAGCTAGTTCACCTGGCCTTTTCAGCGTCTATAGCCAGAAGTATGATTTCTAGTTTGGAGTGTTTCGCCTTGTTGAGCAGATGTAGGATTCGCTTGATGTTATCACTATATTGTCTATACGGAAGAAATCCCGCTTGGGTGGGGTCAATAAGCCCTGGCATGAGTGGGTTTGGGCATGTTGCTAAAATTCTGGTAAACAATTTAATATCCACATTAAGGAGGAATATTGATCAGTAGGATCTGCATTGTTTGGGATCCTGCCCAGGTTTGAGAATGAGGACGATAAAAGCGTCCATCATGGAGAACGGGACTGTGCTCAATCAATCAATCAATCCATTTGTAAAGCGCGCTACATACCCGTGAGGGTCTCAGGGCGCTGGGGGGGCTGCTACTAATCGAAGAGCCAGGTCTTGAGAAGTCTTCTGACGGCCAGCAGGTCCTGGGTGTGTTGTAGGTCGGTAGGGAGGGTGTTCCAGGTCTTGGTGGCGAGGTAGGAGAAGGATCTACCGCCGCCGGTGGTTTTCTGGATGCGAGGAACTTTGGCGAGGGCGAGGTTGGCAGAGCAGAGGCTGCAAGTGGGTGTAGAAGCTGGGTCGGTCATTGAGGTTTACTGGGCCAGCGTTATGTGGGGCTTTGTGTGCGTGGATGAGGAGTTTGAAGGAGATTCTCTTGTTGACGGGGAGCCAATGCAGGCCTCTCAGGTGGGGTGTGATGTGGCTGCGTCGGGGGACGTCGAGGTTCAGTCGTGCTGAGGCGTTCTGGATGCGTTGCAGCCGTCTCAGGAGCTTGGTTGTTGTTCCTGCAAAGAGGGCATTTCTCTAGTCCAGTCTGCTGGTGACGAGGGCCTGGGTGACGTTTTTTTTCGTGTTGGGGGGAACCATTTGAAGATCCTGCAGAGCATTCGGAGGGTCTTGAAGCAGGACGCGGAGACGGTGTTGACTTGCTTGGTCATGGAGAGGTCGGAGGCTAGGATGACCCCCAGGTTGCGTGCGTGGTCGGTGGGTTCTGGGGCTGTTCCTAGCGATGTTGGCCACCAGGAATCGGCCCAGGCTGATGGGGTGGGTCCGAGGATGAGGACCTCCGTCTTGTCTGAATTCAGCTTCAGCCTGCTGTCCTTCATCCATTCGGCTACGGCCTTCATTCCTCTGTGGAGGTTGGTTTTGGCGGTGTGGGGGTCTTCAGTGAGGGATATGATCAGCTGGGTGTCGTCGGCGTAGGAGATAATGTTGAGGTTATGTTGTTGTGCGACGTGGGCGAGTGGAGACATGTAGATATTGAACAGCTTCGGGCTGAGGGAAGATCCCTGTGAGGCGCCGCAGATGATCTTGGTGGCCTTGGAGCGGAAGGGTGGGAGGCGGACATTCTGGGTACTGCCGGAGAGGAAGGATGTGGTCCAGGCCAGGGCTTTCTCTTGGATTCCGGCGTCATGGAGGCGTGCTGTTAGGGTGCGGTGGCATACCATGTCAAATGCTGCTGATAGGTCCAGAAGGATGAGGGCGGCTGTTTCTCCTTTGTCAATCAGGATCCTGATGTTGGTGGCGGCGATGAGGGCGGTCTCGGTTTTGTGGTTGCTGCGGAAGCCGGACTGGGATTGGTCCAGGATGTGGTTGTCTTCGAGGTAGCGGGTCAGCTGTCTGTTGACAATCTTCTCCGCGACTTTCGCCGGGAAAGGGAGCAGGGAGATGGGCCGGAAGTTCTTGGGGTCTGCCTTGGGTTTCTTCAGTAGGGCGTTGATCTCGGCTTGCTTCCAGCTCTCCGGGAAGGTTGCGGTCTTGAAGGAGATGTTGATTGTTTTCTGGAGATGGGGTGCAATGGCTGTGCTGGCTTTGTTGAAAACGTTGTGAGGGCATGGGTCGGATGGGGATCCGGAGTGAATGGAGCTCATGGTCTTGATGGTGTCTTCGTCGTTGACGTTAGACCAGGCGGTCAGGCGACTGGTACGGGTGGATGTCGCAGGGGTGTTGGTTTCGGCAGTAGGTTTGGGGGTGTCGGAGTTGAAGCTGTTGTGGATGTCGATGATCTTGCGGTGAAAGAAGGTGGCCAGTGAGCTGCACATGTCTCGTGATGGTGGAATGTCGTTGGTGTTGGAGCTGGGGTTGGAGAGTTCTTTCACGATGCTGAAGAGCTCTTTGGTGTTGTGTGCGTTGTTGTCTAGGCGGTCCTTGAAGGTATTCCTCTTGGCGCTCCTGATGACTTGGTGGTGCCTGCGGATGGCGTTCTTGTGGGCTGTGTAGTTGTCTGGTGTTCGGTCGTGGTGCCATTTCTTCTCTTGCTTTCGGCAGGTGCGCTTGGAGGTCCGGAGGCCTTCGGTGAACCATGCAGCTTTCTTGTTGGTGTGAATGGTTGTGGAGGTCTTGAGTGGGGCGAGGGTGTCGGCGCAGTCGTTGATCCACTGTTTGAGGTAGATGGCGGCGGTGTCGGGGTCGTTGTGGTCGGCGGGTGGTCTCAGGGCGAATATGGTGGTCAGTTGGTTCTTGGTGACCTTGCCCCAGCAGCGACGTGGCAGCTGTTGGGTGCGGTGGTGTGTGGCGGGTTTCCTGAAGGTGAAGTGGACGCATCTGTGGTTGTTCCAGTGGGGTTTGGTGGTGTGGTTGAAGGAGACGTGGGGACTTGCGGAGAAGATGCTGGGACCGGTTATCACATTAAAAATCTGGGTTAAAATCTGAGCCAATTTCGTTCAGAATGTTTTATAAAACAAGGCTGGAAATCCATCTGGCCCTGGTGATTTAAAGAGTTTCTTTTTTGCAATGGCTGAAATCATCTCCTCCATCTAAATCGGGCGGTACAGCGAGTCAACTTGGTCTGCTTTGATCCCCGTGGTGCGTGCAACTGTAAGATAGATGTCTGGGCCATCAGTAGGGAGGGTTTGCTTCTTTGAGTAGAGTTCCCCATAAAAGTGATGGAAGTTAGATGCAATGGGAACATCTCCCACAATCTCCGTGCCGTTCAGTATCTGAAGGGACTCCAACCAGTACGTTGACATGATGTTAAAAGTTGGTTGGCGAGCAGACCCCTACAGTTATTTATCCCTACATAGAAGGAATGTCAGAGTCTAAGCAGCGCATATTCAACCATATCCAGGTCTAGTCCTGCCTGCTGAGTTCTTGCCGCCTCCAGCCATCTCGATAGCAGTGGAGCGCCAGCTCTTGCACCTGTTGACTCGGGTGCTCCCTTTTCCCACTCATATTTTGTTATCTGCCACAAATATTGCTATTAACTCCCCCACTCACCCCCACTCACACACGCCCGGATGATTGCTTTTAGAGTCTCCCCGAGGAGAGAGATTGGTATGTCTGCTGTGTTGATAATGTCTAGATAATTAGTCAGTGTTTGAGTTATCTGCTTGACCACTTCCGGTCTCTAAAGTGGTGTTTCTCTCAATCTCCATGGTTGAGCTATGCGATGCGAGGGCGGGAGCGCTAGTGTGAGAGAAACTGCTGCATGGTCGGAAGGGGAGCAGGGCTCTTTCTAAATCATTGTATGGAGGGTCTACAGAAAATGATCAAGCAGGGCATAGGAATAAAAGGTATAACCTCTAGTCTGGGGATGAGGTTCTCTCTAGAGGTCCCTTAATCCCATCTCTTGTAGTCATTGTACTCGCTCAAAGGAAAGGTCCCACAAACCTCCATATCTTGGAGATCAATGTAGCTGAAATAAACAAGGTACATCCCCCCACCTCATTCAGCACATTCTTATCTTGCGAGAACATAACCTCTGCCACTGCACACCTGAGAAAACTTTCTTGGCCATCATTAGGGGTATAGAAAGCACCTACGACGAAGGTGTGTTTTCCCACACTCACCATGTATGTCAATAGCCTTCCCTTAATCTCTGGTAGCTTGGCACCCACTTTCCCTCAGTTGGAGTGAGAGACCAGAAGTGACTCCTGCCGTCTTGTTGGTCGCAGCTGAAAAACATTGTTGGCAAAAGGCCCGGGATCGGAGTCTGTGATGATCGGTCTCCTTTACAAAACATATATATGCACTTAACTGTTCTAGCAATTATATGATTCCTCTGCCTTTTATCAGGTCAAGTCTCTCCACATTGACAGTGAGAACCTTTAGTTTATCGTGTTGTGAGGGAAGTGAAAAACATCCTCCAAGCTTTCACCCCATCCAAAAGCCCAGCCATGCCGTCCCTGATACAGCATGTTACATGGTAAACCCTGTGCTGGTGAATACCTGTAGTGTAGTGCGTTCTCCTATGGCATGAGTACCCCTACCTATAAAATACAACAAACAATAACCAAAATGGAAAAACAACAGAGTTGAAGTGCTGGGTAAGTTCAACATTGTCCTATAGAGTACCTGGGTGTAAGGGTTCAGGGTTTCTCATACTCCTTCCTCTCCTATGCTCCGTCCCTCTGACCCCACCCTATCCTCCCTAATCTCACCAGCATTGTCCACAGTGTAAGACCCTCAGTCTCATTCAGGTACACTCTTGTCTATCTGGATATCCAGATAGCGTTTACAACACTGCTCGTCTCTCCATAGCCATTGTATCTGGATCTGGACGGAGGCCTCTGGAGGAGGCCGGTCCCCCCTGCCATCAGAGGCATTTCCAGGTTTTACACTCACTTTGGAAGGCTCCTCAATCTGTAGTACCTTGCACGCCTCTGTCAGGGAGCAAAACTGGTAGAGCCTCCCCTCCCAGCTGAAAACAATGCAGAAGGTGTGCCCCCTAGTGTGATTTGCATCCAAGAGACTTGGTGTGTTAGTAGTTTGTGTGCTGGGAGAGATTATTTTGTCCTTGAGGCAGTGGCCTCTCCTTCAATGAAAGGGCATGCAAAAGGGGGAATTGCATGCCTACTGACTAATAAACTAAAATGGAACTTCTCCCATTATGTTGATCCAAGCAACCTCTTTCAGGCGGTGACCCTCAGTAGTTTACCCAGTATTGGAAATAATAAATCTCTGGTAATTATAAACGCTTACATTCCCCCCGATGAATGTTTTAATACTATACTGAAGCAAGTCTTTTCATACATTAAACAGATTAAAGTGTTAAAACCTTCCCCATATGTGTTGTTAGTAGGTGATTTTAATTGCAAGGTGTCTAACTCCAGCTTAAAGCTATAAAGAAACAAATTTAAAGAAGAAGCCTTTCTTATTCCCCAATCCCTCTTTCCTAATAAAATTAAAACCAATAAGAGAGGTAAACTGTTGCTAGAAGAACTTTCAGCGGCGGAGGGGTTAATAGTGAATGGCAGGCTTCCATCTGATGTTCCTGCTAAATATACTCATAGATCCTCTCAAAGCGAGTCAATTTTAGACTATGTAATCACTGACTACTGTATTTTTTCCTTGGTGTAGGATCTGACGGTCTCTCCGACACTATTTAGCGACCACAATGTGATTACTATAAGCCTCTCATTACAACCTCCTACTCCCGATTCATGGTCCCTTAATGGTGATGTAATTAACTTTCATAAGGTATCTGGAAGATGCTTCTGGAATTTTAAAGCCAGAAAGCGCCTGGAGTGTATTCTAGGTAAAACAATACTAGAATTGAATAGTTGGCAGGGTTCCGAAATGATTAATTTTGAGAATTTTATGAAGGAGATCATCCTCGTTGCTAAAAGGTCTAGCCCCTCTGTAAGAAAGTTTTATGTTCCTAGACCGCTTACCCTTTTAAATAAGGAAATAAATAAATTAGTGCGGGAGCAATTTTTGTGTAGATCTATTGAAATAAATAATAAAATATATCTGTTAAAAAGAAGGAGAAGCAGAATTAGGAAGAAACTTAAAAAAGAAAAAGAAGATTCACTTTGGATAAGTCTACGGGAGGCCGCAGTTCATGGGAAAGTTAGACAATTCTGGTCACTCATTGGTGAGGGGTGTGGAGCTAGAGTTAGTCCTCTCCCTATTCCCATTGCTGAATCGTCATGGGTCTCTTTTATTTCCAACTTGTATGCTGGGAATTGTGGAAGGGTAGAAGATAAGGGGATTTTGAAAGAAGATGAGTTTTCTATTGACTCCCCTCGGATAAAACCATTGAATTGGCCATTAAGGACATGCGTTCCTCGGGAGCAATGGGGCCTGATGAACTTCCCATATCAGTATTGAAGCAGGATCCTGTTTCATGGAGCAAGATTCTTTTTCCATTATTTCGATCTTGCTTCATTACTAAAATTGTGCCCTCTTCTTGGAAGGGGAGCATATTGGTTCCATTATTCAAGAAGGGCGAAAGGGACATTCCAATAAACTATCGCCAGATAGCCCTCCTTGATGCCATTGGAAAAGTATTTTCCAAATGTCTTCTATCATTAATTACTGATTGGGTTGATGAGAACCAGATATTACCCCTTGAACAAACTGGCTTCCGTAAAGGGCATGGCACATTGGACAATCTTACTGCCCTTCAGGTTATCTCAGATAAATATATAAGAGTCCGCTGGGGAGGAGTGTATGCTGCTTTTATTGATTTCTCCACAGCATTCGACAAAGTCGACCGTCCCTTGCTGTGGAGAAAGCTATCGGACTTGGGTATGCCTCCCCCCTATTAGACTTGGTGCAATCTTTACACACGGACACTTGGTGCCAAGTGCTACAAGGTGGAGAAAGGGGTCTATCGCGGGTTATCCCCTCCATTAATGGATTAAAACAGGGTTGCCTCCTGGCCCCATTACTTTTCTCCCTGTATATCGCTGATCTTCCAGCTTCGCTTTCATCCTGTGTTGGCATAGCCCCGGTAGTAGGGGGTTCTTCTATTTCCTGCCTGCTATATGCAGACGATATCCTTATCCTAGATTTAACACCCAAGGGACTGGCTAATCGTCTACAGGCCTTACATCTTTTTGCAGAGACCCACTTCATGAGGATAAATGCCACAAAAAGCAAGATTATGTGCATTACAGGAAAGAAAAAATCTAAATCTGAGAATTATGGTTGGTCTGTAGGTGGTCAGAAATTGGAGGTGGTTAAGACATACACCTTTCTGGGTAAAATAATCTCCGCCAACCTGAGCGAGAAGCTTCATATAGAGAATAACTCCCGTAAAGCTTTATCCCAAGGTAAAAGTCTGAGCGCCCTTTATTCCGCGACAGGGAGAAGACATTTTGCTTGTTTACTGGAGGTTTTTAGGGCAAAAATTCCATCTACCCTCTTGTATGGAATGGAATTGGTTGACCTAAAGCATTGGGGTTTTTTACAGACGGTAGAAGGAAGATTGTTAAGGTCTATAACTTCTCTCAACCCCGCTTGCTCTGTGGCCGCTTGTAGACTTGAATTCGGTCTTCGCAGCAGTTGGGCGCAGGGCCTGTCAGCTCTAGTTCGATGGGTTGCTAGCCTGGCTAGAGGAGAAATGGGGTCTTTGAGATCCCTACTTAAGGGGGAATTGTTGGGCAGCTTAAAGGAATACTCCCAAATCGTTAAGAACTTTAGAAAAGCTGAGGCACTTCCTGATTTGGAAGAGAGTACCCTTTTTACTATCTCTCCCTCCCAGCTAAAATCTCGTTTGAAACAGGCTTCATGTTATTTTTGCTTCATGTCGGACAAGAAGTCCATGCAAGTAAAGAGGGGAGGCGATTTTCTTGTTAATACGTACTCAATGAAGCTTGCCCAACCCTATGTCGCTTGGAATTTACCACATGGTGCGTGGAGATTTTGGTTCCTCCTAAGGCAGGATTTGCTACCCCTAAACATTCTTTTGGCAAAATGGTACGGGTTCTCTCCCACATGTAATTTTTGCAATATGTCTGTACAGGATCGTTCTCATGTTCTGTTTATATGTCCTGCATTGCGCCCACTTGGGTTGAAGTGGTTAAGATCTATTTATTTGCAATTGAGTATACTTAATGTGAATTCTTTTTTACTGGCCCTATATACTCCCCCAAATGAAATGTTTTGCTTCAATATTTTTAACTTTTTTAAAGGATTTTTAGCTATTTATTGATGAAATATGGAGGTTTGTGCCGTTGATTATCCTGTCTAGTGGAAAATGTTGTAGTTGTCATTTTTATTTCTGAGAATGTGTATTTGTATTTGTGTATTTTGTTTTATGTGGACCTCTTCGGAGTGCCAAAACATAATAAAATTGAATTGAATTGAATTGAATTGTGTGCCCCCAAGAGTAGGTTACTCCTTTGGCCTGGAGACAGGTGGCGACTGGTTGGAAGTCGCCCTTTTCTACAGAGTGAGAGCTGACAAATCTTCATAGAACACAGTGATTGTCCTCAGAACTGCAAAGGGTGCCAATCTCTAGCTATATACTGAATCTGCACCTTAAGCAGAGTTGAGATGCATCTCCTTTTCGGGGTGGCGTTTCCAAAATCTGGGTATAGAGGGTTTGCATGTACGTTCCTATGTTGGCTTACTCAGAGTTAGTTGGAGCCCCCTAATCCGTATATTGTTGTACCCCGACCAGTTTTCAAGTCTTCCACATGGGCCTGTAAGTCAATATGCTGCTCTCTGAGTCTGAGGACTTCATGCTGTAGCTGCTTGAGCCCTTCCTCCTGACTGAATTCATGGTCCTCAAGTGTTGAGACTCTTTTTCCCACCTCGGACAGCTCTCAACTAACCTCTTTTAGATCATGTGATAGGTCTCTTAACTGTTTGCAAGACCTCTTGGAGGGAAGCGAACAGGGCCTCCAGGAAGGTGTGTTTAACCAGGCCCTCATTTTTATCTCTGTCGACGTGCTGTTTCAAGAAAGTGGGGAGAGGTTTGTCCCCCAGCTGGCTCCCCATCAATTTAGGCAGAATCTCCTTTAGGGACGTTCCTTCTTAGCTCAGGCGGTGGCCAGGTCCAGCCTAGGCCACGCGTCTCCCGTCTGAAGAGGAGGCCGAAATCACCAGGTCGCGAGGGCAGGTGAGGGGGGCGGGGTCTTTCTCTTCTGTTATCTAGGCAACTTTGAGGCAGTGCCGCAGGTGTCAGCGGTGCGGGCTGATAGATTGTTGGGCCCCACTGAGGGCGTCCCATGCACCAGCAGCAAACCGGCTGTGGTATCCTTTCACCCAGGATGGACCTCTCAGGTCGTACAGCTTCTCACCCCAGCTCCTCAGGATCTGTCAAGTTTGCCTGGACAGGGAAGTGAAGTCAGATCACCCAAGACCTGAGGGGGCTTTGTCTGATCCCTCCAGTTACATAGAGTAAGACCATGAGCATACCTAACAATGGCTGCAACCAGTAGCGATTGGCCAGTAGGTTCCCAGAGGGCCCATATGGGTAGTGCAGCAGGGTCACAGGGGGGGCCTCATCCATGAATAACCTATACAGGGTCCGCTTGCTAGTGAGCATGTCTGGGGCTGGTTTAGACAGGGATCAGTCCGGAGTACCCAGCATTTGGCAACAGGCCACTCCTGGCTCAACAGGGCCTCCAAAGCACCAGCTGACAAGTCAAACATGTAGTAGCAACCCCCCCCCCATGTACATTTCTCCCCCAGCAGGGTTGCAAAAGTACAGGGGGGTCCTCCGATGCCTCTCTTCTGGGTCACCACACACCAGGGATTAGCCACACAGTTATATATTGGGTGGGAGAATACAGGGCAGGCCTGAGTTCCTGGATAGGTCATGGGTTTGTTTAAGGGTTGAGGTGGCTTCCCTGCAGGCGATATGCATCCATTGTTACACCCAAACTCTGGGTACGGCACTCCCAGCGGTCACTGGCTGCACCTACCTCCCTACTGCCGTACTATTACTGCTACCTTGTGGCAGCGCCATCTTGGGGAGGGTGGGTGTGCCCCTGGTGAGTCAGGTTGCAGCCACAGCGGTGCCGGGGATAGTCCCATCGCTGTGCCCCATCAATGTCAGATTGCTGTGACTTGGAGAGGTGCCACAAGGGTAAGCACCCAGTCAGTTCTGTAGCCCAACATTCATCTTCCCCTCAAAGCCGCCACCATCTTGGCTATTGTGGCCTGCCATAGCACAGTATAGTTTTATGTACGGAGTCCGGGAGTCACTTCTATATTGAAAGAGGTTCAAGAACTGAGTTGATTACTGATACAAAAGGTCTCCCCAGTGTAGAAATTCTATTCTTGAGAATTTTGGGGAGTGTATAAAGGTAAGGCATCTCTGCGTTATCTGCCACAAGGGACTCAGATCCTCTTTTTGAAATCCATATGCTTGCTTCAGCTTCCTCACCCATAACAACAATTTCTGCCCTCAGGGTTTCAGTTGGGTCTTTGCCAGTACTTCATAATTCCTTAGGTCATTCAATAGACTTAGGCATTCCTCTCTATAATCCTCTAGGTTCTGCAGGTACATTTCAATAACGTTGGAAACAGCTGCCATTGATTCCCTCAAAACTGATCAACAGATCATAATCCAACCCACAGGCAAGAAATATTGAGTAAGACACTTCCCCAGATATTGAATGCTATTTTTATATCACAAATTGTATTAGTTTAAAACTTACACAACAGAATACCAATATCATCCCAGCTGGACATCTTCATGTATAATTGCTACAACAAATAAAACTTAACAGTGCAGAAAGGTACACTAAGTATTACAGTGTTTGGTAACCAGCCCAAAGTAGTCCCACTAGCGCCCCCATATTATAAAATGTTTACGTGGACAACCCATAGCCTGATAAATATGTTCCTCCAGTTTTGTGCACCAGTCCATAGAAGCTTGCTACTCTGAAACTCAAGGAGGCTGTAGTGAATTCCATTGGCAGGCAATATCTCTTTTGGTCATGGTTGTAGGTAGATACACTACTGTGCGATCTCCACTGGGCCTCCCAAGTAACCCAGGATGCCCAAATATGCAGCTCTAGGGGGTCAATTCCACTAGGGTCCCTAGAGCCCAGGTCAATACCCATTCATTACCATTTTGGGTGGAGCACAGGAAGCAATCAGGAGCAGCAAGCCTGTGGGCCCACCACAGGCACAGACTTGTAAGATACATGGAATGCAAGTATTTTAGTTGGATGAGTCTCAGATGGGGATAGCCTAAATCCTTGTGGAGAGAGGTGGGGGGTCGGGGAAACTGTGAATCTCTCCTATCAGCATCATCCGGAGGACCCACCATGCCTTGCTATCTCTGTTTGAGGGCTACAAATGCATCTGGTGTGTTAATAATTAATGATTTGTAAATGTGGTAGATACCCCCTTTACCAGGGAACCTATAAGCAGTTTAGCTTCAAGGAGACTGCATTCAGCGAGTTCCAGATCTCTGCTTGGTGGCATACAAGGGCATGATGTACTTATTTTATTTTTTTACTTTTATAAAGCATGAACTTGACTCAAGGGTATCAGAGTGCTTTACATAGCGTACACAGCAAACGTAAGAAGGAATACAAAAGAGAAGAATACAGGGTGAAAATATAAAATAGATGGTGGAGATTTTGAAGGCTCTCTGAAGGTTTGGGGGGATTGTATCCAGGGAAATTGATTATATTAGGAGGTCCATGCATTTGTTATGGAGAAGTAACAACACACAAAGCTAACGTCAGCTGACCGTAGGTTCAGCACCACAATCCCCTTCACATTTATTTTAATGAATAGTCCTGTCCATCCTCTTCCGGAACTTGCCACGTTTAGTGCCACTGTAAACCAGAGAAACAGATATACATTGATAAGGAAGGTGCACCAGAAAAAGATTCAGTATTGCTAGTGTCAGTTCATCCTCATCTTTTTATCAATGAAAATTCTTGATCATAAACTTTAAAATCAGCCATCAGCCAATGCGTTTCGTTCCTTTTCAGTAGGAACTTCGTCAGGGCTCAAAAATATTAAATAGTGTATTCACGCTTGTGGAAAGGAATCACTGTAACTTCAGCAGGATTATAACCCCAGGTTCCGTATTTGTTATGGAGAAGTAGTCTGAGGTTTTTTCCTGAAGAGTAGGAATGATAGTTACATAAGTCCTGTGGCAAAGCATTTCAAATTTGGGGTGCATTCCCATAGAACGAACGGGTGAGGGATTTTTCTTTCTTAAGTTTGGACGGAATCAGGAGTAGAGTGTTTAAGCTTTACAAAGGCCTCTTTCGGCCAGCTTTTGATAGTTTGTTTGCGAGGTAGATAGGTTTTTCAGTGTAGAGAGCATTGTGGGTCATGCAGGCCATTTTGAATATACTTCTCGCTTCAATTGGTAGCCAGTTGTGTTTTTTTTTAGTGTGGGAGTGAAGTGATAATTGTGGCTCTCCCCAGAGAGGAGTCTAGCCACTGCGCTGAGTGTGATTTCATAGAGATTAGGTACATTTTTGGGGTACCAGTGATCGTTACGTTTCTGTCATCCAGTTTGGTGAGGACCAGGGATTGCACTACAGTATTTAAGTCTTCAAGGTGGATGAAGGGTTTGATTTGTTTCAGGTGTTTCAACGTGTAGAAGGCACTTTTTGTTGAGGGACTGATATGGTCTTTTAGGTTTTTGTCAAGTGTAATTCCTAGTGACAAAGTTGGAGATAGTTTACAGTTAAGAGCAGTTCGGTTGTCAAGCTAGTTGTGGACAAAATAGGACCTTCCTTTTGGTTGATGGAGGAGTTATTGGGTTATGTTGAGGTTAAGCTTTAAGTGGTTGTTGATCAGCCAAGACTATGCCATGGAGAGAGCATTGTTTAGAAGCTGGATGTCTTTAGATGACAAGATTTTAATGTAGAGTTGGGTTTCATCTGCAAAGAGGTGGTGAGCGATTCTAGCTTGTTTCAGGATCACTGAAAGGGTTTACATAAAGAGGTTAAACATTGCAGGGGACAGGATTAATCCTTGGGGACTCCTTTAGTGACTGACACTGCTGGTGATTACGTGTGATCGCTGGTTCAGGTACGAGGTAAACCAATGAAGGGCAGTGCCACTGATGCCTGTACGTTGAGAGAGGGTGTTTAGGAGAAGGTTGTCGTTGACTGTATCAAAGGCCATGGACAGGTCCAGGAGGATTAAGAGGCAGGCCTGGTAATTGTCTAGAAATCTGTGTAGGTCATCCATGATGTTCAGGATTGCAGATTGGAAGTTGTAATGTAGGTTGAATTTTCCAATGTGGTTAAGTTGTGATAAGTAATTTTTCAATAGTTTTGGCAAGGAGAGGGAGGTTGGTTATAAGTCTGTAATTATGGTAATTTGGGTCGGTGTCTGGCTTTCTGAAGAGGGGGGTGACTTGGCCAAGTTTAAGGGAGGATGGCATAAAGCCGCTGGATGAGGAGTTAATGATTTTAGTTCATGTTGGGAAGATAATGTGTCTGAGATTGTTGACGAGAGGAGGGAAGAGGGTCAGAAAGATGGGATGTAAGCTTCATGCATGCAAGTATTTTGGCGATTTCTTCAGAGATATTTTCAAATTTGGTCCAGGATGCATTGTTTTTCCGTTGAATGATTGTTGTTGATGTTATATTTCATTGAGGAGGTGACTTATGAGGCGCCACCATTGGTTGGAAGTGTGGCAGTGGGGCAACCATATTTAGTAGAAGGTGGATCTTTGGTGCGGGTAGAGAAGGTGAGGGGTCCAGTGAGAGTTAGATACTTGTTATTTTTTTCAGAGAAGAATTTTGTGAACTCTTCACAATGCTCAACAGAGTCAACCATTGGATGTTGCGGGAAAGAGGTTTGCTGCTTTATGATGTTGAAAAAGTCTTTAGCTCAATAGTGGTATGCAGTTCCTAAGGAAGGGGGAAAGAGAAAGGGGGGAGGGAGGGAATGGGTTGGGAACTAGGTAGACGAAGGACTAGAGAGGGAGAGCGCCAATAAGGTGCAAGGGCCCTTACACACCCGAGAGGTGTCATGCTTCATCATAGTATTGTATTGGGGTTGAAACGTCGACTTTGATTCCTCCTATTTAACAGCTTGCTCTAAAAACTATTTTGATACACATACAAAGCGCATCTAGCATGTTACTGCACTAAATATGCTATGAACATTCTATGTCCTCTTTTATAGCTGGCTCCCAGATGAAGCCAGGGAGAATAATGTATTTCTGCATGAACTGTTGAAATTACCACTATACTGAAGAGTGTATTAATGTCCTGTCACTATTTATTCTCACATCACACCACCTTTCCCCACCTCCCACAACCTGGGGCACACCTTTTTTTATGATGATGACTAAAAAATGTTTTGTTATTTTGCATCTCTTTCCTCGTATACACACTGTGAGTAAAACAAGTGTATAAAACTGATAAACAATTTTGTGTGTTGAGTTATTTGCATGTTGATTTAGAATTTACAGTTTCTTTTACTGGGACCCCCTTCTATATGTATCGCTCTAAATACTCAGGTCCCAGTGACTATATTGGGTTAACCCTTTCCTCTGTATCACTATCTGAGCAGGTGCTGACCTGCGAGGTTGTTTCCAGACTTGATTAAATCTAGTGCTAACCATGGTAGAAAGTGAACTTTTGTCCTACACGGAGGAATATATAAACCAGTTGATACAAAACCCCTCCAATATTTTTCTTGCAGCCACTACCCCCAACATAGACTTCACACTAAATGAGAAGATCTCACGTTTAGAACGCCTAGAAAAGAAGTTGACTCAGACCCGTCTTCATGTACACCTGCTAACTAAATACCTAAAGGAGAACATCATACCAGTAGGATTGCAGATCAAGATTGAGCCAGCGATCTTTGTGGATGTGCCAAAGTTCAGCTTCGTAGCGAACAACTGCTCCCGGCACTGGATGGTGCTGGGAGTAGAGACCGCTGCGGAACAAATACAGGTCTTGACCAGTGAAATTGCTGCCCTAAGGGCTGAGATTGCTGGCGACAGCAGTCTCACCAAAGCCAAGGACGCCCTCTCCAACCTTGATGCGACTTTAAAAGATTTTGAGGTCACGACACAGAATAAGAAACTCGAGAGGTTGGCCCGTGACTTACGTATTTTTGATTAAAAAAACATGTATCCATATTTACAGACTTATTACTACAAAAGGGACTCACAAGGCCTTTTCACCAATCGAACCAGGGGTGGATTTAGAGGACGACGCAACTACACCACTTTCTCGGACTCATCCTATAGTTCGGGAAGTGACCAAGAACTGCCAGGCCCAAGAGCAGCATACAATTATCAGAATTTTGGTTATCCTCCACAACAGTCTTTTTTTAGGCCAGGGTCAAGGCCAATGGAGACCACCAAGAGGCTGCGGCAACAATTGGTCACGGGGCCCACCACTGGGCCAGATGTCGAACAATATGGATTGGGATGGTGGCAGAAGCCGGGCCCAGAAGCAAGTAACCTTCCCATCAGAGAATCACGGGGAGATCTCCACCAGACAGAAGGTCTACCGGTGGTAACCGGAAGAGCGAACATTCCAACTAACTCAGTGGTTAGTATCTCAACCGTAGCTCTGAACGATAATGAAATCAAAGTGCTAAGCAGGGGTCTATCCTATGTGCCAACAGCCATCCCTAACAAATTTGCACTCAAAACAGAATTGTGTAGCTTCTTCCACAAAATCAGACTGCGCTACTACTTCAGAAACTCTACTACCCAACAACGCACATCAGTTACTGGCTTGAAAAAACCTTCAAATTTCTTTCCACCGGCTTACGCCATGACCAGCAAAATCTTAGCCTACAGAGTGTAGTATCCCGAGATGTGGACAAATTACTTGTCGGACACAAGTATACCAAATTCAATTTGAGCAAAGCGGAAAGAACTGCCCTGAATACCCTGAAAGATAAGAAGGAAGTGATAATAAAACCAGCGGACAAGGGTGGGGCCATAGTAGTGCAAGACCTATCTAAGTATAAGGAAGAGATCTATAGACAATTGAACAATGGGATTAGTTACACCAAATTTTCCAGGGACCCATCTAAGGAATTAGCCCTCGAAATCCTTGAGGTTACACAGAGAGGCAGGGATGAAGGTTACATTTCTGAACAGGAATTTAAGTTTCTCAACCAGAGCCATCCACGCCTACCCACTATATACACACCCCCCAAGGTGCATAGAAACATGAAGAGCCCCCCTGGGAGACCGATCGTCTCCGGTTGTGGTTCAATGCTTGAACCACTTTGTAAGTATATTGACCACTTCCTTACACTGGTTGCGGAGAATACGTGGACTTACCTGCGTGATACTATGCAGACTATTAATCTGGTGGATGAGCGACACTTTGATCCCACCAAACAATTGTTGGTCACGTGTGACATAGTGTCACTGTACACTAACATACCCCAACTCGATGCATTGGAGGTCACTGAGAGAGCACTTGATCAAAGGATGGCACCGGTACTGGTCCCAACATATTTCATCATAGATCTACTCAAATTAGCTATGATGATGAATTTGTTTATTTTTCAAAAGGATTTTTTCTTACAGACCAAGGGAGTGGCTATGGGGGCAACTTTTGCTCCCGATCTGGCCATAATTTATATGGATGATTTCAAGAAGAGACACATTTTCGATCACACAAACCCATACGGAGGCTGTGTGGACCTTTGGGCCCGCTATATTGACGATGTCCTACTGATTTGGACTGGGAACAATGAGGACTTGACCAACTTCCATATGTGGATAAATGCAAGAGCCCTGATATCCAGTTCACCCTCCAGTCAAGCAATGAGCGAATTGATTTCTTGGACATTACAATCTTTGCTGAGAGCAATTCCTTGTTGACCAAATTATACAGGGAGCTGGCAGAGCGAAACTCGCTCCTACAATATGACGGTCATCACCCACGGGGATTACGGGACAGCTTATCGTTTGGGCAATTTTTGCGCATACAACGTAATTGTTCTTTAAAGATGGACTACATGCGCGAATCACAAGAACTTACAGATCGCCTACTGGAACGTGGCTACCCAGGGAGGTTGATTATGAGAGCACGCAAGCGTACATGATATAACCCACGTGAGAGTCTCCTACAGCCCTA
This sequence comes from Lissotriton vulgaris, assembly GCF_964263255.1. Taxonomy (NCBI): domain Eukaryota; kingdom Metazoa; phylum Chordata; class Amphibia; order Caudata; family Salamandridae; genus Lissotriton; species Lissotriton vulgaris. Next base: position 1,341,634,254 of record NC_141689.1, on the reverse strand, counting down.
TGAACGCGGTGACGCATTTAACAAACAGAAGATATGTGTGACAACCTTTTCCACACAGAGCAATGCCATCAAAAAAATCATAAATAAATACTGGGGATTGATATCTGATGACATCCAGCAAAACAATCCTCCCCTTCATTCATTCAGGAGATGGAAAAACATCAGGGATATGGTAGTACATTCATTTCTTGACTTAGAACAACCAGCCACTGTACTCACCCTTTGGAATCTTCCACCCATACTTGGGCACCACCGATGCGGATCATGTAAAGCTTGCGACACAACGCTACAAACCAAAGAATTCACACATAACGAACGCACAGTAGTCCTCAACTCGTATACGAACTGCAAGTGTTGATTTGTGATCTATGTGATAAGATGCCCATGTAGCCTGGTGTATGTGGGCCAGACACAGCAAAAAGTAAAGTCCAGAATATTGCAGCACTGCAGCAGGATTCGCTGTGAGGTAGCAGGCACACCTCTAGTGGAACATTTCAAGAGATGTGGGCATACCCATGAGAGTATACAATAGATTGCAGTTGAGAAAGTGACACTTGGCCCAAGGGGCGGCGACATAACCATGATTCTGAATGTCCTGGAGTCTAACTGGATGGCCTTTTTTGACTCCATTAACAATGGTCTAAATGAAGTGGAAAGTAGCCATGCCCAGTTAGCTCTCCCCCCGCTATCTACCCATTGGGAATATTTTGTGAAAATACCATGCATCGATTGTTTTGAATACTGTAGACAGTCTGCAGTTCACTTTACACAACGCCTTTACCCTCATGTTGGAGAGGTACGCGTTGTCTGTCTCCAATAGGCTAATGACGTTGTGCTATATTTGTATTGCTTCCACATCAACACCTTCACCCTCATGTTACGAAAGGTGCGCGTTGACTGCTAACTGATTTGTTCCCTTTCACCTCCTGCTGTCCTCTTGCCACCTGTCTAGCAGGGATGGTATTCCAGTATCGGCAAATACATCAGGGGTTGGCACTTTGCCATTTTCCACTAGGCTAAGTCTTTCCTCACTGGCCTACATACGCATCACCCGTGATTACGTGCACGCTTCCCGGCGGCGGTGACTATAAACCACCCTTAACCGCCTTTGTGGGTAATCACGTCTTCGTAGATGCACGTTGACTTGGAGAGACCGCGCTGCGGCTGATTTGGAAGGTATGTGAGAATAGGCATACGCGTCGAAAGGGGCTATGAGCCCGTGTCTGAATAGTGTGTCATGTTCTATCGCCGAGTGGTAGCTGCAGCTATTTCAATTTTCTCTTTCAGTTGCTGCCGACTTTTGGAGCGGCATGTGTGTACATTACCTGACTTCACATTCAACAATGTAAGTATCAGGAGGTTTTCTGACTGTTTACACACTAGTCACAGCCCCTGTACTTGTATCACATATAGAGTACATGGCTCTATTTATTTCTCTGTTTCCTATAGAATCTTCATCGATATCACGATCGCACTTCAGTAATTAATTTACTTTGGCGACACAGTTGGGTACTTTGGAGTGAGTATACACTTCAGGGACTTTGTTTACTTTGGCATTTGTGCAGTCCAATGATACTTTGAGATACCAGTAGTATCTTTGTCTTTTTAGATTGCCATGTGCATTCATCATATTTGGAGCCTCGTGGCCCAAAACCTCCAGATGTCCTACCCATGATAAATGCCCTCGGGCACCCTGTGTTTTCACTATTTTCCGATTAAGGCAGTTTTGTGTTTGAGTAGTAGATTCATTATCCTTCATCTTTTTGATCAAATTTATTTTTATTTTCATTTAGACAAAACATTGCAACATTTGGACAGTCACAACACAAAATGCTTCTGTCGCCCCATGTTTCCGATCCAGCGTCAGGAGTCTGATCCCTGGGGATAAAAGCCATTTGTCCGTGTATGCTGGTGAGGTTAATACCCATCAAAATGATGCATATTGGAGCTCCTGTATCAAACCCCCCCTCCAGGTCCTCCCTAACCCCAACAGCCCCCCTCCTTGAACTTCCCCCCTCCCCCCTTCCCACCCCCTCCGGTTTGTTCCGCTGAACAGCCACATGGCATCCGAATGGACCCCTGTCATAACTTCCGTTTCTCGTCTCCCGGTGTTTTGTGGAACTCATCTACCAGCCTGAGGACTTTGAGATATTTTGGGCATGTAAGCTCGTGAAATTCATGGGATAACAGGGAGACCAGAGGTGACCAGGTTTCTCTAAAGGTGTCCGATGTTTGTGTAAGAGAGGCTTGTATTCGCTCCATTCCCATTATATACCATAGCCGATGGAGCCAACCTGTGTGTGTGGGTTTCCGTGAAGTGCCCCAAAAGTGAGAGGATATGTTGTGTCACTGCCCCCATCGCCAGCCCCATTTGTTTCCCCCGTATTGACTTGAGTGGGAAGGTGAGTTTGTTAGGCAGGCCCAGGATCGCATACGCGGGGAAGCGGGGAATCTCAGTCTCAAAATACAGGTCTATGTCCCGGAGGACCTCCTCCGAGTATTCCTGCACCCCTGGGCATTCCCATAACAGGTGAAGCATGGTCCCTGTGTGCCCGCATCCCCTCCAGGACATGGGATCACGACTAGGGTTGGTCTGGTGCAACCTCTCCGGGGTCAAGTGCCAATAATAGGCCACCTTGACCGCTGATTCCCGACTGGCCACGTTGCGAGCTGTGTGGTGAGTCGGGTAGATGATGTCCTGCCATTCCTTGTCCGAGAGCGCGCGTCCTAGCTCTCGCTCCCATCGTTTCTGCCCCGCTGATCTAGTCACTGGCGGGGGGGGTCAGCAGCTTATACAGTTCCGTAATCGCCCGCTTATCCGTGGATTTGGTCAAGAGCCACTTCTCGTACGGCGTAAGAAAGCGGCCCACATGTGGGATTGTATCTTTGTGGGTAAGCCAGTGCCATAGCTGAAAGTATTGGAAGTTTTGCAGCTTGTCAATGGCGTACCCATCCCTTATAGCATCCAGTGTCATAAAGCCCTGCAGATCAAACAAGTGCCCGGCCGAGCGGCACTCTGTCTGTCGCCACTGCGGGAAGGAACCGGGAACCATCCCAGGCGAGAACGTCGGGTTGTCAAGGAGGCGTCATCGGCGACAGAAAGGACGTAAGGTCTCTGGCTACCGCCACCGCGTCCCACACCTGGAGGAGTGTCCTGGTGATGGGTGACTTTTTGATGTATGCTGGTCTATCTGGACGCGCCAGGAATGGGATTCTCCAGAGCGGCATTCTCGCCATAGCCCTGTCTTGGAACAGCCAGCATTTCTCCGAAGTCGGCCTGGACCATTCTAAGAGGTATCGCAGCTGTGCAGCCTGGAAGTATCGCTGCAGGTCAGGTACACCCAGCCCTCCCTCCGCGGGAACCCACATGATCAGGTCACGCCGCATCCTAGGACGTTTACCGGCCCAGATGTATTGCTGTATAGTGTCTTGCAGTTTTTTAATCATACCTATAGGAGGGGTGACCGGGATGGTCTGAAATAGGTATAGCACTTTTGGCAGTAGGGACATTTTAACAGCAGCCACCCGGCCCATCCAGGAGAGCGGCTGTTGTCGCCATCTCAGAATATCCCCTCGGATGCGCGTGAGAAACTTGGTGTAGTTCAGTTCGACTGTCTGGGCTGTTGTGGGCGTCAGTTCGATCCCCAGGTATGGGAGCGCCATTTGCGTGGACAATCCTCCCAGTTGAAGTGAGCCTCTGCTGGCCTGGCGGGTGTTACACCCCAGAGGGAGAATCACTGACTTCCCGACATTCATTTTAAAGCCCAATACCCTCCCGAACCGCTCAATTTCCTCTAAAAATGCTGGTATCGAGACCCTAGGGTTGTGTACGGCGACCAGAATGTTGTCCGCGGACAGGCTTATAGTTTGTTCTTCGCCCCCAAAGGGAATGCCTTTGATGGCCTGGTTGTCCCGTATGCGCTGGGACAAAAGGTTCGATATAGAGGGCGAATAGCAGTGGCGAGAGCGGGCAGCCCTGCCTCGAGCCCCGTTGGATGGCAAACGGTTTGGAGCTTGTCCCGTTCACCTTGATCGTTGCTTGGGGCGACGCGTAGCAGCTCGCCACCCAAGCCCTGAACCTATCACCCATGCCAAATCTTGCTAACGTTCTGTCTAGATGGATCCAGTCCACCCGGTCGAATGCTTTTTCGGCGTCGACTGACATAAGGGCCGCGTCCGTAGCATTATAGTGTGCTTTATCAATCACGTGCATCAGGCGGTTGGTGTTATCTGCGCATTGACGGGAAGGTATAAAGCCCGCCTGGTCCGGTTCTATTATACCTGGGAGACAGGGGCCCAGCCTCGCGGCTAGAATCCCGGTGAAGAGCTTTAAGTCGAGGTTGAAGAGTGAGATCGGCTGATAGGCCGTGCACTGGGACGCGTCTTTGCCCGGCTTCGGCAGGACTATAATGTCTGCATCCAGCATCTCTTGTGGGATCGATCCCGGACCCTAAAAAGAGTTGAATAGTTTCATCAGTATGGGGGCTAGGAGGGGGCAGAAGGATTTATAAAAGCCCTCGGAAAATCCGTCCGGGCCTGGCGCCTTAAGCGGTTTGAGACATGCAATAGCGGAGATCACTTCTTCCAATCGTATGGGGGCATCCAGAGCCAGGGGGTTTGCCTCATTAAGGGCTGTTACATTAGCTTCGCCTAGGTATGCTGTTCCCGCCCCAGCATCCGAAGCCAGATCAGCCTTGTAAAGTTTGGCGTAGAATGTCCTGAACGCCTCCGCAATGCGGTCGTCCTCCCGGAACTCCCCACCACCTTCCTCGTGAATGACTGGGATCTTAGACCGGACAATTTTCGCTTTAAGTTTACTGGCTAGCAGGCGGCCTGTCTTGTCGTCCCCCCCCCACGTAGTACGTGTGCTTGAGACGCAATGCTGCATATTCCGCCCGGTCCAAATCGAGGCTCGCAAGCTGCGCTCTGGCTGCCTTCAACTTGCGACAGATCCTAGGGGCCCCTGTCCGGCTGTGCACCCACTCCAGCTCCAGCACCTGTGCCGTCAGCTCCTGGCGTTGTTGCTTCCGTTCCCTATTGGCCGCTGCTGAGATCGCTATGAGTACCCCTCTGATGACTGCCTTGAGGGCCCCCCAGACTGCTGTCATGGCCACCTCCCCCGTGTCATTCTGGCTTAAATATTCTGTGATGCTCTGGGAAAGTTGCTGAGTGACCCCTTTGCGGGAAAGCAGATTCTGAGGCGTCATTTACCCTTATGTGACTGCATACGCGGGACCTGCAGGCGAAGCACTACCGCATCGTGGTCTGACAGGGACGCCGGGGCAACCTCCATATCTTGTACCATGGGCGCCAGTTCCGCAGAGCCTAGAAAGTGGTCTATTCTGGCATATGTACAGTGCACATATGAGTAAAAGGTGTACCCAGGGCTGTGTGATGGATCTCCCTCCATGTGTCCTGGAAACCCCCACTGGCGAGCCAGCGCTTCCCCTCAGTAGAGAGAGCTCCTGAATCGCCGAACCTCTGACCCGATCTATCCCTCTCGTTGTCCATAACCAGGTTTATATCCCCGCCTATCAGTGTGTGCCTCAAGTCTGTACTCATGACCTCCGATAGTGTAAGAAATGTCTCCTGCTTGGTGTTGGGAGCATAAATGGACCCCATCGTGATCGACAGGTTCCCAATAAAAACAGTGTGGGCTAATAGTCTGCCTTTAATTTCTGCCACTTTGTCCCCCACCCGGCCTTTGAAATGTCTAGTGAAAAGAAGGGCTACCCCTGCTTTCTTCTCTGTAGTGGAGGAGTAAAACTGAGTCGGGAAAGCCCTGGACTTCATGCGATGCCAGTCTTTGGCCAGCAAGTGCGTCTCCTGGAGAAGGAACACAGCCGCCCCGGAGTTCCCCAAATAGGAGAGTACTGCCCTTCTCTTGATTGGGTTATTGAGCCCTTTAACATTTAGGGTAAGAACCTGAATAGACTCGTCAGCCATGAGGAGGTATGCACCCTATCTCTCTCTTCCCCTGTCCCGGTCCGAAGCCGCCCCACGCTCCTGCTCTCGCTGCCTGAGTGAATTGAACACACCGGAGCCCACCCCCCGACTCCACCCCCATCCCGCTCCCCCCCCCCTCCCTCCCCACCCCAGCCCCAACTGTGAATCCCCAACTGATTAACATTGTCCCAGGCCTATACAACGTCAGTCCAGGCCTGTGGTAGAGTGTCAAGTGTAGGGAAAGCGTGGCAATGGCGGCCCGAGGCCCCCCGTCCTGCCCCCCCCACCGTAGTGTTGCAACTTAGCCGGATAACACCCTTGCCTCAGTCCACTCATGAGCCGGTATTAGTGTCTTTGGAGACCTCTTGGATCGCCGCGGCTTGTTCCTGCGCCACGGTCTCGGGATTCGGTTTGAGGCCTTTCCTGGAGGAACGTCTACGTCGCACTTTCTGCCAACCATCACTGGTCGTCCGCGGGGATCCGGACTGGACCCGGGAGGACCACCTTTCGAAGTCCTCGTCCAGTGTGTCCCCCT